>NC_071292.1:18962500-19337500 GCF_943737925.1 Anopheles nili
TTGGTTTGAAAATATGCAATAAATCGATGTTTACTAACAAAAGCAAATATAAGCGCTTTTTTATTCATTATATTACTTACACATGGTTCATTCTTTCGCAAAATGTCATCAATTTTCCTTCAAACAAGTGCTTTTCGTACGCATAAAAGAAAACGCAGTAATTTCACATTTTCCATCAGATTTATTATCACTTTCCTTCAAATCAAACATTCACCACATTCCATTCTTGTCTCGCGCGCTTTTTCTCTCTATCTCTTCATCTCTTTCTTCTCTAAACTTCTCGCGTTCTGTCCCGCCGCTGCTAAAGGACATTTGGCGCACGCATCATTCCTTCTCTCATCGAGGCTGGGCGGCAGGAGGAAAAACTATCGCCACCCAAGGGAGTTGTACATCGTTCGCGGGGAAAGGTTTGTTATCATTTCTCTGCTTGTGTGTGTGTGTGTGTGTGTGTTACATTTTAATAAGAGAGTAGAGATTAGTACTTTTATTTCCCTCCGTTCACTCTAGTTTTTTTTTGTTTTGTGTTCTTTTGTCTCGAGCCTACTATGATTTATTCCCAGTCGCGCCGTACTACACGCAGTTCATCGTTTCCCCCTGCCCGTGCCTCTCGCATTCCTATACTTTCGTCTTATCCTTTCTCTAGCATTTCGCCGCCTACTAACGCTTCCTTCGCCGTACAGGATTTTCGTTCGTTTTGTTTATTTTGTTGGTTTAAGTCTTAATAAAAACGTCGTAATGGGAGGGGAGGTTGTGTTTATGTGAGTGTTTGTGTGTCACTTTATCCCACATTTGCTTGATCTACTAATTTGCATGATTTCTCTCGGTCCCACACACCGGTCCCAACTCATCAAGGGAAGGGGAGGATTTACAGAGTGGCTCAGGTATGCATGTATGTACACAAGAAGATGGCAACAATCGACTCCTCCCACATACACACACACGCGCTACACACAACACACGCCATGTGCAATGGTCACCAAGGATAACGCCATCGTAGCATCGCCTACTAAACACGCATGGGGCCATCAACAGCAGCAGCAACAGCAACATGAGGCGGAAAATCGTACGATCAACATGATTCTCCGTGTGTGAGCTTGTGAGGGTTGTGTGAACGGTCATTGGCCTCCCGCTCCCCTTCCCTTCTGCTTCCTAAACCTTGTTTTGTTCCGCTTCTGAAACGCTTGCCAAAACTAACCGTGCCCCGCACCCACGCGCGGCTAGCTTAACTAATTCAATTAATGAGTCTAAAAACAGAATAATGTCAAAAATAAATAATTATAATTATTATTTAAATTGTTTTTTTTTTTTCTTCCTTTTTTGCTTGCCCTCTCTCGCTTTTGCTGTGTACCAATAGAAGAGGAACGGAAAGGGAGACTCACTTCCCCCGGTTCACCTAGTATTTCCCTCATTACGCTTCCAATGGATTGGATTCGTATAAGTGCTTGCTTTTTTTTGTCTTCAATCTCCACCGTTAGAGCTGGCGGACATTTATGTCAATTTTCACACGTACCACCACCACCCGACAGATGGTGGGACGGACACGCACATCCAAGAAACACTTTCTTCCTGCTTCTTATCATCCCTTTCTTCCCACCTAACGTCCCCAGCACTGTGCACAAAAATACATTTTCATTCGTCCCTATAATCCTTTCTTTTATCTCTCGATCGCCCTTGTTACCTCCATTACAACCTAGACTTTATTTTTGCGGTACTCTACGGCTAGTAAGATTAGCTTACTGATTACATATATGTATATATATATATATATATACGTAGTATAGCTCCATCGGTTGATTCAATTGTATTTATGGATAGTGTTATCTTTAATATGTTTTTGTTTTCTATTTTACATTGTCGTATTTTTTGTTTTCAATGCTTTTGATTTGTGACGCATTACCGTAATTATTACGCATCAAGCTGTTTGTGTTTTATGTGAAACGCAGGTGAGACCGCGACGGTTTGCTGCGTAATGTAAAACGTGTGTCCTTTTTCCTCCGTCTAGGAACTGACACAATATTAGTCAGTTTCAAATCTTCTGCAACGATTGCATGCGTCTTGCTAACTATTCCTTTTTATCAGGTTATCGCCTCGCGAATGCGACACCATACTGGAACGTGCGCTTGAGAGTCGATATTTCTACCTATCCCTTTTACGTCGGTAGTTTTGTAACAGACCGTGTATGCTTAGGTCGAACCCGGTTCGAGTCCGCTTACGATCCTTCGCCAATGACACGGGGAACGGTTTCCCACAAGAGAGGCATTCACACACCGACCTCTTAAACCCTCCCCAAGCCGTCATTAGCCGGAGCGTAAAACCATGCCAAGGGTCTTTTCTACAACACGGAATTGGCGTCACCTTCCGCTTCAAGCTACCCTCCGATTCCCACAAAAACAGGACGGTGCATGAAGCGTGAATCTGAATGATGGATCCTCAATCACACGAAACAGTATCCTGCGTCGAAACACGGTGATGTGTGTGTGTGTGTGTGTGCTGTGCGTCATTGCGGTGGTGTGCTAAAAGTTTAACTCCAGCACACACGTCTCGTCCACGCGCACTGTTGTCCTGATCTTTCCCCTCTTTCGCTCGAATTACGCTCGTTTGTTCCTGCCTTTAAACGTAATATCAGTTATGTGTCACTTTAATCTTCTCTCAATCATTAGTTCCTACACACTTCTCGTTTCTGCAACTACCGCCTTCTTGGCCACCGTTGGACTTCTGTTATCCTCCTGTAGCCGACGTCGGCTCTACGTACTCCCTCTCTCTACAATCTCCTTCCTACTTACACTACACTACATTTATAAGCGTCATTTATTCATTTTTAGTCAAATCGGTTGTTCGTCCTTGTCCGAATCGTGCTGGTCCTTCACACTGCCACTGCCGGACAGGTTCAGCGAGCCGGTGCTACTATCGGAGAAGGTTCCTCCGCCAGCAGCGGCCGCAGCGGCTGCTGCCGCTGCCGCCTTTGCTTCCGCCGCCATCCGAGCAGCGGCGGCTGCGGCCTGTCGACCGGCACTGGATCGCAATTCACGCTTCCGTTCCGGCACTCCAAGCGATTCCATGTCCTCTCCGCTGCGGGGTCGTTTACTGCGTGTCGTTCGCCGGCCACCCGCTCCACCGGGTGGTGTAGCAGAAGCCGACGAGGATAACGAGGCAGCCACTAGCGCAACCGGTGCGCTCGATTCACAGCCACTGGAACCCGCTGCTTCGGTGCTGGAGCGGGTTGATTTCCGTGCTGACGCCATCGCGGTTTCAGGTGTGGATTTCTCCGATTCAGAGCGGTTCGCTTCGTCCTCTGGTCCCGATGTCGTCCCACCATCCAGCGACTGGTGGTGATGCTGCTGTTGATGGTGCCGGCGCGACGTTCTGCGTCGATCATCGTCGTGGTGGTGGTGTAGCATCGATCCGCCGGAACCACTAGCAGTCTCGTGGTCGGATTCCACCGCTCCTTTGTCAACGCCAGCAGGTCCACCCATCAGCATGTCGTGGTCATCGTACGAACCCGCTTCGGATCGAGCCTGCTGCAGGTGGTGATGGTGAAGATGATGCGAATCCGACAGACCATCTGTGTCGCTTTCATCGCGTGTTCGCTTGGACGATGTGTCCTCTCGGCTCAAATCCAACATCTCGCGTTGTTCTGAATGCCCGTGGGCTGCTGCAGACGCAGCGTCAATAGATTCCGTTTCCTCCGGTTCGTTGCAGTTCTCACGGCGCCGCTTAGACAACGCGTGACGCTCCATCAGCAACAGTTCGCGGTTCGCTTCATCGTCCTTCAGTTGTGACGCCGCCGCCGACTCGGACGATGGATCATCTCCGGCCACAGAGCCATGATCTTGCTGTTGCTTGAGCATCTGTTTCTGTTCGACAGCGGCTGCTGCCGCAGCCGACGCTAGAATGCGCTGCTGCTCGATCAACCGTTGTGCTTCCTGTGCTTCGTGCACCTTCTTCAGGTGTTCCTGCTGGAGCAGCTTTTGCTTTTGTTTCAACAGCATGATCTGCTTCTGTGGGTCGACTTCATCGTCCAGCACACCACCGCTCGACTTCGACAGCTTTGACGGCGCTATCAGATCCTCCAGGTCCATGTCGTGACCACCACTGCCTCCCGCCCGTCCGGTATCACCTTCTCCCGGTGGTGCTCCAGCTCCAGCCGCCGACGGTGTAGCACTCGAAGACGAACCCGATGGTGTCGTTCTGCCACCCGCGGACAGATTCTGGGGACCGGTTGCCAACGCCGACAACGACAACGTGGTACCGAGTAGGCTGCTACTGGTTGCGGATGACGACGCTGATTGTCCACCTGTCGAACTGCCAGCACCCGGAGGAGTAGCTAGAGACACGGACAAACCGGCCGCAGCCGCCCGACTGAGATCCGCCGCAATGCTGCTGTCGATCGACGAACGCAGGCTACGTTCCGCCGTTCGCTCCAGCCTTTCGGCGGCCATTGCTGCTGCAGCGGCCGCTACCGCGCGTTCGTCGCGCTCCCGTCGTTCCAGCCGTTCCAGCCGGTCTCGTTCGTGACGATCGTGACGTTCACTACGCTCTCGTTCCCGTTCCCGCTCGCGATGATGATGATCTCGTTCGCGTTCACGTTGTTCCATCATGCCACCGCCCGACGAGGACGACGATGAGCTGGACAAGGCCGGGCTCTTGGAGCTGAGGTTGAGTGACGCTCCCGACGATCCGCCTCCCGCATTCGGGAGCGGTGAAGGTGCCAACGAGATGGTCGTTTGCGAGGGTAGCGAAGCAGCAATGCTTGCCGCGGCCACCGGCGTCAATGTGACTTTGTCCAGTCCCAGCAACGCAGCGGCAGCGGAAGACGAATCCGAAACAGCAGTAGAAGTCGATGCACCACCGGTGGAGCGACTCATCCGGGAGGAGGATTTCATCTCGTCCTGCATACTTCCTCCCACACCCATTAGCAGTGCTTTCGCATCCAGCTTCGACAGATGATGCTGCAATTGGGCTGCCTCATGCCGGGCCCGTTTCGATTCTGAGGACGATTGCGTTGACGAGGAGGACGACGACGAGGTCGGAATGAGTGAGATTGCCGGTCCCACGCCGAGACTGCGGGCTAGCATCTCGATGGGGTTCTTGCCAAGCTGCTCGAACGCATCCTTCAAGTCCTGATGCTCGCGAGCTTTCTTCGCCGAAGAAGGCGACGACGAACGACCGCTGCCTCCTGCACCCGATGATCCTCCGCCCGCACCCGATGATGCGGAGAGCGCATGGGCGGCCATTCCTGCGAACAGCGCCTGGCTGAACTCGGGCGGTATCGGCAGGGGCATGTCCTTCGACGACATGGCCGCCATCGCGGCTGCAGCTGCTGCTGCCGCCTGGGCGGAGGCCGAGTTGCTGCTGCTGCCCTTCGAGGACGATGACGAGTGCGACGACGAAGGAAGCTTGCCCGTGGCGGTAAACGCGGCCTGCATCGCGGCCAGATCTGCCGGGAAGCCACCGGCCGTAAGCGTTTCCAGTATCTTACGCCGTTCGCGTTCCAGCTTTTCCAGTGCCTGCTTGTTGGCTTGCTGAGCTGCAGCACTTTCGCGTGCCCGTTGTTTCTCCGAAGCACTCGAACCACCGCGGCCACTTCCACTGCCACTACTGCCGCTACCGGAAACACCTTGTCCTGCGGCTGCGGCAGCTGCAGCAGCTACAGCGGCTGCTGATATGTCCAATCCAGCGGAACGTGTCAGCGACTCGAGCAGGTGAGTATCATGTGGCAGAAGCAACTGCTGCAATTGAGCCGCTTCACGGGCTTGTTGATGAGCCGCTGCGACGGCTGCGGCCTGCTGCTGCTGTTGCTGCTGGCTCAGACTTGACGATCCACGGCCTTTTCCACCACCCGGCGAGGACGCCGACTGCGAGGAGCCTCCACCCGAGCTCATTCCTCCACCGCGAGAGTTCTGTTTTCCAGACTGTGACTGGCGAGAGGTTGTCGTCGAGGATGACGTTCCCGTTGATGTTCCACTCACTCCCGGCAGCCCGTACGGGTTAAGCCCGCCCAGTCCAAGCGGTGTGTATAGAAGACTCGGATTCGGGAAGAAGAACGGGAACTGGCTGTTGGCTGCGGCGGCAGCAGCAGCAGCAGCGGCTGCTGCCTGTTGCTGCTGATTTTTCGACGACGAGCTACTTCCTTGCTGCCCCGAGCCGGATGATGATGACGTTCCGGCACCGTCATTAACGGCGGACGACTGAGCGGCGGCTGATTTCCCGCGAGATTTTCCACCACTTCCCTTTGTGGGAGTGCCACCTGCGGCTGCGGCCGCAGCTGCTGCCGCACCGAGTGCCGCCGTTGGATCGAGACCGGCGGCGGCCATCATGGCCGCTAGGCTCTGAGCATCCATTCCGCCACCTGCCGCACCGGACAGCCCACCCAGTCCGGCTAGATTCGAGAAGAGATTCATGTTGTTCAAATTGCCGAGCCCACCTAGTCCGGCCATTCCCGGCATGCCACCGAATGGCATCAGCAGCGGGTTTGTCTTGGGATCGAAGCTGCCCAGCCCCGGTATGCTGGATAGCAAATTGGCGTTCAGTCCAGCAAGCCCCGGGAATTGCATACTTGCGGCAGCAGCTGCTGCTGCGGCTGCGACCGCATTATTGCCGCTTTGCGAATGCTTCTTCGAAGACGAGGACGATGCGGATCCAGACGATTGCTGTCCAGCACTGGCCGTGGTTCCGTACTGACTGGCGGAGGCCGCATTCTGTGCCCGCATCTGCTTCGACGAGGAACCTCCCTCCGAGCCCTTGGAAGATGACGACATAGCTGCCGGTCCGCCCGGGAGCGTTATCGATTCGGCCCACTTTGGATCGATTTCGTAGGCCGGATTGTCTGCCAACCATTGTGTGAGCCGTTTTAGTTGTGGCGCTTTGTTACCCGTCAGTCGCTTTCCGTTGATTTTGTTTATCACGGCGACGTACTCGTCACCGGTTAGATTCTTCCAGTTGAACGCCATAGGATTACTGTCGGCTTGCTGCTGCTGTTGCTGTTGGTGATGGTGTTGCTGCTGCTGCTGCTGTTGTTGCTGCTGTTGCTGCTGCTGCTGCTGAAGATTGCTGTTTGCAGAGCCACGCGTGGATCGCGAACCACTACCACCTTGAGGTGAGTTTTGTGCCGACGAGTTACCGCCTCCGCGAGATCGTGATCGAGGCGACAGATAATCCATGCCCATCGCTTGCTCCGTTAGGGCGGCCGTCTGCTCTGCGAGCCACTTGTTCACCTTGGCGTCGTGTGCACTACCGTACTGGTTGAGCTTCGAGCTTAGTTCGGCGGCTTGCTTCATTTCCGCGAACATCGCCTCGTATGCTTTGCGTTGCGGTGAATTGGCTGGCAGGGATTGAATAAGCTTTTGCTGCTGCTTCAGGAATGTCTGCTGCTCCACGTGGGCCGTCTGGGCAAACAGCGCATTTAGGCTGTCCTTCGTCGACATCGCACTACCCATGCCAGACATACCCTGTAGGGCTGCTTGCATGCTTGCAGCAGCTGCTGCCGCACTGTTGCCACTAGCAGATGAAGATCCACCGACACCCGTCGATCCTTGGCCGCTACCCTTCGGATTGCCTGGCACACTCGTCACGGTTATGGTGAACGGTTTCTGTGGTGGTTGCTGGCTTACCGAAGATGGGGCACTCGCAGGAGTAACCGACACCGACGGTGGTATTTGCGGTTTCTTCATCGAGCTACCGGAGAAGCTTCCACCGGGCGGTGTCGGATCACCGAAGATGGTTTTGTGCTCTTTCGCGGCGGATAATCCGAGCACAATTTCGTCCAGCTTCCGGCGCTTCTTCTCTTTTCCGAGCGGTGGTTCCTCAATCGGTACGCTGACGTTGTTCTTTTTCATCAGCTTCGAAAGCATATCGTTCAGCTTGCCCTTCCCGGCAGCAGCTGCCGCGGCCACGGCTGCGGACGGCGACTGCTGGTGCTGGTGACTCAACATCATGTTCGAGGGTCCGCTGGCGCTCGTTATGCTGATACCGCTGGGCAGCTGATTGCTGGAGGATTTTTTGTTCTTTCCGATTGAGAAATCTTGCACCTCGCTAAGATCCATAGCGCCACCGCTTGCTCCCATACTGCTGCTGCTTTTAATCATGTCAGCGATGTTCATTTTCGGCAAACTATAACTGCAGAAATAGTTGAGAGAAAAAACAAGAAGAACAAAATGTCAGAAGAAATGTCGAAAGAACATTTATCGATGATTCAGGCGGAAGTTTCTTACCTCGAAGATAAATCGATCGGTGTTAGTGTACTGGAGGTTCCAGGAATCAGCGTTGGTTTGGGATACGTCATCTGATTCCGCGGACCATGCTGATGTGCTGGTGGGGGCTGCAATACGTTAGAATTAGCACCACCACCTCGGGAAGTGTTTCTGTTGCTTGCCACCTCCTGCACATCATCGTCATTCCACTGCAGGCCACTTCCAGCACCGCTGTTCGAAGCTGAGGCGTGCGAGGACTGCGTTTTAGAATTTCCAGTAGGAACTACAACGAAAAGAACAATAACGAATTTAATAATGAATTTAAGTTTAATAAGAAGGATATGAAACTCATTATAAACAACAACAAGCATTCATTATAAAAGCCTTTCCAACATACTTTTCATGTTTATTATGACGCAAGTGTTAAAGGAAATAATAAAAATTATTAAATGAAAGTAAAATCAGTCATTACCTGGA
Organism: Anopheles nili; assembly: GCF_943737925.1. Taxonomy (NCBI): domain Eukaryota; kingdom Metazoa; phylum Arthropoda; class Insecta; order Diptera; family Culicidae; genus Anopheles; species Anopheles nili. The sequence continues at coordinate 18,971,167 of NC_071292.1, forward strand.
CTCTGGGTATTATTCAGCAGCGCATGCAATTTGGCTCGCTCGGTTTCAACATCGATAGCAATATGTCGTTTGCGTTTCTTACTTGCTGGCGGTACCGCCACACCAACACCGGCAGCCGCAGCTGCGGCGGCCGCCGCATGAACAGCTGCAGCGGTTGCCGCCGTCATGCTCTGGTGATTCATCGACACCGCAGACGATGATGCCCCAATAGCACCACCGGAAGATACGTTGCCACCGACCCCCAGACCAATACTGCTACCGCTGCCACCAACGCCTGCAACCTGTTGTTGTATAGCCGCAGCCTGGCTGCTGATTTGCTTTGCGTTCTGGTGATCGGTGGTGATCGTAATTACGTCCGGTGTACTGGACGCCGACCGACGCACTTCGTCGTTCACCGGAATGATACGCTTGATCGTCTCGTACAGTGGGATATCTAGGTCGATGCCCAGGCAACCCGTGTACGCGGAGTACGATTTGCCGACAGGCCACTCGCTATGCTCGACGCAGTAGATGATGTGGCCGACGCGACGTTCGAGCGCAAAATCTCGGAACCATTTCACGATCATCGAAGTGTCGATCATGCTTGCGAATTTACTCATATCTGAGAAAGAAGTTATAATAAGCAAAATATTAATGTCATGTCAATTTGAAAGGAAGGTTTGTGACGAAATGAAACATACTTTTCAAATCCTCCTTCGTAAGACTGCTATCCAACTGCTTCAACTTCATAAGCGGTTGGAACACCTCCAGGTCCGGAAAACGTGCCTTCAACGCAGCGGTCTGCTGTGAACAGCGTTCTTCGTCGGTAAGATTCACAACCGTTTTCACCTCAGCTGGTTTCTTTTCCTCGACAATAATAACGTCCGGTGATGGTGAACGAGCAGGTCGTTCTTTCTCCATCGTTTCCTTGACAGTGCCTTCAGGAACTGTCGCAGCAGAACCATCAGTATTATTGCTCGTAGCCTTTTCAGATGCAGCTGTTTCCCCAGCATCCGTCTGCACATTTTCTGCCTCTTTCTTGTCACAACTTTCCACGACTTTATCGGTATCCATTGGAATTTCAAGATCTTTAGGTTTCTCGGCTTCTGAAACTACCGATTCTGTAGTTTTTTCCGCGGTCGTAACACCATCAACAATTGTGCTGCTCTTGGAGGGTGTCGACGTAGATTCACTCTTAGAAGTAGAATGATCCGCTTCGGCGGGAGCCGCTTCTGACTCCTTCAACGGCTCATCTTCCATTTTTTCTAACTGACCAGATGGCTCTTCGTTTGGCTGTTCTTTTGTAACGTCCTTAGCATCACTTTCTTCCGTCGAAATAGTGTTCTTATCTTCAGCGGTCGTCGTTTCAGCAGATTTGTCCTGTGCTTCTTTATCTTCTTTTACCTCTGTTGCGAGATTATCAACCAAATCCTTTTTCGGCGATTCTGGGGCATCAATTTCAAATTTCTTTTCATCGTCAGTTTTGTTCAAATTATCCGATGTTTCATCCAACGTTTCAATATTTTTTTCCAAGGATGAATTTTCAGTATTTTCAGCCTTTTCTTCATCCTTTTCCTCAGCCTTTTCTACAGTCTTTTCAACCGCCATTTCAACGGATTTTTCAGCACAATCGTCGGTTTCCAGGGCGCTATTTTCCTTCTGATTTATATCATCAGCATTGGCTTCTTTCTTTTCCGACTCATCTTCAGCAACTGACTCGGTTGTGTCCATCTTTTCCGTCACATTATCCTTTTCTTCAGCAGCATTGGTGCTCTCAGTAGCCCCTTTCATGTTATCATTCTCTTCTTTTGGCTTTTCTGTTACTGCTTCGGGCTGTTTCTGTTCGACTTCTTTTGGAGATGTTTCGGATTTTTCCGATTCTTCAGCGATATTCGTGTCAACTTCCATTTTTGAATCATCAGCATTAACATTCGGTTGCACTTTTTCGTTACCATTTTCCACCGTTACCGGCGTATCTTCCCCACTTTCACTCGATGATTTCTTGTTCTGCGTCTCTTCTGATCGTTTCATAGTTTCTTCTTCTTCTTGCTTTTCTCCAATGGTGGCATTAACTTCCTGCTCTTTGATGCTATCAGGAGCTTTTTCTGTAACGATATTCACAACCGTGGGATCAACATCCGGCTCCACGGTCTTTACCTTTTCGTCGGACTCTTTCATGGTGGTATCATTCGTTAGATATGCCTCGACCTCAGTGTAATCGACGGCCGACGACTCTTTTTCGATATTTTCTTTATCGTTGGTAGAGCTTTCTTCTCGCGCAGAATCAGACTTCTCAACACATTCTTTATCGACGACTTCAGCCGACTTTTCAGAAGAATTGGGTACTTCTTCCTCCTGTTTGCCGTCACGAGACTCAGCTGCAACACAATCTCGCGGGGGCGATTTTTTCGGACTTCCTGGTCCCTCCGTGTTGTCTTTAACTGGACTCGATGTTGATGAATCCTTATTTTCCAAAGGCACCGCAGCGACCACTGTTTCCACCGTGTCGTCGCATTCCGTTTTCGTAGGAGATGCTTCATCTACCTTTGAAACAACAGCCGAAGCTTCCTTTGGGAGGACATCACTCGTGCTGGTATTAAGTGCACTATCAGTCTCCTGTTTCACTGGCAAATCGGAGGTACCTGATGTTACAGCAACACCAGGTGGAACTGCCGTCTCTGCTGAAGCCGTAGATTCACTGATCTTTTCAGGTGATGGATCATTCTTCTTCGAAGCTGCAAGTGCCGCTTCTGTTTTTGCTGCCGCCTCAGCCTGCATCTTCAGCAGTTGTTGGTTCTGCAATTGTATCTGCATTTCTAGCTGCTGAAGATACTTCTTGGCCGATTCGTAAAACGGAAACTCGGGGTCTGCGAGTATTAATTGCTCCGAACGGTAGATACCGTACTTCAACACCGCTCGCAGCAGCTCGCGGTCATGTCGCCCCGGTATCCACCAGTCCGGCGTATCGAGGTTGTTTTCGCACAGACGTATATTTTCCTCTAGCTTTGGGTGCTTCACGATTTGACGTGCCTTTGAGAGCAGCTCCAGCCGATCCAGAATCAGCTTAGCGTGGTCTTCCGTGACGTCATCTACCAATCCTTCTAGGCCTTTCTCATCGTCGCCCAACTTAACACCAGCTTGCCGTTTACACATGGCAATGAACACCTTGTAGAAATCGCTCAAATTCTCATCCGTCTTCTTATCCAATTTGGCAAACACTTTGAACCTGTGCGGGAGAAAATATCATATTTGTCAGATAGCTAGCTCGAGTACGTTCATGAAAAAGCACTTACCGGCTCCAGTCTGGTGTAGGGACGGTTGAGTTGGGTTGCAAATCGATACCGTAACCCGTCAGGACACGAATGAATTCGTTTTCCTCGCGGCGAGTCCACCGTTTCGGTATTTGCTCTAATCGAACACGCTCGCGCTCGCGCATTACTTGTTCGTTCTTCTCGCGACGTTCCATTTTCTATAAAATATAAAAAAAATCAAATCACATGGACATGCCTTCTACCAGCTTTTTCAGATAAAATTAAAAGAATTGCTTTTCTAAAATTTGTGTAAACTATACTCGCTTAAATGGCTCAAACCTACACGTCTACTCAAATCACAAAAAACTACGATTTCTAGTGACACATTCAGATAATAATCTGGCTTGTGATCAAGTTACGACCGAGATAACGTACAATTTCAAACCATACAACCCACAACCGATTTAACACAAATACCATAGAACTATTACAACTGAACAAAATTTTCGCCTGCAAGTTAACTTTTTCTTGGAACCTTAGAAGTAAGATTTGTTTCCTCATCGGATCATCTTTAACGTTAAGAGATTTTTTGTCAACCTGTGGAATGCTATACTTTTGTTACCCTAACAAAACAAAAACGAATCTCCAACCAAAGAAGCACCTCATAGTGTATCATGTTTATGTTAATTCATCGCTCAGAAGCGGTGGAATAAAACGCGAATTGAAAGCAATTGAAAAGTAAACGTTTTGTTAATGCACACAGATACTAACCAGATACATTGCTAGTTTCTGGAGGTCAATGTTTGCCAGCTGGCTTGGATCTGCCGGGTTTAGACCAAGCCCGAGGCTAAGCATCAAGCTGAAGTCAGCTGCCGTTGGCATACCAGCCGTGGGAGCTTGCAGACCACCAGCACTACCGGTACCGCCGCCGACAGATTGCAGTTGTTGTTGTTGTTGCATTCCTTTGCCCTGCGATCCTACGGAGGAACCGAGTGAAAGGCCACCGCCAGCTGCACCCGTTCCTCCTGCGGTACCCAACGCTCCGCCGGCGTTGGGATGATTTAATCCCACCACAATTGGAGAACTACCGCTGGCACCGAGGAGTTGGGCGGTAACCTGCTGCTGTTGCTGTTGCAAGGACAATTGTCCTTGTTGGCCAGGTTGCTGTGGAGGGGTCACAATCATCGGACCCGGTGTTGTTGATGGTGTTGACGGCGATGAACACGATTGCCCGGAGAGAGTGGGCGTGCCGGCGGGTGGAACAATCGTCTGTAGCTGCATGCAATCGATGGAGAGCGTGGTTGAACAATTTTATCAATTATTGCAACGTTATTCAAGTACCGTTGTCACAATTAATGATGAACGCGGTGAGACCAAACACACGCGCCAAATAGATGTTTCCAATTTGTGAATTATCCGAAGAGAAAGAATATGCACATATAAAGCGACACGATACAAAATTTAATTTTTGGACTTATTCGAATATTTATAAATGCAACAATATATGTGAAAATGACAGATATGAGATATATTAGGAAATGCATGAATGTTATAAAAAAAATAAATGAACAATACGAGAAAAAACAGGATATATGATGCATGATGAGAATGATCGATGAACCAAAATTATGTGTGCATTTTTTAACATCAATGTCAAGCAAAAATATGAACATCATAGTAAAAAAAAATTATCTATGACATTTTCAAGAGTGTTAAAAATACCATGATAGAAATTATAATATAATTGTTACAACAATGTACGCAAGAAAAGATGGAGGATATCTCACTTGATGTTGATCAAATTCAACAGAAAAAAGTTTTGCAGAGACAATTGTGACGATATTTTGAAGTTGTTTACAACAAAAATACAACTAAACAATGTTCGATGATTAGCTAATGCTTCAGTAAAATAATTTCTAAAAAAAATTAACAAATTCCACTTCTATATGCTACTGTACTGTACTGCATGTGTGCTTTACCAGCGGTGTGCATTGTAACATAAATTTAAACATCCAAAAATATAGCATAATAGAACGGTGACGACAAATAAGTGGTGCAGAACGTATTCAATTTGCGTACAACAAAATACAAACGTGTTCAAAATGAATTATACACAAAGATGCTAAGGACAAATAGCTAATTCGAACACACGGAGAAAACTTACAAAAAATGAACATAACGTGGGTAGGATAGAAATCGGTCTTCATGCATATTGGCTCGATGGATGACTACGGACAGGGTGACGTGATAAAGCAACTTTGTTTTGCGATTTTGCATGCATTTTTTTTTATAAAAATTGTATTCGATTTGACATACCTTCGCCTTTTGCTGTTGCTTTAGCTCCTCCTTCTTGTAGTTGCGCTGATAAGACGTGATGACGCGCCGCAACCGTGTGTTGAGATCCTGCATCGTTGGCCAGGTCAGTTCGGGGTTCAGATCCGACGAGACTGGTGTCGGTGCTGCGCTTGCCGTACCAACTGTGGATTCTTCATCATCTAAATTAGTATTTATTACAACGAAAGGGGGCCATTGTTAGGAAAAAATCAAATCTACCATCTAGTCTAGTTTTTGCAGTCTACATAAATGTGGATAATGTGAATGATAGGATAACATGGTCGTGGAGGTGATTGTGCAAATGAAATGGTGGGTGTATGTACACACATGGAAATAGTGCACAAAAGAACTAAAGAGTCAGAATAACTTCAACATCTCCTGCGGTCTCGATAGATATTTTAAACTAATCATACTAAAGTGTTTGTTGAGAAGTAGTGGTGCTGTAAAATTCAAAATTAATCTATACTGCGACTAATGACTAATAACAATGTTATCATTAAACTAAACAACACTATTAACAAACGCCTAGTTCGAAAAACTTGAAATGAAGGAATGAAATGGGGAATAATGATGCGGAATCGTCGACCAAACTTACCATCCTTGGACTCAACTCCAACGGAGGCTGAACGAGCCGCTTCCGAAGGACCGCCTTCTTCTGGATCTTCTTCATTGTCACCTTGTTTCGAATTCGCGTCGTCGTCAGTCCTGCGAAAAATGGTAAAATAGTAAAACATTGATTAATCACGCTCATCAAGGATTAAGCTCGCTTAAAGTTCGTTAGATATGCCCCTTTCCAAGCTGGACGCTCTGCAAGAGTAAGGTAAACAGAAATTAAAGAGAAAAAACGCAAAAACAAATATGACGATGAATCTTTCTGATATAAGTGAGCGCGGATTATCTAGTCGAATATTATTAATGATGAAGGTGCTGTGCTGGCTGTGAAGAGTACATTTTGAAAGACTTCCCAAAACAGATTTATATTTTAACATTTAGTGATTATTAGAAGGATGCACCATAATAACACACCGCTTTCGGTTTGCTAAGTAGCCAAAATGTAGAAGCACACATAATGGATTTCGGTTACCATCGGACATTATGGACACGCAGTTAGCGAACTTTAATGGAAGCATGGGATAAAGGCGTTTACGATTCAGAGCAGTCACGGCGCTCAAAGTACCATCTAACATTTCCCTTATAGATTCATGATGAAGCTCTAATCTCTTGTAGTTGGTTGATTATGGAAGAAATAATGGATTTGATAAATAGTACATTTCTTAGGATCAGACTAAAGGACGAGTATGCATATTATTTATTTACAAATCTATCAAAACTAAAGAATTTTCATCGCAATTGAGACAAGAAAAACGTTGCGATTCGCAAATAAGAAACCTGAGAATAATCAATACACAGTTGTTGGCATATGCAGAAAAGAGGGAAAAAGGGTGACATAATTAGATAACATTCAAGGAACAAACATATGCATATAAATATATATAAAGAGCGAGTGAGAGAGAGAGAGAGAGAGAGAATATGTATCTTACATTCAGAGTTTACACAAAGCTAAAATTTTTCAAATATTCCTTCGGCAAATCGAACCATAAATGCATATGAAAGATGGAAAGGTGTACGCTTTAAATTAAATCAAATAAACTAACTGTTTACATCTAGAGAGACGAAGAGCGACGAAGTACGTAAGACGCGAAAATTGAGATTGAAGATTTCAATTATTAGATAAAATCGCACACTTGAAAGTTTTTGAAATGATTTCATACTAGTACGACACAACACAGTCACACAACGTTTGTGGTAGAAAAGAATGGAACGCATCAAGAAACTAACAAATAAAAAGTAAAAACCATAGAAAGAGAGCATAAACATTAGAAAGAGATTAGGGAAAAGTAACGAGCACTTACTCTTTGACAATCGTTGCCTCTTCGACGGTGCCATCACCGGGCCCGCAGTGGCTCTGGAAGCAGAGCATCGGATCCGCCCGCATCCCACGGTAGTTTTCGCAGCCATGCTTGTACGTTCCCACCAACAAACTTCGATCGCAACAATTTGGATTCCACCATGAGCAAGGCAGCTGATCGGGCGTAGGCGGGGGCCGAATTGGGAGATCGCTACATAACGTGTGTATAAGGACGATTGTAGGGCAGCATACGAACCACGCGCACACATGCACACGCGTGCGCACACACAAACGTGGTGGCACGCGAGTGGCCCAATGTAACGTAAGAAGAAACGTAAATAATTTGCTCTTATTTGTTTTAAGGATGGGAAGGTGGAAAGCAACACAAGGGCGATACACGTTGCAAAATGCTTCCATCAGGTGGAAAGAGGAAAAAGAAAGGAGGTTCAGTTCGGTTTCCGGGATTGCTCGGCGGAAAGTTTTAATTTCTTTTTTGTTACAAAATTCTAACTAAGGAACGAGGTAAATGTAACAACATAAAAGTGATCTATCACTGAGAGTTGCAATTTATCGTTGTTTATCAAAAGACATATCGCCACGAAAGCAAAATAAACGAGTATTTCACTACTCCAAAAACAAAATTTAAATGACAAATTAAGAAAAAAAAAAGTGCAAAAAATATATTTATTGTAATCGCGTTTCATTCAAAGTTCTTGAAATTTGTAGCAATTTTTTATTTGTTTTGTAGCCTTTTCTTTTTCACGCCACGAAATGCCATATCCGTTTGCTCAATAGTGGGGGTTTCGATTATTTTTTGTTTTGTTTTAAACAAATAGTTTAAGTTGCATAAACCAATTATGTGATCATACGCATACACAGAGAGACGAACGAAAGTGAAGCCCACATTCATCCGTGTGTAAATTGAAATAAAACAATTATTTTAACATTACCCAACCTCCAAGACATACGTTTTTTAATCAACAGAACGTGAAGGTAGCAAATTATTTCTTTAAACTGTCCATAAAATGTAAGACGAAAATTGCAAGCATTGCACGGCGAATTATGAACACTCAATATTGAGAAAAGGAACACATACGAATAATAGCATTGATAATTTCAATGAATAAAAAATACCTCGCAATTGATCGACATCAGATGATTATTATTTACCAGACAGTCAGAGATATTTACTATAAAACACCTTTCAAAACGATAAAAAGTTAAAAATGTGGAAAATAATCGCCAAATATAGTAGACGATAATAAAACACCATGACACATTGAGTAGCTTTATCAAAAAAATGTCGTTCTTCCATAAGTGCAGTTGGTTTATAGAAGAGGAAACATCAAAAACACACATTAAAAGGCGTACAAAAAGAAAACGAATAGTAGAGACATATATTTTTGAAAACAGCAGGGAGATTTTTTAAATCAATGTGTGATGCATTGAACGTACGAATATACTTTTTTTTAACGAAAAAGTACATTTTGCAGATAAACAAAGCACAAAAAGATATATTAACAATAATTGTGTATATAACAAAAGGAGTTCAAATCGCACATTTGAGAAAAAGAGGATACAAATAATGCAAGAGTAGTTATAACACATCTAAATAGTGAAACAAGAAAAATCTCTTGGAGCACATGTTCAATGATGCATTAAGACGCAGTGGTAATGATGTGCATAATTTTTTTAATAATTTAATGAAATGAAACACGGTTATCGATAATCAAAAGAAAACCATAGGCTCACGTATGTTAAAATACTATTGATTGTCAGTGTGATGAAAATTAGCGAGAATGGATCATGGAATATTAGAATTTGCCTACGTTTTTCATTAAACGTTGTAATCTTTTTCGTCAACCACGCATTGTGCAATTCATTGACGTATTGTAACATTAGTTTAGTAATGGCATGTGAGGAAAATATTTTTAGTATGTTTATATGGCTCTGTTCAGAAAATCTAAACCCTGAAACACGTTCAAATAAACATTTCTGTCTATTTCATGCGTTTGAACACGAATGGAGTAGGCGCGATTTTGGGATTTAAAGAATGATGAACTAACGAAGGAACGGGAAATAGCGGACGGAGAGAAAGCACGAAAACAATCGCCCTTGGAAATAATAGACAAGCCGCGGCATGTACCTGGCATTTGCACCATCATTGATTTGATTTACCAGATCACCGAGCACCTCGTGTTTGATATAGTACAGCATACGAACGCGCAGCAATACTCTGAAGGAAAAAAAAAGAATATAAACCGACAAGTCGGGGAAAAAAATACGCATTAGTAAAGAATTCTTTCATTTCCCATCCTGTGTTTGGTCTCATCTCAAAGCCCATCGCCGTTACAGTACAATAATGGTAAAGAACTACGGAGGAACGGCGACAGATCAGATGAAAATGAAGCCAAAAGCGAAGCTCCACGTCGACGGAAGCGAAAGCGAAACAAGTCTTTTGAAGTTTCTGCGCATTCTTCTCACTTGTTAGCATGTCTGGTAAGATGCTTCTTGTAGTTGATGTCAAGTAGGTTCTCGGCATCATATTTTTCGTCCTTGCTCCAGTGGTGCGGATCGGATACAGGTGTCGTAGTGCCGCCCGTGTCCGAGCCTGATTTGGCCGATTTTTCTGCCTTCGTGCCGGACGAGTTCGAAGATGCATCTTCATTCGCCTCACTGGATGCTGGGCATTGAGGAGCAGGAGTGGTCGATCCAGCGGGAGTGTTCACCACAGGAGAACCACCCCCATTACCTCCTGCCGATGTGGTACAATTCGAAGAATCCCGTTTCGGCGTGTTACAGGCCGAGGTTGATGTTGAAGTGGATTTACGTCCTGAAACGAAACAATACCAGTCGAATGATGTAAATACGAAAACTTTCTTTTAAATTTTTTGTTTTCTGTTACCTTTCGCATTGCGCCCTCTCGGTACTAGATTGTGCAATCCGCTGTGATTTCGTGCGATCTCTCGTTGTTCGCCTCCTTCGTTAGGTGTTATCAGATCCCAAATGAAGTTCTTAATCTTCTCATCACCCTGATACCGTTCCAGGCAATACAGTAGCTATGAAAGGAATGAAATAGAGCAAACATATTTACTATACTTTTGCTTTCCATGTTTGGAAATATTTTAAAAGAAAACATTCATATTCAGTTTCAATTGTGAGAAGTTCAATTAGTTTTTACTCAGCGAAAACCTAAAGTTTTCTCAATATTAGCATAGCAGTCATCATTGTTGACCCCGCAAAATGGCTCAGCCATTAAAAGCTCATAATTAGATCAAATTATTTTCTTCAAAGTCACAATAAATACTCACAATCACACGGGCACAATCTTCCACATCCTGCTCTCGCCAGCCGCGCTTGAATTGCCCCTGTTCGAGAATTTCCGTCCAGCGAGCCCAGCTATAGCGGAAAATATGTAAGCACAAGAAACTGTCAGTATCAACGATCACTTTCGCGCCGTTTTTAGTGCTACTTACCCGTGCGAAAGCAATCCCTTCTCGACCTTAAAACACTCAGAACGTGCCCAATTACCGTACGAAACTTCGTCCGCACCGAGCACCGCAAGCGTTTCCCGATCACGTGGCACATAATCGTCATGTTGCATTTGCTGTTGCAGCTTCTTTCGCTCCTTGGCACCGCGCGTTCGTTTGCTACGCGTTTTTAGACCACCGCCACCTTCTTCACCGTCGCTACCCTGTTCGCCGGACGACTCATCCGAGATATCCATCACACCATCGTCATGCCCGTAGCGTTTGATCTGTGTTCGCCGTCTAGGTTCCGCGATAACGAGATCCTCCGTTTCGTCCTTCTCACAGGCGGTTGGATCGATCTCTGCCTTCTTAGCCCACTTGTTCCAGAAATCGGGATCGTCTATGTTGATATCACTGCGGTTGGCAGCCGCCGCAAAGGAGGCCTTCGAGAAGGTTGATCCTTTTTCACTCTCCATCGTAATGACTTGAGTGCGGCGCAGCAGGATCGAATCAATGTCTTCCTCGCAGAACTTGTCTCCGGCATCGTCATCCATTACGGCTCCGTAAGCACCTTTTTTAAGGAGATCCTCAATCTCTTTCTTCGACAGCTGCCGTTGGGTACCATCCTTGTTCTGGCCCGTGTTCATGCTCTGCAGAACGGCTTTATCGAGACCCAGCTTGAGTGACGCCTTGTCAAACATTTCACGTTCGTATGTGTTGCGACAAAGCAGTCGGTAAATTTTGACCATCTTCTGCTGTCCGATACGATGGCAGCGAGCTTGTGCTTGCAAATCGTTCTGAGGATTCCAATCGCTGTCGTAGATGATGACTGTATCAGCTGCGGTAAGATTAATGCCCAAACCACCAGCCTTTGTACAGAGCAGAAACACAAAGCGATCAGAATCTGGTTTCGAATATCGATCAATCGCAGCCTGTCTCAGATTTCCTCGAATGCGCCCGTCAATGCGCTCGAATGGATATTTTTTATACATGAGATAATCTTCCAGGATATCCAAACACCGAACCATCTGGCTGAAAATCAGCACCCTGTGGCCGTTGGCGCGTAGCTTCGGTAACAACTTATCAATCAACACCATCTTTCCCGAAGATACAATGAGGTTCTTGTAATATGACTCTGCATCTTCGCCGTGCTGCTGTCGGTAGTCGTATTGAATCTGATCTTCGGCTCCGTTCAACAGATACGGATGAATGCAACACTTTCGCAGCTCCATCATCGTGTTCATCAGATTCGGAATGTTCGCGGATGTGGTGCCCTTCATAAGGAAGGAGAAGTTTTGCTCCAGAATACCACGGTAATACTTCTTCTGGATATTCGTCAACTCCACCTCAACAATCGTTTCCTCTTTGGGTGCCAGCGATTTCTCCACGTCGTCCTTTAATCGGCGCAACATCATCGGCTTCAGCAACGCTTGCAGTTTAAGCACTTCGCTCTCCGTTTTCAAGCTACCGAATTCACGCAAAAACTCATCGCTACATGCAAACTGACTTGGTTCGAGGAAATTGAGCAACGAAAACAGCTCGTTGACGTTATTTTGCAACGGTGTACCGGAGAGTAAAACTCGGTGCTCGAGATTTAACTGCCGCAATCCCTCCAGTAATTTGCAGTTTCGATTCTTTAAGCGATGCGCTTCATCAATAACGCAAGCACGCCAGTTAAAACCCTTCAGATCCTGATAATCAGTTACGATCATCTCGAACGTTGTGATCAGTACATTGAATTTGATGATGTCACGAATCAGCTTGCCTGTTTCGGTTCGGTAGTACACCTCGTAATCTTGGATCATTTGTCGACTGGTCGCCGAACCGTGATATACGATCACGTTCATCTCTGTCCAGCCTTCAAATTCGCGTTGCCAGTTTGGAATAGTCGACAGCGGAGCAATCACCAAAAACGGTCCGCGAATGCCGTACTCATATACTGAATTCACGAAAGTAAGACTCTGAATGGTCTTTCCCAGACCCATTTCGTCAGCCAAGATACAATTGTTGCCCTTGTACCACGAGTAACGCAACCAATTCAATCCTTCAAGCTGATATGGTCTCAACTTATTTCCACCCTTGAAGATGGGCGACTCCGGAAGCGCCTTCCACTGATCGGGATGTGGCCGTTTCTTACTCTTCCATTCACTCTTGGGAGGAATCTTGTTGAACTTGTAATACTGCTCAATCTTTGGCTGGTCGACGTCGTCTTCCAACTCCCAAGTGCTGTCCTCGTACGGAAGACTCTTCCATTTCACTAGGTAGTGCTTCACCGTCTTGCCTTCATCGTCGACGAGTTCGGACACGTCCAGCACTCGGTCAACCTCGACAAAATCCGGATTAAACGGCTCCTCATCAAGGCTCTCGAAGATGTTCAGCTGCTGTTGTTGTTTCATGAGAAAACGTTTGATCTTATTGCCAACGCGCTTATCGCCCTTCAGCAGCTCGTCTTCAGTGCGCCAATCACAGTGAAGGTATGAAAAGTTCCGATATTTTACAAAGTACTCTTCCACATCTATGAACACCGGTTCTGGTTTCTTCTCTTCTATTTCAGCCGTGTCGCTTTCCTCTTTCTTCACTTCTGTCGTCTGCTCAGAAGCAGATTCTTCCATCGAGACGTCCTCCTTTTTGATGACTTCAGACAAAACTTCACTATCCAGTTTCTTTTTGTCGTCAATTGGTTCGTCTACTTCCATGCGCTCTACATCTCCAGGCTTATTTTCTGAGCCTTCTTCTGAGACCGGTTTAGTGGCACTGTCAGTTTCAAGCTCATTGTGCTCCTCCGATGAATCCCCATTCGGCTGTTCACATTTCTTACTCTCAGCCGACTCAACTTTATCGTCAACCTTGGAAGCATCTTCATCCGTTTCCATCTGTTCTGCAACAGTCGGAGTAGATTCTTTTTCTGGCTCCGAAACGTCCATTGCTGTTTTACTGTTCAACTCCTCATTCGCACTCTTTGTTACATCTCCTTCATTGTGATCATTTATTTCCATCTTCTCTTTCGATTCGGTGGTCTCATCAGCTGTTTCTTTAGGCGCCACCGTTGATTTATCTTCGACAGATTCACCTGAAGGCTTATCACTATCTGTACCGTTGTCCACACGAGTTTCGGTTGACGATGAAATTTCCAGGGTTGTTGCTTCCTTTTCTGCATCCTTCTCGTCTTTATCTTTCACGGTTTGCGTATCTTCAGACTTAACCATGGCGTCCGTTGTGCCGTCTTCTGTCGAGGTAGAGGCTTCTTCTCCATCCTTAGGTTCGCTCTTCACCTCGCTGGTACCTTCAGCGGGTTCCGGAGTTTTCTCCTTCGGTGGTGGCGGCGGTGGATCAGGCTTCAACTCACGCCGACCTTTCCGTACCGCCAGAACAAACTGCACAACCTAGAAATTTGAAAAAAGAGAATGGTGTTAGCTTGACAGACATGATCCTTCACAACAAATAATAACTCTTACCATCGAATCCTCCTCGGCAGTGTTGACGTAAACGTAGTTCGCATTAGGTTTCGATGTTTCATCAACTGGTTTTCCATCTGGACCGAGTTCCACGGCACCCGGAGCCAGCTTCACCGCATCCGAGGTACTCACTTTACTCTCATCCCCAACCGGTTCACCAGTCGCCCCGGCTACACCACCGGCTTCGCTTCCCGTTGCTAGCGCAGATCCATCAGCAGCGACAGCGCCAGCTTCACCGCTGGCAAGCGACGCAGCGACCGGCACAATGGTTTCTTTTCGCTCAGATGCACCACCATCGGAGCGACGATCCTTTCTACCGCCCGTGGGTGTCGGCGAAATCATGCCCGATTCATCGTCGGAAAACCGCAACATAACGTCATCAACATACTTCTTGCGTTGCGTGTTGCGTGCCGAACGACGCTTTGAACTGTCCGCCTCGGTGTCCGGTGGAGGCGACGGTGGCGGGGTGCTTAGCAAATCATCTCCCTCACCATCCGACTCAGTGACGATCATGCGGCTGCGACGTGATCTACTCTTCGATCCACCACCACTAGATTTGCTACCACCGCTACGGCGTGAAGAAGAGCTGCCACCACTAGGTCGGTTTCGATTTCTGCTGCTGCTGCTACTACCACCTTCCGCACTGCCCGGTTCCTTGCTTTTCTTGCTGCTCTTCTTGCTCTTGCTCTTCGTCGGAGTTTCCGGTTCCGGCTCGGGAACCGCGACACCACCCTCATCAACGCCTTCCTTCTTTTCCTGATCCTCTTTCGCCAGCTCGCTCTTGTCGATTTTCGACACAGGAATATCGTCAAAGTCCGTCACTTCATCCATCGGTACGGCAGGTTTATCACCGTCGGTTGGTTCTTCTCCGCTGGTAGTCGTAATCGTTGCTTTCGATTGCTCCTCACCATCCAGCTCTTCTTTCATTTCTTCGGTCGGAGCCACGAATGTACCGCTGTTAGAGATTCCGTCAGAGGCACCAATCTGCCTATCCTCCTCCATCTGCCCATCGACGCCAACGGAAGATGTAGCATTTGTTCCTTCCTCGTCATCGGCAGTTGATTCTACTGCGCCTGCCATAGAAGCAACACCCAACGATTCTTTGGCTTCATCTGAGCCAACATCCATCATCGCGCCACTGCTCGGTGTCGCTGCATTTGCATCGTTGGAATTTTGCGCATTCATCAACGAAGCCAGGGACTGATTTTCGTCAGTCTCGCTCGTCGTCGTTCCGGATTTGGACAGTTCGTGGTCACCTGAAATTCCACCATCCGGCAACTCATCCTCCATGGACAGCGAATTGTCACCATCACTAGAAACAGTGGTCTTACGATTCTTTTTCTTTTTGCTGTCTTTAGATTCCTTCTTCTTGCTCTCTTTCTTCGGTGTGGCTGGTGCCGTCTCCTTCACACCTTCTCCGGCAACCGATGCCGCCGCCGCCTTAGCCGAAGCGGGCTTTTTCGGTTCCCGTGGTTTCCTAGGTTTCTTAATTTTCTTGCCACTCGCATCGGTCGATGTGTCTAGATCGCCTGTGCCACTGCAAGAAAGATTATCCTGCGAAAGATCCCCTCCACCGAGTCCTCCGATTCCACCAACGCCACCCTCCAATGCCATGAGGTCGTGGAAACTGCTTCCATCAGAGCTCACATCGGGCAATCCCGTGCCAGCCGTCACCGAATCTTCCGAAACGGGGAGCAACGTCGTCGGTGTGGGCATGACACCCAACGCCGTTGGGGTGGTTGCAGCCGGAAGTGGCATCATTACGTGCGGCTGCGATGTTTCATCTCCCGACGTGATCAGCCCCGTCTGGCCTGCAACCGCCGCCGCCTCCTGTTGGGCCGACAGCTTATCTGACTTCTTGGCGCGAGATTTTCGAGGTTTGCTCGAGGGTGTCCGGCCACGGCCTCGGCCCGTCGTGCTGGTTACCTGCGGACTGTCAATCATGGCAGCAGCAGCCGCAGCGGCCGCCGCCGTTACCGAAGGAACTCCTGGATATAATGGATGCGGTGGTTGCATGAGCAGACACGGTTGAGGACCAAGTCCTTGGCAACCGTCACTTGCTTCGTGCTGCTGTAGCATTGCCAGCCGCTCCTGAAGCCGCATCATTTTCTCCTGATTGTCGGCCATCGGCAGCTTGTACATATCCTGCATCTGCTGCTGTATCGCCGCCCGTTCTTGGCTGTGGGACAGCATCGGTGGTGTCTGGTAGGGAGGCGGCGGTGGAGGAATCATCATCTCCCCTGTCGCCGTTTGTCCCGCCGGAGCAACACCTTGCATTTGTTGCGCCTGCTGCTGTTGTTGCGACTGTTGCTGCTGCTGCTGCATCATCGTGCCACCGACGCCATGCATACCATACATCGCCGTACCGGTGGCAGCTGTAGCTGCCGTCATCGTTTGTGGCACCTGCCCGCTTAACGCTTGCGCGTAGGTAGCTGGCGAACCCCCAACGGTACCAGGCTGTACGCCCATGCCAGGCATCAGCACCGTACTGCTGCTGGTGGAAATGATCGGTTCTCCACCAGGCGATATCGTACTATCACTAACTGCGGTCGTCGTCGAGGTCGGTACAAGCGTTTGGTCGGGGCTTTTGGTCGCAGTAGTCACTTCTGGTGCTTGCAGATCCGTCATACCGGCCGCAGCACCCACATCTGTCACCACCGCGTCCAATAACATCTGCTGTTGCTGCTCGATCGTCGATGTTTCCGTATTTCCTCCCGCTTGCATCAGGCTACCATCGGAATGGTACCCACCGAGTGCATCTTCTCCTGTTTGCTTAACCGGGTCCATCACCGCCGACGTGTCTCCGCCCATGCTAGCGGATTCCTTCATTGCTTCCTCGAGCACGCCACCACCGACGTGCAGATTATCCTGACCGAGCAGCAGGCCGGCACTCTGCTGCTGCTGGTGGTGATGTAGCGCCTCAAAGTCCGTACCGGACATGAGCGAGTTCGAGTTGGAGGATTTCGACTCGTCCGTATTCGATTCGGCCGGTGCGGGTACGATGCTATCGCGAGATTCTTCATTGCTGCTGCTACTTCCCGTCGTCGTTTGTTCCGCCGAAAGGGCGTGTTGCTGGTGCTGGTGGGTTTGCTGTTGCTGTTGTTGCTGCTGCTGCTGCTGACGCGCGTCTCCCATATCACTGCCACTCGTGCTGAGTGGTGTGAGGGTCGAATCATGTGAATAAACCGAAGGAACTACGCCAGATGCCGTGCCAGCGTTGCTAACCATTGATGAGCCCAAACTCGAAGGAGCCTCGTTTGCATTGCTCGATGCCAGGCTGTCAATCAAGCTGAAATCGGACGTCGGTGGAACCGACACCTGTTGCATATGCGATTGCTGACCCTGTTGTTGTTGTTGTTGTTGTTGCTGCTGCTGCTGCTGCTGCTGTTGTTGCTGCTGTTGTTGATGCTGAGCCTGTTGCTGGTGCTGATGCTGATGCTGCTGCATTTGCTGTTGTTGCTGAGACTGTTGCTGCTGCTGTTGATGGTGATGGTGTTGCTGTTGTTGCTGTTCCGCAACCGGATCTACCAAACCAGCCGTGGACTGGTGATGCTGCGCCTGAGATTGATGCTGCTGCTGATGATGGTGATGCTGCTGATGATGTTGCTGCTGCTGCTGGTGTTGCTGCTGCTGATGCTGCTGCTGCTGCTGATGGTGGTGGTGCAAATGGTGATGATGCAGATGGTGCTGCTGTTGCTGTTGCTCCGTGATCGAAGAGATCGGTGGCAACTCGACGACACCTTGCTGATGTCCGTGCGGATGCGGATGCGCGTGAGGATGCTGCATTGAGGGCAGATCGTTCAAAGACGCTCCGGCGCCACCGGACTGCTGCTGGCTCGATTGCTGCTGTTTTGGCTGGTGTTGCTGCTGCTGTTGCAGCTGCTGAGATTGCTGCTGGGCCAGGCTACTGTTGACGCTCTGCAAGTGTTGGTTGGGGCCGCTTGGCGACATCAGCATCTCGTCATTAAATGACGGCGAGTGGAGCTGCTGCGAGATCGAATGCGACAGACTACCAGGTCCGGTGGCCGGTTGCATGGCCGCTAGCGTACTGTGGTGCATGCTGGCCTGCTGATGCTGCTGCTGGGGCCCACCGGGACCAGCGTGATGCTGCCCAGCAGACGGTGGAGGAAGATGCGAACCCGGCTGCAGCTGGGTCAACATTTGCTGCTGCTGCTGCATTTGCTGCTGCAGGGAGGACATTTGCGGTGGCTGCTGCGGTGCCGTGGGAGCCGTCGGTTGCGAAAGGTGCGGCTGGTGAAGGCTATGTACAGGTTGCTGCTGCTGTTGCTGCACGCTCGCGACCGAGGTGTTCACGTCCACCCCACCGACGACACCGTGCTGTCCCTTATCCTCGAGCCCACCGTAAGCCTGCGGGCCTGGTGGTCCCGCTGCCGATGGGGGCGGTATCACAGGCATGCTGGTTTGCGACACGGGCGGAATCAGGCTGGAGATGTCGTTCAGCTGGCTGATTTGCTGCTGCGCATGCGTCGGTGGCGGCCCGTGCGCTCCCGGATGCAAATGGGGCGCGTGACCTCCGTGCATCGGTGGCATGTGACTTCCGGGAGGTGGAATAGGACCCGCCATACCATGGTGAGCGCTTCCATTGATGCCACCACTGCCCGGGCGCTGTTGTTGCTGCTGCTGGACGGCCGCCATCGGAGGCCACTGTTGGTGCTGCTGATGCTGGTGTTGATGCTGCGGGGACATTGGCAAACGTGGTCCAAGCGGTGATAGTGGATTGTTCGCTACCATTTGAGCTTGCTGCTGCTGGTGACTTGGTGGGCCACCACGGTAGGCTGCGGCCGCAGCTGCTGCTACTGCCGCCGCTTGAACGTACTCCATTCCCGCTGCTCCGCTCGGTGGCATTACCATCTGTTCCAGTGCTTGCAGCGTCGTATTAACGCCTGCTCCTGGTCCTCCGCTCACCACGCTACCCCCGGAACTAGACGCCGTCAGCTTCGTGCCAGCTTGTGGCCGTGGGCTTTGCATACCACCACTTCCGGCCACAATTCCCGCGCCCAGGTGAGGCGAATGCGTGGACGTTATCGTCGACTGAGGCGATTGCGACGTGACAACGGGTGGTCCTCCACCGGGCGGCTTTGCCGGGGACATGACGGGCCGTGGGGACATCTGCGTGTGTGGTGACATCTGGGGCGGGCGCGGAGACATCTGAGGGGACAACTGAGGGAAGGGCGCCCGATACTGGGGGCTTCCTCCATGTTGCGTCGGTTGTTGCTTCGTGGCCGCGTTTGGCAGGTACGATTGTTGCTGTGGTGCACTCGCACCATATCCACCGGCCCCGCCAGGCCCACCAGCACCTCCACCTCCTCCTCCACCACCCGGAACACCGGCCATAGCTGCACCGTGCGTCATCGGGTGCTGCTGCTGTTGTGGCCCCAGCGGACCACCAAGCCCATGCAAACCAGCACCGGCGGCATTCGGTTGCTGTCCACCCGCGTGCACCATCCCCGGATGCTGACCCTGTTGCTGCTGCGAAGGTTGCGAACCTCCTCCAACGCCCAACCCACTCAATCCCGGGTGTTGCTGGGGATGCTGCTGAGGTTGGCTGCCGTGTGTCTGATGCAACTGCTGCTGCTGGGATTGCGGTGGCAAATGGGAGGGTTGCTGCGACGGGTGCGTCGGAGCTAGCCCTCCCGGAACGCCACCCGCTCCGGGTGGTTGCTGCTGGGGAGCACCCAGCTGGTGCAGGCTTGTGGGAACCTGACCACCACTAACGAGGTGCTGCCCGTAGCCACCGGTCGGATCCAGCTGGTGCTGATTGTACACGTGCTGGGCGGATCGGGCCGCGTGCTGTTGCATGGCCGCTGCAGCCGGACCGTACGCACCGTACGCGGATTGTGCCGCGGATGGTGCGCCCGGGTACATGGAGTGACCCGGCTGGGGGTAATGCTGCGAGACGCGCTGCTGTTGCTGCGCTTGTTGCTGCTGCTGTTGCGGTTGCTGTTGCTGGGGAGGTTGCTGCTGTTGCTGCTGCTGCTGAGGTTGGCTTAGCGAGCCGTAGCCTTGCTGCGGTGGCATCATGCCACCCATCATCGATTGCTGCGTGGGGTATTGCAGCTTTTGAGGGTCCTGTTGCGGGTATCCTCCCATGTGTTGCCGGTACCTGTTGATAAAAGCAAACCACCATTAGTAAAGGATAGCCGGAACCATGTGGGTCATTAACAATATTCCATATCTCATATGGGAATATCCTTCTGAACGGTACAAAAAAAAAGAAATTACCCCGTTGGCGTTTGGCGCTGCGTCGGTCCTTGTGGTGGTCCCTGCGGCAAACCGTAGCCCATCGGTGACGCGTACGGGTTGGCCTGGGGTGGCGGTGGAGGTTGTGCCCCCCACACGACATCACCCATGCCGGCCATTCCGGCGGCGGTGTGATCCGGCATCGAGTACATCGAGTCCGTTCCAGCCGGCTGGTGATACGAGGGGTACTGGGACTGCGGCGGGGGCTGTTGCTGCTGCATCGGGTGTGGGGCCCGATGCCGCGCGTAAGGACCTCCGGCTTGGCCACCAGGTGGACCCATCCCCCGAGGGGCGGTCGGATCGTATCGATAGTAGGCATCCCTGTGAAGCAACAAAAAATATCCAATCGGTTAAAAGGATAAAAAAGCAAACAAAATTGTACTTGAAAGGAGGGAACCCACACACACACACACGACGTTAGATTCGAGTAAAAGTAGCATTTTTCGAACATAATTTGCAAGGACATGCCATTTGTCGAATGATCGACAGCCGCACGGGAAAACTACACACCCTTCAGAGAACGGGTTGGAAGGGACAAACGTATGAACGGTGAAATCACGGAAAAACTGTGGTTCTATTTCTGATGTGCCCCGGTTCGTGCGTACGTGTACTTGAGCAGCAACAACGCAGACTAGGTCGTGGAGGTAAGAGAAAAAAAGGCCATTTAATAAATGTAACACCCCGAAATGGCAGCGGTGAGCTAATAATAGCATAAAGTACAACACACTCGGGCAGCCAGCGATCGACTGGGGTTGTGTGATGGAGAAAATGTAGGGAAAAAACGTTCCGAAAGAATCGGTGGCATTCCAAAAGTGTACAGAAACAGATAAATTTTCCAATGGGACGCAACCAACCATGCGTTATTAACCATTTATTCGATTTCTGGCCAATTTTGAAAGACATGAAAATTTATAAGACAGGAAAATGATAATTGATGAGGTAACAATTATTTGAAACTATTAGGTAAATGATTTCAAGAGATATTACAAAACTCGTAGGTGATAATAAAAATTAGTGAAAAATTATTCTTAAGTAGCACTTCTACTTTTACTCGAAACGTCGTGGTGTAACATTCCTCCGGTTTGAAAAAAAAATGCTAAAAGGATACTTACATTTTTAAATTTTTATATAAAAAATAGATCGGTGGACCCTTGGCTCTATCGTTGTATGATTACACGCACTACTGCTTCTGCTGGTCATATACACCCCCACGACCGTATATGTCCTTCATGCAGATCTGAACGGGCGGGCCCTTTTTGCTTCCTACTATACACACACACACTCTCCCTCTCTCTGGGCGTATTAACGTCTGCTTTTCAGCTTCGTTTCACGCTTGGCCGTAGCGTTCCTACCACTTGCTGCCCCGTTGAACGCGCTCGACGACTTAACGCCGCTCTGTTCGTTCTTCATGAGGAAAGGATGTTTTCTCGTGCGTGTGAAGCAGTGGGACGTGTGTGGTGTTGTTGTGATGATTGGATAGGAGTTTGTTCTAATGACGGTTTTCTGCTCCTTCAATCACTCTCTATCTCTCTCTCACTCTCTCGGTCGGCCAGGCCAAGAGTTATGCCGTGCGTGGTTGTTTCCTGCTATTTGTAATTATTTTCTTCTACTTGCAAACACTTGCGTGCGCAGTTTATAACTGTCGTACTTTATCCTTTTTTTTCTTTTCTTTTCTTCCTTTAAACTAATATACTTAGCGTAGGGTGGTACAGGCGGGAGTCGACACGTTTGCGCGAGTTAGAAAACGCAGGATCACCCCCTACTATTACTATTTACTACTACTGTTGCGGTTGCGGTCTTCCTTTTTCCGCGTGTTCGGTCAGACGAAAACAAAACAAAAACGAAACGGAGGAAAACACGGATTGCGAAATTCTTGCGTTCCCTTCCCTCTTTCCGGTTTCCGTTAGCAATTTTTCACAACAAACTGCTACGCTGCTTGTCCGGTTCACTTGCGTTTCCTGTTCGGTTCTTCATCTGTAGTGCAAGGTGCTTCCTTTTCTAGCGAAAAAAACAAATAAACACGCACGTTACAAAAGAAGCAGCAATTACGCTACACAAGTGGAAAAAAATGGAGAAAAATTCAAAGCACTAGCCAAAAAGACACATTTTAAAAGTAAAAACAGTGCGCGCGCGCGAATGCACCATTTTTTTACAGATAAAATGTTCAAATTGGCATTCCGAGGAACTAGAAGAACTGGTATGGCAGGACGACGGTAGATCATGAGTAGCCGGCTTCAAAATCGAGATTACATCATGAGATCTGCAATAAGACAAGAGAAGAACAAAAAAAAACAACTTAGAATACATTTACATAACGAAAAAAGCAATCAAGATGAACAACGAAATGTCTTTCAATCGTGCCCAACGTAAAAATACTCCAATAACCACTTGTTGTTCACAACATTAGCTGGTAATACATGGTTTCCTTCACATCAACGAAATACGCTCGCCGCTAGCAATTGTAATTGTACATCAACATTCGATTAAACAAACATAACTTCCCGTAATGATGTTGTGCAACCCTCAGCATCCTGTAATGCTAGCGGAAATTACCCAAACTTTTACAGAGGGAAAACTTAAAAATCGTGCTCCTTTGCATGCGTCCTTCGACTGCTATTATCCTTGTACAAAGTATCACCAACACACGAGAAAAACCAGAGAAAAACGCGTCATTTCACGCGCTCACAGACACATATTTGCATAGATGCGAACCAGTACCGGACACCGAGGGCTGACTAACGACGACATACACCGAAATAAGTACCACCCCACACTGGAGCCTCCCTGATTCCTAGGAAAGGCCCCCTCCTGGGTGGGCGTGAGGATGGGTGGGTGGATGAGAGGGAGGAAAGCGGTGCCTGCCAGCTTGTGACAAATGAAAAATAAATGCATTTTTGCGCTCGGCAATGGTATGCGCAGTAGCTGGGAAAACCAGGCCAGTTTTCCCTTCAAGGGTTGTTTTCCTGTGTTTGTATGTGTGGGCACAAAACTCCACCAAAAGCGTACCATCATTTTCCGTATTCCTTTCTAGTTGCTTTTTATTTTGTTTTTTTAGTGTTCTTTCATCTTGTACGAGCAACTTTTCTACGCAAACCCCCGCCACCACAGACACACGGTGGAGGAGGCTGGCTATACACACCTTTTTATTTGCGTGCCTCTCTTTCTCTCGCGACAACAGCAAAAAAAACCGGTTACTGTGATACGAAACAGTCGATCCAATTCGTCTCGTTTTGCTGGGTCGAGATCCAGTGGCCACTTTTGTCGGTCCCTTAATTTAATTGAAAATTGTCCCACCTCGTGTTATTTCCGTTAAACAAATGTGGTAAAAGAAACAAAAACTAGCGGCAGTTATAAGAAGCAATCGATAAGTGACTCCTTCTATCATAAATGAGTACAACCACGCATTTTCCCAAGGAAAAACATCCATTCCTACATCACGGAGAAACGTGCGTTCATTCTTACGGCGACAGAGGCAATGATAGAAGGAAAAAAATATACTTTTCTCACCGGAGACAAAGCAATCGATGGAGAATAATCCACGGGAGCAATCGAGCTACTATTTGCCTGCTCGCCCCCGTGTGTGTGTGTCGATGAAGGTGAAGGTGTGTGCTATTGCATAAAGCTCCGGAAAATGAACATATTCCGCTACTGCTGGCCGCTATTGTACGGGGAGAAAAACCCCAAAGACACTGGTCACGGGAGACGGTGAAGAGAGCGCGAAATATTGTACCCATCCCAAACCGGACAAGGCGCGGGCAGCGGATATGCAAGAATGACGCGGAAGTATGGCAGCCGGAAATGTAAGAGAGCACACAAGAGGCACATTTTGAGTTCAGAAGGCCTCCCCGAAGAGACTATGGGCAAACGGCACGAGTCTGACGCAAGAAAAACCCATCAACAACATGTGTATTGTAATATTTCCATTTTTTTTTAACTTTCATAAACCTTTACTAATCAAACTAAAGCACCTTTTGTCGGGCATTTATTGCATCCTAGATGTTCTTGCATTCTCGTCAAAAATTCAGCAAATATAATTTAGAGTCCTGCCATGGAAGTACGATTTTAGAGTAGTTTAGCTATGTCAAGAAAAATAGGAATCGCATCAAACAATCATGCATAAAAAACGACACCGCACGGACGAGAAAGGGGTGTTGTTTTCACCAGTGAATATCGATTTTTTTCCCGACTGCGACATTATCCCAACATGCGTTTCATCGAGAGTGAATGAGCGACAAGCGTTAGAGAGAGACAGAGAGAGCAAGAGAGTGGAGATCGATGTACATTAGCAACTCGAAAGCGAGCATACCAAAAGTATATCCTGTCAAAATAGCCAACCCAACCACCTTTGAGAGAGAAACCGGGGAATCACGAGATGTGCCCATAAAAATAACGATTTAAATCAACAAAATTAAAATTGGGTATTGCAATGAAATCAAACCCGCTCCCCCAGGAAAGGCGGCGGCCTGGTCTCTCCTTTTGCTGGCGTAACTAAAACTGTATAGCTGAACGAACGCTGAATGGGAAAAGCTATACGCTTATGGATATTCTGTTACACATAAGAGCGCACAGCATCCCCCGCTCAGAATTCGTCAAAATTCGAGATGCTCAGAAGAAGTGTCATTCGTGGTTCCGAGACCCCCCACACACACACGATTTCCGCTTGCCGGCAAACAACAACAAATAAAAAAGTTTACCCAACATTCTCAGAGACCTGATATTCGCGTATGTAGCAATTGTGCGAGGGGAGACGACGAACCACACATGCAAGGTTGGTGGGCAAAGAACTGCTCGAGCTAGGCATGTTTTCAACCGGTAAAGGGACTCCAAAAGTACGCTAAAGGAACCCCCAGATTCAGCAACTGACAGCCCTTGGTTCTAAAGCGAGTTAGAGTCTCCGGTATGCTCGGATTGTAATGCTGCAGAAGAATGCAAGTGGGGGAAAATGATCGGCGGAGTAGGAAATCTCGTTCGTCCTTTCGTAGAGCCGGACGTCGTTTTTCGATTCCACTCCAACAACGTCGCGGGACGGAGACTCTACGTTTCGTAGCATTTTTAAAACAAATCGCCGGCGCCCCTGAAGAGAATAATCTCCCCTAAAATTTGCGTTTTTCCTCGTGATAAATACATATATATCGCACTTATTCATAAACGTAGGACAGAATTAAACCTCAATTTGTCATCACCCAAATATCGGTATTGTCTATTTAGCTTAGACAAAAAAAGGGAACGAAGGCCGAGCGAAAAGTGCTTCGAACGAGAAACTGACGCGCGGTTTTTAGGGTATCCGCCATTTTTTTTTTTTCAAAACGCCCGCCTCCTTCCTGCTATTCCGCGAAGTTGTCACTGGAGAGAGGAGGCAACAAAAAAAAAGAGGGCCACATTATAAAAAGGTTCCCTCCTCTCCCTTCCCAGTGCGCTATTACCTCTCGCTAGTGAGAGAACGCAATACCGGTTGTTTGATGACGGTTTCCGTTCCATATCTCGGAGCTTCCATTATCGACCACCTCGCACGCGATTCGCCGGCGTGGTTGGTTCCTTTTGAGCTAGGAAAATGCGGCACTGAAAAAAAAAACGATAAAGAGAACGCGAGAGAGCCACCAACGGCGCTATGCTGAGGATGTTAGATGACAAGACGGACACCAGAGGGGGGGGGGGGGGGGGGGTGGAAAAGATAGAAAACAAAAAAAACGGATTCATTTAATCATATCATCTTTCTCACTTTTTCCATCACACACACACACAGCGCACACGGTCGCCGAATCCTTGTCTCTCGCGACTAATCCTTTTTTTAAGGCTTCCTGCGGAATATCTTCCATAAAAGGGGCACAAATACATGCGCACACAATTTGCCCACCTTTGACGTTACGTTGGTAGCCCTCCTGTTGTAACGCTGTATGTGGTGTGTGGCCTTCCAACCCGCGTACATATGTAACACATTCCTCCTGCTTTCGGAGCCATTTTTTTCCACCCCTAACCAACTTTATGTGGCCAACCCGCGTACGTACGTGCCATGTGTTCAAGGACACCACATTGTACTGCTGCTGAATGATATATATTTTATTCCTACGACCCGTAATGCGGGAACTATTGTAGATAATGAAAAGTACGTTAAAATACATCTCTCTGCAACATGTATTCATTTGGATTCGATTGGACATGCCATCAGGATAACTTATTTTGAATGAAAAAAATGAAACAAAACTACCCCTCAATTTGAATGTAAGCTGTCCAGCTCACACACACGCTGAACAATGATTTAAAATGGTGTAGCAAACCGTACGACATAATAACCGCGGCATCATTTACGCCTCTCTTCCCTCCCCCCCCCCCCCTTTCCCCTTCCACCCCAGAAGAGCATCATGATTGGCCGGACAGCTTACCGAAATTAACTTAAACTGCGATATTTAACGGTGGCAAACCCTTTTTCCTCAACCTAGTCCCAGCGTGTTTAAGTTCTCCATTTAACCACTCGACGTAAGTACAGCGGAGTCAGGTGAACAGGGCTTGCCAATAGAGAAACCATCGAAGGAGGGGGGTTTTGTAACACAACCCCAAACAAGATATGTCTGTTTCTTAAAGAAGCTCATTTTAACATGCTTTCGGCCGTAATACAGATGGGAGAGAGAGAGCATATTTAGAGAAGAACTACTCACAAGAGAAGATGTGTATAATCCGATAAATCGAACCAGGAAGTCTCGTAAAGGAGGTACGCAAAAGAAAAGAGAAAAACAAGAAACTACCCTTTCGAACGTGGCATGGATGGACCAAGCGATCGAGCGCGAATGAGCAAAAGAAAAGGCAAACGCAACAGCAAGACAAGATGTTCGAGGCAGGAAAAGCATAAAACAACACAAAACAAAGGAAGCAGATAGTCGAACGAGGGAGAATGGTACATGAACCACGAGCCACGTCCCAAGTGGTGCCCAAGAAGAAGGCAGCCCTTGCTTAAACACGTCACTGAAGCCGCTGGAGACTTCAACGATTAGCAAAAGAGGGGGTTTTTTTACACACACGCGAGAAGCGAGAACAACTAACAAAACATAAAAGCCATCAGCCTTATATAAAGAGATAAGAATATGAGAAGATAAAAAGGTAACCACAACCGGAGACTCGAAACTGTCAAGCCAAGGGGAAAGCAAGAAAATGTCCCAGGAATCAAACGTCAGAATTTGAGTTTTTGAAGTTAGCTGCCTTTTTTATAATCAGAAAGAAAGTACACGGCTCTTTGTCACAGAGCCGTTGGGTGGTGATCGAAAGGTGCACACATCAGTTTGGTGCGGGAAAATAAATGGTAAGTGATATGGAAATTAGCAAGAAGTCGAAGAGGCAGCAGCAAATGTACGTCACTTAAAACGCGAGTAACGAGGGTCCACAAACACACACCACCGCCCTAATGTCACACTCTACACAGCCATTACAAAATGCCTAGCCGACGACCTGACCGCCATGTTTGATAATTACACAGGCTCGCAGCATTTGGGCCGCATTAGGGGAAGCACATCGAAAGAGGAGCAGAATGAGGGGCGGCAGAGATGTCGGGATTCATTTCCACATTTCCCGCAGTCAGCCAGCCACCCTCCTTTCCCTCCACCACTAGGAAGTCCCAATAATTCTCGATGGTGCGCGTTTTCGAGATCATTCATTCGATTCGATTCATTTCGAGATTCATCCAATTAACAGGTTTACCAAAGCCGATTCGAATCCGGACAGTGTACGAGCACTCTCTCTCTCTCTCTCTCTCTGTTGGGCACATCTCTCGCTACACTCTTCTCTCATGCTCAACACCAACCAACAGTCCGTGCCTGACGCCAGAAAACACCATTGTGTGTCTATGCTGCGGTGTGGCTAATGCTGGAATCGTTTTCGAATAAACCAACCAAGGGATGGAACGCGGGTTGGAGGATGGTCAGCTTCCTCCGTACCTCCAGTCCCACGCCCCACTTCGACCTCATTTACCATGGATTGTGAATAAATGTCTCCGCAAGTGGGATAAAGAAACAGAGCTGATAGACAATGGTTTGTCAACTGGTTCAACAACACGTACATATTTACATAGCTTGCGTTTTGTCCAGGTGTTGAATCGGCGATTGAACGAGCGTTTAAAAGTGTTTCGAAATGAAATTGCCTGCGGATGTGTTCGCAAAACTTAAAGCAAGAAAAATAGAAAACAAACTTTACATTCCTCTTCCACCATGATTGGCTTTTTATCGTATTTTACTTGAATCAAGAGTCCCATTTCTTCAAAATAAATTTCAATAAACTAATAAATGTCATAAACATACACGACTGTGTTACACAAAAAGGACATAAGCTAGGTTGCACTCATCTCTGGCCATATATGTTAACAGACTTTCTGCCAGCAACTAACACATTCTCGAGCCTGCTTGAGTGTTTCGATTTGAATGAATAAATGAGCATGTTGCATACATATGCTGGACATGTTGGATTACATATTTTGCAAGCCACACTTCGCGCTCTGTACTCCATTTTGAATATAAAAAAAGGAAATAACTCCCTCTTAATGATGGTATCGCGCAACATCGCGTTCCCCTAGAATTGCTCGAAATGGGAAGAGGAGAGATGAACTCCGCGCGTCGTCCGCAATCAACGTTAACGAGAAGAGTTCGGTTCGAACATCAAATCATCGATGAATATCCTGGCGCGCGAGAAGGAGAAAGAGAGAGCGAGAAAGTGAGCGAACACGCGCTGTGTTGCCAGAGCATTAGACGGCGTTAGCATAAACCGCTGAACATCGGCGCGCTCTTTCTTTTTCCTCCCATTTCGGCTTCTGTGTGATACATTTCCATTGCAATTGTCTTTATCATCCCTTTCTGTTCAAATGCTCGCGAGCTTCTTTTGCGGGGGTTGAATCGAAGGGAACCAAAAAAAAACCAACACCACTTACTTTCTCCTCCTCGCGTACCATAAAAAGTGCCGATTTTAGGCGACTCAACAGACTATTGAAGGCGTGGGAGTGCAAAGGCTGGTGGTGGCGGCAAAGGGAAGACTAATCCATCTCCTGCCGCGAATGCCACAGAAGAGCTGGGATGACGAGACCAAAAGAAGGTCGGTCCTGGTGAGAGGACCCGGCGTCGTCGACACCAAAACCGGCCGGCAAAGTAAAAGACCCGCGAGAGCATTTAGAGAGCAAGAGCGAGAGAGAGAGAGCAAACCCACTAAGCATAACACCGATGACAGTCCCATGTTGGGTTTGATCCACAGAGAAGAAGGACGGTGAGCAGGTGGGAGGAGGGGCAAGAAACCGACGCCGAAACGAGCGCGCGCGAGCAGCCAAGCCCCACCATCCCCCACCCTCTCACAAACCCCCCTAGATGAGAAGAAGGGGTGAATAAACTTTTATGCGCACGTTGAAACGAGAGAGAGAGAGCGAGAGAGCAAAAGAGTGAAGAGCGAGAGTGCACACATGCCGAGGAAGAACGCGCGCGCATTTCACAGCATGAAACTAACCAAAACACTACGGCGTTTGTCTTAGCAGGATGAAAAGGGGGTGAGTGGGGGACGACGGACAACGGGGGGTGGATGGGTGAGGGGGCAATGGCGAAAGACGAACCAAGGTAAGTAGAATATACAGTTTAAATTTTCCCCCACCCTCGTAGGAACGCTAAGGGGAGGGGCGGGGGTGGCTTCTACGAGAAAAAGCGCAAGAAAAGGCTGTTTTTAGATAAAGCCATGCTTTCTTTCTCCCCTCCTCCCCATCCCACAACACCACCCCTTCACTACATACACATACACGCACACAGCCCCCGCGCGAAAAGCCTTTTATCCATCTTGCAATTTCACAATCGACCATTTCCTTCGCGTTCTAACCCTTCTCCGTCACTATATATGTCTGCCTCTCTCTCTCTCTCTCTCTCTCTCTCTCTCTCTCTCTCTCTCGCACTTTAGCCAATGGCTCCCGGATAACTTCCAACGCGCGCTTTTTTTTTTGGTATTTCTTCTGCCCCATGACCCGACCCGGGGATGCTCTGTGGCTGATGACGCGCCTCTCTTCCTAACCTCACTTTTTTGTTAGGATTCCCAAACGGAAGCTTTCTTGCCTCTGGTGTGTGCGGGGATTCATTTTGCTGCAAAAAGACAATGCAGCATGTACACCTTTTTTCCGGGCTTAGCAACATATGCTCAATGTGCCAATATTGTGCAATTAGGAGTGCTGTTCAACGCTAAACTATCATATTACCCACCCGCAGACAATAAACATTCCCTTTTTGAACCAAAGGAAAGTAAATAGTAAACTAAAGATAGCAAAGATATTTTGTCAGGTTATCAAATTCTATAATTTTTTCAGGAAAATAAACATTTTGGAAGTTATTACATTAAACAATGGGACTTCTCAGCTTACTATCGATCCGAAACCGGCAAGGGTGAGAGGTGGGAAGATACAAAAACCAAAGTCCCCTCCCCCTCCTCCCGCCCATCCCCTTCGCGCCTAGGTCAGACTCTCCCTGCACCGAGGAAGAAAGCCTTAAATCTTTACCAAGCGGCAATCTACTAGATTAAACGGGAAAGTTTCTCTATCTTGTTTGCGCCCTCCGAGTGAGAGAGTGAGAGAGAAAGACCAAGGGCGATTGGCGATGGTGATTGCAGCCATCATCTACTTACAGCTAAAGTAAGCAAGCGTAATAGACGGAGATTTAGCGAAACAAAGGCGAAAGGGGACCGCTGCGTGAGGGAGAGGGGGACACGATTTTAGGGGATTGCGGCGAATAGAATAGAGGGGGGAGGGGGACGAGAAGCAGGATTAAAGGCGGATGCGACGCAACTCATTTCACGGTTTCTTGCAAGTAAGCAGAAAACTTAATACCCGTGCATCACCGTTCGGCTTAAATTATAAGTTCCGACACATGGAGGATAGTTTTGGACACTTTTGGAATGGCGCTTCTTGTGGATATATAGATAGGGGAGGTTCCATTGAACGTTTTCTATACTTGAACTTGGTTAAAACAAATTGTGAGTGAGATTTTGACGAGGATTGTTTTTTTTTATTTGTTAGAAAGCCCTATCGGTACCATCATGTACGGATTTTGATATGAAGAAAAAGGGTCCAATCCCTATTACAATTATATAGCATAAAAAAAACAGTGCAATAAACAATACACACATTAAACCATCTGTAAGTGCACATTCCCCTAATAATATAAATAGCTTCCAGAATAATGCATAAAAATCAAGAACTTCCTCCGTGAATATGGGCGTTGTCGAGTGCCTGTGGCGACAATTACAATCCACCCCCACTGTTTGATCTCGAATTTCAAGATGTCCCTTTCTCTGTCATAAAGAATCGGGTGAAGCAAAACCTCTACCCAACCGCTCTCACTAAAGACGAACCAAGAGCAAAAAGGCCAAACGCCAGCAACGACAGCGTGTGTAAAAAAACCCCCTTCAACATCTTAAGGATCCTTTCCCCGCCAGCACAATCCTGATTGAAATCCCTTTCACTTCGCAGTTATGTTTCCTCTCTCTCTCTTTCGTTCGTGTTCGCTCTATCTCCGGTTTACCAATAACAGACAAACAATCCAACGGTCACGCGAGCGGTGAACTCGTAGCAAAACCCCTGGATGAAAAAAAAGAAAAATCACCCGGAAAATGCGGCCTCTTCTCTGCTCTCAGGGAGAGCGCGCGCGAACGCGGAAAAAATAGTGACAATATTCATCCTAGCGGGCCAAGCGTAGTGTTATTATGGAAAAGGGAACAATCTAGTATTAAACTCACCCACACACACGCTCGCACGGGGGTGATAAAGGAGCGAAGAAGAAAAAAATTAAACACACAAACCCCAATGGAAATGCCGTTCTCTCGCGCACCTGCCTCTGTCCAAGGCGGTGTTGAGAAATGAGGGAAAACGAACGGCATGCGATCATCACACAGACACATACACGTACAAAAAAAAGCCGCCCCATGTCCTCTTCCTCCAACTCCCTCCACTGGTGCGGTCGAACATCATTAAACAAACAATCGATGAGAGATCCTGGCGCGTTGCTATTTGTTTGTCCTTTCTCTCCCATCGTTCATCGAATTGCCACCCGGTTTTTCCCAGACAGCTATTTGTCGCGAGAGCCGAAAAAAGAAAATTCGATTTTTCGTCCAGGCTCGTGTCCTTCCCACGGTGGGAAGTCAACATGTGACCTGTATTGTTTTTGTTGTTTTATTGCCCCTTACTGTTGTGTGTACTTCTCACTACCTACCTTTGGTTACCCCGTCGAGAATACCTTTATTCTACAGCGAATAACCAAGAAAATGCTAGCAAAAATGGCGACACCTAGAGCAAATAAACCCGCTTCACATTGCGCGGACCTCTCCCGTGTGTGACGTAATTATCATTGCAAATGATCGCTACTTTCGGGTGAGAGTGAGGAAAAAAATCATCCCAACAAAAAACACGCAATACCTTTCCACCGGGAGAAAGGACAAAAAGGATATCATCTCCAATGCGCGCTGGCAATGGAGAAGGTTTTATCATGATGGCCGAAAGAGAGGAATCCGGAAGGAAAACGGGAAATATGTCAACCCCGGGAGAGGGCGGGGGCATAAAGAGGACACGCGCCATATCATCATCGTACAGGAACGCCTGGCGTGTGGGAGAGGATGAGGGTGGCCACAGCCTGTCCCCGGTGATGACCCACGCCATCCGGACACGGCCAAGAGAAGCAGAAGCACTCCAGTTTTGTGGCCACGACGACGACGACGGTGTTAGGGCTGCGTTGCGCATGCTTAAAAATTAACAAAACAATAATTCATGCTTGCCGTCTCGTTCGCACGAACCTTCAACAACGAACAGCATCGAGAGTGCAAGCCAGCGCACACACTCGTCGGAAAAACGTTTGCTTTTTCATGGTTTTTTTTTTGCTAAGTGCGGGCTCGTGGGGGATTGACCATTTCCCCATTGCGCCCTTGCAATCCTTGGTACACGAGAGGGTATAGCATAGGCACTCGTGCAGACACGTACACACACAAACACCCTCATTCAGGACGAAAGGATGACGCGCGCTGGCGGACATCTTTGGGTCGAAAGGCCATCAAATTCAGAAGTACATCCCCCGCGCAAGCAGAAGACAACCGAAAGGACGACATATTTTTTCTGCCTTCGGAAATCATACGCACGCACGAGATTGACTGTACTGAGTGTGCGTTTTTTTTTTGAGCTCATTTTCTTGGTTTTAACGCAAAAAAAAGAAGATCTAATCGTATTTTGTAATGAAATCCGCTACTGCAATAACGCAGGGACAAAAATGTCGACCGTTGGTGAAAAGTAACGTTCCCACACATACATGCAAAGCCACACTTGAAAGCGTGTATCCTTTTTCCTGCGCTTTCTCTACCCGATTCATTATCCCCCACATCCAACAACGCCCTCCTCCATCTACCGCCGCTTGATTTTCATCCGCTCATGCACGGTTGGCAGAAGAAAAGCGCGTTTAGTTTTCTATGGAATTGTCTTAGCGGGGAGAGACAAGAACATTTCGCCATACGTGTATATACGTGCGTCAATGCGTCAAACCAGATATACGAGATGTACGCCAAAGAGCAGATACATAGTAAGCTAAACACACACGTACACACCACCCCCCGAAGGGGGAGGAGTGAGGCCCTTACTCTGTGGTAATGATTGTGAATACGAACTTTCCATTAACTGGGCGGTGGCAACACGCCATGGCCATTTGGCTCGACTCGTCTCGGTTTCTCGAAGCTTCGAAAATCGATCCACACGAACAGGATATGGGGTTTGTCTCTCGCTCGTTCTCTTTACGATGGGCCTCTGGGTTTGAAGGCGGCGAATTTTCTTTTTTCTGTGAGCAAATTGACCATCAGTTTTCCCTGCGGCCAATGCCACAATTTTCCATTTGCAATGGGCACATGTGTTGTGCTTGATTAGGACATCGCTTCATTCGCAACGTTCTAAATGATTTTGGGTAACATAAATTCAATATGTACAATGGAACGTTATGTTCTTGAGCCACAAATTTGGCGTGTCTCTTAGTTCAGTTTAAGTTGGATTCGGCATGATCTCTACTCCCGGTGTGTGTAAAATGAACTTCCCTCAAGCTACGTGAGACCGTGGTTATGCATCCTAGCATAAAAAAGCTTCTGGAGCTCCTTTAGCTGGACACAAATGCCTCAAACGTTGCTCTAAGAAGAGTTTTACGCGGGAGGAGATTAAGATTCGCCTTTGTTTCATCATACTTTGGCATTTCGACATGCATCGAACACATTTTTGAATGTGCTAACTATTTATATGAATACAATATTGAATATATTTATGATGTGAACATTATACCGAGTACTGTGATGAGTGTAAGGACATCGCGCATGAAGAATGAAATTACCTGCAAAGAAAAGATGAATAATTGATTAGTTATTATATCGTTAACCTTTGTAAATGAATACAGTACGTTAAGAGAACGATTGGGTAGAAATTATAGAATAAGAATGCCCATAGTTAGTGTGCAACAGAATAGATGAACTTATACTTCTTAAACAAAATTTAGAAGGCCTTCCGGATCCGAATATTCTTGAGGTTTATCATGATATGAAGGCTCTTGCCTCGTTTTGATCAAATCTCAACAGCCCTACAATGCTAAGGCACAAAAGAAACAAAAGCATAAACCAATATGAATGGAATTTGCAACGTTGAAACGCAACGCACCACGGAAAGAAACACGAACCACCCATCGAACGATTCCGAGGTGGAGAGTGCAACTTTTATGCTTTCCAACAATCGCATATCCAATCGCAATCACCTACACCAGTGCAAAACGGAAACGGATCGCCGGAGTGTTGCAAATATACATGCGCTGATGGGTATCGGAAACGGTTTCCAACCTTTTTTCAGCAATGAACAAAAAAACAAGCATGGAGAAAAAGCCAAGAACCGAAATCGAAGCGTGCAAAAATGGCGGCCCGCATAAGCAGCATAGAGCAGACAGGTAGAGTGGCAGCATAAAACGGACACAAATACTCATGCATCAACCAATCATCGGGACCCGAACCGAGGGGGGTTGTGTAAATGCAAATACGGTTCCCTCTTATCTGCGGGATCCATCAGCATGATTTGCCAGCGGTTTCATGTAGCACCATAATTATGTCTTCCCCTCAGTTGAAGCAAATCAATACGAGCCGTCGTCCACTGCTCGTATTCGAAAAGCGAAGAAGGCAAGGACATGGGCAAACGGGAGACGACACTCTTAAACCAGACGTCACCTTCGACGTGGATGCGCGTGCAAGAGAAAGGAACGCATAGCGAAAGCAGAAGGGCCGAGAGAGCGAGTCAGCAAAGAACGGGCGCTCCTTCTCGAAAAATGCCATCGCAAGTAGAAGCTGGCCCCATTTTACACACAATTGCGATGACGATGACGACGACGACGACGACGACGACTCGCCTGTCAAACTTGCGCATGTTCCGGACAGTCACCGTCCGTGCACAGGGAAAAGCAAAAAGCATGGCGCACATACAAACACCACACGAATACGGCACGCGATGTGTGTATGTGTGCACATCCGGGAAACCGTCTGGAAATGCTATCGGCAACGGATCTGTGTTTACTTCTCATCATCATCTAATCTATCTATCACACAACCTTTACCAAGCGCCATTGCTGACGCCGAGAAAACAAAAAACAACGTGCTGTCATTTTGATGTTCCAAGCTCAACTCAATCTCGATCCACGACCAAAAACTGATGGTTTAGCTCTAGATTCGCGACTGTCATCGCACTGATGCATCGAATGCAGTGTGTTTGGTTAAAAAAAAAGCTACATCGAGATATGGCCTCATTCCTAGCACAAACATCGCGTTGTTGCTTCGCTCCCACAGCTCTCCAGTGACGTCACATGAACGATGACGCATTTTCCTCCCAGAATTGCTTACTCTCATTATCTCTCTCTCTCTCTCTCTCTCTCTCTCTCTCTCTCTTTCATTGCTCTGTTTCCCAGCCGGGCCTCCAGCTGCTGGCATCTGCCATGCGTGGCCTCAACCAGCCCCAATGGCGATCACGTTTTCCGCCGGTATTATGCGATGATACCCCCCTACCATCCTCTCTTCTTCCTTCCTTGCTTCCACGTCACCCTCCCACAACACAAATCGCCGTTTTTTCCCGGGGGCCGTCGTTTGTATGTGCCAACTCTCCACCTTCCTCTTGGCGCGGTTCCTTCCTTTCCTTTTTAGCTTCCACGTGGGGTCGTCGCTGTGTGTTTTTTTCATTGGCACTTGGCACACCCCGCCGGTTTACGCCACGCCGCCAGCGAGCGTCACGCACATACAGACCCCTACCAACACACACCGCCGTCGCCATCGTTCATTCAACGTCCTTGCCGTGCTCATCTGTGCTTCCCCGGCCACGGAACCATTGACGGCGCCCGCTGATGATCGGCGGGACCAGGAGTTGGGTTTGTTTTTGTTTTGCTTCCACTCCTATCAGCTACCAGCAGCTGACGCGCCATCGTCATCGTCTCTTGCCAGCGCCCCAACTAACGAGGACCAAACCAACCAGCCAGCCAACCAGTCGCATATTTTCGCATTCTTCTTACCCTCTTTTTCATGTTACCTTTCGACTACAGCTTTAAGAGTTAGAGCAGTAAGGCTACGCTTTCATTCTTCAACGAACACAACCGACGGAAAAACAACCTCGCGCATGTTTAGTTATTGAAAAAAAAATGCCCTTCAATGGCGTCAGCGAACTTACTTTTTCCATCGCGCATTCTTTATCAGCTGTTCAGGGGGCAGTATATCATGCCCAGGCCGACACTGAAACACACATTTGGTGAGCCCCCTATGGTTGCTTTCAGTAACCTTGCATAAACGCATGTGCATGCGCTACCTTCGATCGTTACATTTTCATCATCGTCATTTTGACGTTTGACAGCCGCGTCGACCCACAAGCAAGGCGGATATAGAGCGCAAGAACGATCGCAACGTTGTCTTCGGTCATCCGCGCGTCGTTCTCACGCGTAAGCGTGTTTATAGTATCGCGTACCGATGCTCGAAAGTTGAGCACTGGTTACCGTCTGCGTCGTGTGTCCGTTTCTTTTTGTTTTAACATTTAATTTACTAGCCGTGGCAGGTTCAAGTCGTTGCCATCCACTCGCTTGCGTGATGTTCTTTGCCACGCTAAGGCAAGAAGAAAAACGTGACAGCAACATCAATCCATTAAAGAGAACAGAAAAGAGCAAGAGAGAGAGCCCCAGAGCTAGTACACATGTGCTTTTAGGTGGCGCTCCATCGCTCGGTTTTTTGCGACGCGTGCCTACTCTTAACTGGCAGCACTAAACACATCATCCGCACAATTCTCTCTCTCTCTCTCTCTTTGACACTCGCCTGCACAACACTTCCTACTGCATGGGAGTGGATCATCATCATCACTACGAAACCAACACGAATAAACACGGAATGGATAGTGACGACGGCGCTCCAGGCTTGTGAAGAAAAACACGCAGTCTGATAGGGACACACGCAAGGCTGTTCCTACCCTTCCTGGCATGGTTTTTCTTTTCATGAGCCGCAACAACTTTTAACAGGACTAGACAGACCACCATCAACACACAAATTGGTGTTTCCATCCCCGGTTGAGAAAAATAGAAGGAACGTATAAGAAACAAAACAACACCACTATACAACATTTCCGATCGATTCTTGCCATTGCGTTCCAGCAGTTTTCTTGCTGGTATAAATGGAGCTATGCATGAGAAACTGAAGCAGGATTCCCAGCATCAGCTGCTAGTCCTGACAACACTCCACACATATAAAACAAAGCACACATATAGGCAGATCGGTAGCAGAAGTAGTCCCGAAGTTTTCCTGAGCTGTCACACGCATTTCCTATTCACCTTACGCCCCAAATTGTAATACTATCACATTCTATCATCTTCCTCTTGCTATCTCATTCTTTCGTTCTCCTTATAATGCTTGGTTCTCTATGGTTGTCTAATAAACATAAGCCTTGCATTAACATAAATCTAGAAACTCTAACAAGTTTCTGTTATATTTTTAGAAGATAAGTGAAGTATTAAACATCCTGTCAAAGACTGCTATAGGCTAACCATTTTTACGCCGTTTTTTTTACGTCAAATGAAAAAAGGAAATCTTTACCATGTTTGCTCCATCGTTCAATAAAACACGATTTTCCTCGTTCACAGACACGGAGCACCCACAACGCGCAATGGGGGACTCTGCCTCTCCAAAGGCCCTCTTTCTCCTCCATGGGAGGTCCTTTTCCTGCCACACATAAAACTTCCTTCTCTTTTTTTCTTTTCTCTCGTTCTCCCTCTTACTCCCTGCTAGACATACCCATACATTCGACAAACACACGCATCACGCTTGCCGTCGACGAACACCGCGACCAGACGAACGAGAAGTGAGGTCAAGGTCGTTGCAGGTCGATCCCCTTTACCGCATCTACGGCGTGGGGTTCGGGAGGGGTTGATGTGCGACGAAACCCTTCGTCGACTGAAGCGTACTTGTGCGTGTGCTTGCATACATACGAAGCAGCCCGTATCCCTTCGCCGATCGATGAGAAAATGTAATGTTTTCTTATGTTTTTCAGTA
Source organism: Anopheles nili (assembly GCF_943737925.1). NCBI lineage: Eukaryota > Metazoa > Arthropoda > Insecta > Diptera > Culicidae > Anopheles > Anopheles nili. The sequence continues at coordinate 19,010,381 of NC_071292.1, forward strand.
TTAGCACAAAACACTTTAAAACAATTTAAATCTACATTATATCCCTTATGAGAATGCAAAGATGAGAAAAGGACTGGGATTTTGCGCATCAACATTTGCATGCAGCAATCGATAGATCTAGATTGCATCAAGTGCAATTTCCGTTCTCCACTAAAGCGAAGCTCATCGATGGTGAAAATTCAGAGAGCAAACGTTTTTGGAGCAAATAACCTCCCAGAGAATCGCCGAATCGGGGAAAGCCGCCATACGGACTGGGCAGAGATAAAGGTACACATACATTTTGTCAATTTGATGGAATTGCAGCTAGCGAGAAAAAAATGGCAGAAGAGAGCAGGCGCAATGGCGTCCATTTCCACACCCCCGAAACATGCAACCCACCCCGCGCAAGGATCGGACAGGTGATGGGTGAATGTGTTGGTTCAGAGTGAATAGATGATGGAGGGAAAAAAAGAACCAGCACACACAGACACACACGCCGTTAGCTGAACGCTGTAGCATTTTGTTAGAAAAAAATATTAATTAAAATGGAGGAAATGAAAGTTTAACCGAATGGGCCGCCCTCCCAGACTGTTACTCGCTCTTGGCGCTTCTATTGCGCTAAATGCATTCACACCAACGTACAACGTGCAGTAGGAGGAACGTGGACATCTCTCTTTCGGGTTGCTTTTTATTCAATTTTTGCTACGCTTAGGATGGCAAAAAAGAAACAATGTTTCGCTCAAACTTGCCACCATCGCCTCGTGGAGGGAAGGGGGAGATTAGACGCGTAATGAAAAACAAACACCGAGCAAATGCTAAAACACACAACTCAACACGACGACGATGGGGACGAACTCCAAGTTCTCCTCTCTCTCTCAGCAGTCGAAAAAACGATTCCGCCTGGTCGCAATTAGAGATCAGCTCCCCGAATAAGGCGAATAATGGCCGCTAAGAAAAGAAAATTGAGCACACCATCGGGCCACCCCGTGTATAACAATTCCTTTGGCTGGATTTACTGCCCTTGCTCTGGAGGTGGAGGGGTCAGGTCAGCGCGCTTGCCCCATTCAAAGCTGGTGCAGGAGAAAGGAAATGTTCGAAAACCGCACCAACGGGAAGAAGAATGCTAGGGGATGAAGATGAAGTGGGGCGTGTGCTGCTATTAATATACACAATTCCACCAATACCCACAAGATAATATGCTCGCGGAATGATTTCCGTCGTCGTTGCGCCATCGACGGGTGGCAAATGGCGCAGGGGCATAACTTCGTTGAAGTACCCCATCCTCCCACATTGGACGCCATTTTCCTATGAGTGTGCCCTACCCCCTCACGTGTTTAGCCCCCTTTTCCGGGGACCGTATTTTGCAGGATCCGAATTTTACCAATCAATTGCGGTTCGATAAAACGGATGAAAATGTGAAACAATTGTTTCATATACACAGATGTTCGGTACAAATTCTTTTCACCTTTAGCGCAACTTCCAAAAGGATATAAGGGAGGTGATGATACGACGGAATTTGTCACAGAAAGGTGCCACACCACGCACTAGTGTTATCTTCGTCGCCGCACATTTCTTCGAGTCATCACGACGACGACAATGATGATGATGATGATGATTGAGGTTATAAAAGAGCCCTTTTCTCCCGGTGTTTGGGAAGAGGGTGACACCGGGCAATGGTGGTAGGTCACCCCATCATCTTCTGCTTCTTCTTTTTCCATCGCGCACACACACACCGAGTGTGTGTATCGCGCGGATTGCTTGGCGCGACACACTCGAGAAGAGCAAGGCGCGGCGTGTAAATCATTTATCTCGCAAAAATACTCACAAACACAGTGATATCCCTCGCGACCGAGAGCATTCCTGCCGCGGGCGAATAAGCGTGCAGCAAAAACCACCACCGCTGCGAATTAAAAAAAAAAGACCAGAGAAAGACACGACAAATGGGGGGAGGTTTCGTAATCACATTTTAAGCCCATCGGGATGTTAAAGCGTACCACCCCCAGTCACTTCCGTCGCTTCCTCGTGAAGGGATGAACCAGGGGGACACCATGCCATCAGACCCCCCCCCCCTCGTCCGCCCATAGGAAAAGGGGGACACAATATGTATTTATACGTATGTATATATGCGACACGATCGATTCCGATTGGATGTGTGATGAAGCCGCGTCTAGTGTTGCAATCCATTTGCAAGTGACGATGGCTCCAAATGGTCATCCCCAATCGTCCTTTTTTTCGTTGCGGGTATTTGATCAATTTGCTACCCTTTCGATTCAAATTCTGTTTGTGTCTAAGTGCATCGACATCATATTCACAAGGTAGTTATAATTCTCACGGAACTGTTTCTAAACTAGACATCGAAATGCACCAAGAAACGAGAAAAATATTCCACAATCAAAAACTAGGCAATCCACGGGGAGACAGGATTTGTGGCTTTGTACCGAGGAATCGAGGTCAAGAGGGAGTGATAGCAGGATAAGCACAGAGGGTTGTCCGTTTATACACGACATCCACGACATAACGATCAGAAACGCATCATCATATCGGTAACGAGAGACGGTGATGTTTTGTTGGCAGACAGTGTGTTGTGTATTTTGGGAGCCGAGGAGAGAGTCGTCATCTGTCATGGGGGAGGGTGGTCCACGCGGCAAAACAAAACAAAATGGCCGCCTCAACGTGGGGAGGCAGAAGATACACCCCTCTCCCATCGGCCAATTGCCACACACTTGCCCGGTGCTACTCAAACGACTCAATCCAATCACCCGAACAGCGATCCATAATTTCTCGCTCCTAGCAAATGCCGCCGCTACCGTCCCGCGACCCGGTGTGTGTGTGTGTGTGTGTGGGGGGGGTGAGGGTAGTAGTTGACCAGCCGGCCAATTTCTTTAGAGCTTTTCTCTCAATGTTCGCACCAGAGGGTTTCTTTTATCGGGCTTCGTCTCTCTTGCAAAAAAAAACTAACAACAAAAAGGAATAAGAAAATAGGTAAAGAAATGTACAGCATACGCTGCGAGCGGTAGGCAAATAGTATGTATATATGTTGCAAAGGAGCTCGCGTGAATGGAGAAGCAGGACGGAGCGCAAGCTACCACACGAGGGGTGGTTTTGTAACCCGTTAAAACCACCCTTCTTCTCTGGGCTTATCTGGTGCTCGCCATTTGCACCAATACCACCGTTTGTGGTGTGACAATGAGCATGATCCGAAAAGGGGCTTTCAAAAATACGACATCTAACGTCGCATATTGAAAGTCGTTCGACAGTCACAAATTGATGAGTTGATGGTCTGTTTGAAAACTCCACCCTGCGCACAATAGCTAACCACAAATAACCAGTAAGCATATTCGTAACTATCGTTCTCGTCCTCTGTATGATGAGTATTTTAGTTCTATTTATAGCCACACACGCTGGCAGAGACAATAAAACTTACACTAGGTAACTTTTATACTGAATCCCTCGCATAAGGCATTGGGAAAAGTGAAACCCGAAAAATATCTGTACATCAATCGTACTCGATATATCAAAAGTAGATTGTAATAGCTGAAAATGACTTTTTTCAATTGAAGAGTAATATTTATATTGCAATTGTGCACCGTTGGTAGTGCATTAATGAAGTCTTACCTATTGTGTTCAGCAAAGCTCTCGATATCTAGCGTAAGTAATAGTGAAAGTTTCAATACGATGTTTTGAACGAAACCGTTGATTGAGTGGCTACAATCGAATATCACAGATCTGCTTTCTGTTTTCCAGCTGCGAACGATGCGTTTTCGTACTATTTATTCATTTCATTGTTGATTCCCATAGCACATGTTTGTATCATTCAACCCAGCACATTTTAACACCCCAAAAGCACACACTACACAGCCTCTGCACAACGATTCGTTTGAGAGGAAAATGCACGAGCAATCACACGAAATAGCGACACATTTCTCATAAATCGATTACAAACAGTGAACATTGCAACACTAGGAAGACGAATTTTCTAACTAAACCAACCCTCCCGTGTGACTCACGATTCTAAATAGATCGAAACGCACATCGCAGCATGCATATAACGCCGGTAAAGCAAACTATCGTTTGCCATAACGAGACTACTGCACACAACATACAGCCCCCCCGGCAATGCTGCTTCGATTAAATTCTTTTCCTCATTTTCCTAAGCCTGCTATTGCTGCTGCTGCTGCTTTGCTATGCACGACACGACCATTGCTATGCTGTATGCTACAAGCAATCGATTTTTCGCCACCGACAAAGGCCAGTACCACCATTAAAAGCTGACGAAGACACATTTTTCGTCCCATCTCTCTCCCGCTCTTTTCCGTGTCATCTCTTTCCCGCTCTACTTCAGCCTACATCTCGCTGTTTCTCTTACACTTGCACTTGCTTATGAGCATTCATGGTACGGGTGGGTTTGTCTCCATGTCGAATGTCGAATGATTTCACCCAAAAATTGATTGCGTTTACAATGGGCAAAGACAGCTCGCTTTCTCGCTTCCGTCCATACGATAGGCGGCGCTTGGTTCCATCTTGAACAGGCCCGCGCGCACATCGAAAACCACATACGTCCAAACATCACCGAGAGCGAGCGAGACACCGTCGAGCGACAAACACGCACGCGGAGGGAGCGCTCAAAAGAGAAAACGCACTTGCACACGAAAATTCGATTATTTGCAGGTGCCAAATTAGATGCACGAGCTATTTCTCGGCCACACCAAAACCACGCAACACACACCCGTGAAACTGTGGCCCAGCAGCCATCGATGCGCCATTTGGGGAGGCTCTGACAGTACCGGACGGGAAATTATGATACGATACGAAAATCGCACACACCGCTAGTAAGCCACAAGTCACATCTCATCTGTCGTTTGCGAATGCTCCGAACGGGTAAGTGCAAAGGTACATCCCATCCGTCGTCCGCCACACACAATGAGCCACCGACACGAGCGTATAAACGGCGTGCGCCCCAGCAAAAAACCAATCGCGCACTACACGTTCGTTATCACCCGCCGCGAGTGTTGATCGCAATCGAGTGAATTACATTAATTGTATTGCCGTTGAAACCAGCGGAGTCATGTTTACGACCGATCAGAAATGCAGCAACTGTCACGAATATCACCAACCGCTGGACATTTGAGCATTTCGACGATCGGTGATGTATCTGTAATGACTTTCTGGTAGATAAGTCAATCACGCGAAGACGATTCCATCCCATCGGAATAAAAACGCAACCAATCGTATAAACGTCACACGGCGCGGTCAGAGGAACATACACACCCGGTACTATCAAATTGGGAAGCTGTCAGTTCCCGCAGCACTTATATCCACACGGGAAACGACGGGGTTTGGTCAGTGCGTTGTTTTTCGGGTTTCTTCATTCGAGAGCCAGCCACCGGAGAGAAAAACGAGAGAAAATGAATCCCAATTTCCAATGACGTGCAACCGTCATTGCTGTCGTCATCACTGCTCAGAGACAGGGGCAAAAGTACACACATAACAAAACACAGCGCGAATTCATTTCGGCGATTGACTCAGTTGAAGCGGCGACAATGAGAGAACGCGTTTCCATTCGCTGTCACTCTTTCTCTCTCTCGTGCGCGTGCCTTGGGCAGGCGGTTTTCATCGCATCGATAATAAGAAGTGTGGACGATGTCTTTCTCTCGCAAATCAAAGTTCACCAGGCGATTGGTTGCGCGCTGCTGGCCTGCTGGATGAGCAGATTTTATTGGTACTCCCCAGGCACTACCTGTCTCCCTTCCGCACAAACACGATATACACCGTTCGATGGATGGGTCGCGCGTTTGCTTGCTACTATAAGCATTATATATACGACGAACCAGCGAGAGCAAACGCGTACGTAAATGAACTAATTTAGCTGGCTCCGTGAGGACCAGTTTGCACCACTACCAGCGCGCGTTCGAAGCGCACTTTGCAAGTACCCAGTTGCTGGACGAGGAAAAAGGGCAGAAACAAAAAATGACCAACTGCGGCGCTTGTTGGGAGAATTTTCTGATGGCGAGGGAGATCCATAACTATGTAGCAACTTCACCGATGTAATCGACTTCGGTGTTGTTCGCTTCTGGCACATACTATTTCCTAGGTCATCACGAAATTTATGTTGAAAATATTCAAAAGAAAACCACACACATACACACTATGCACAACGCGGAAGGGAACGAAAGCATAGCATGCACGTCATACATTAATAAAAATGAAACTTTTAATTCGCCACTTGAAAAATTGCTTTGAAATGGCACATTTCAAAACCTTTTCCCCATCAAGCAAAACACACAGCACAACCGAGCGGCCGCACATAACCACACACAAGTACGCGACCACGTATTCTTCCTTTTATCGTAGGGTATTTTTCGCTTTCTTCACGACGGCGACCTTTGTGAAGTGCAAAGCGCCGGCAATTGGCAATGGCAGAATCACACGTACCGCTATTTCCTCGATAACATGGCACAAAAAGAACCGAAAAAATGTGGCACAAGACGGTCAGAGACCAACAGCACCGCACAAAACTTCAAAAACCGCACTATAATTGCAACAACGCAAACCCCTAGGTATTGCTGCTCGTGGGAGCTCTGCCTGCGCGTTCTACTGCGACGCCATTATCACCACCGAGAGCACACAGAAAGTACTTCACTACACTAACGCTACATTTTCGCCAAATTTACCCACTTGCAACGGTGGCACCGAGGGTGTGCAAAACGTTACTTGGCTTTACACAGTGCACCACTGGCAAAAGGATGATGATGGGACAGAAGTCATCACATACGGCTCTACGCGTGCCGTCGTTCGCGATTTTGGCTCGCATGCGTCTGCCGAACCCGTTTGCATAGGACTAAATCTTGCTGGCCTGCTAGCCGCACACTCAACCTACAAAAATGGCACCGTCCCGTTGGCACGCACACTCGCGACCCATGTAGGCTGGTGGTGGTTTGGACGCGCTCTTTAGCGCTTCCATTCAAAAACCCACCACACACGAACACACGCGCAGCTCATTTCACCTGAGCGATTTCGTTTAGTGCGGCGGGTTGAATTCGCAGCGCAATGCGGGAATTATGATAGCAACGTTAACATTTGTTCCCCGTACATTAGCTCAAAATGAATGCATTCAAACAAAAGCCATCTATTTCCACACACCATTTAGTCAACATTTGAGCACCAATTTCCATTGCTCCGTATTGTTTTTCCTCCTTCAAAGCCGGCACAACAAAACAGTGCCATAGAAAATACAATACACCAGAGACGCGAAAAGCATACTTCTCCTGCAAGCGTGTTGGTGAGATAGTGAGCAAAAGATTTTCATTCCCTCTTCACCCTTCTTCGTTTGTCAGTTGTGCTCTCTCGTTTTTCCCAATATCTCTCTCTCTTGCTTTCGCGCACACGCTTGGGCCCCCGCAGCAAATTCCTCGCCGGTGGTAGTGAAAGCATCGCACCGGCACCGTACGTAGCATAGGAAGAAACGGTGTAGGAGAACATAAAACCCTCGCGTACACTTCCGTGCAATCACGCCTGCTACCGGCACGAACACATGTCCACGATTTACATACCCGGGGACCATTCACCCGCCGCCGGTATATTATTGACCGGTGTGTGTCAAGCAGGGGGTGGGTAGGCATGCGACAAAGAGGGCCTGGCGAGAAGCAGCATAAGAAATCTATGTCCCTTCGTTCCGCTTCTTGTTCTTCGTCTGCTTTGCAGTCATTTTTCACGATGTCGCTGATTCTTTTGCCTTTCGAGCTTGGCCCCTTACCACCGTTGGGTAATGCCAACTGTAGGGAATAGGACGCATAGGACGACGAAACAGTATGGTGGAAAATAACAAAAAAATCGTCATCTGCCGATAGCCGAGAGCCACGCGAACCATCTTTTCCTTAACCACGGGGCACATACATATCCCACAAAATATGACCGCACTCTCTCTCTCGATTGCGACGATTCTTTTCTGCTCCGTCTCACTCTTTCGCTCTCAGCTGCCCAGGCGGGTCTCATTGGTCATTCCTTCCTTACCCACAGGCAAAACGACACGCCAGCCGTCAAAAACCAGCTTCTTTCGTTATTCTTTTCCTTGTTTCATGTTGTCTCACGCCACACAAATTAGCCCACAACGGCACCGCCGATCCATTCGAATGGCGGCGGTTCCGTTTCTCGTCGTTCAAATCTACAGCATCAATTATTCATCTCTTAATTTGCCTGCGGCTCAAGGCATCCTGAGAACCAGACGAGACACACGGCAGCGGCGACGGCAGCATCGCACACCGGTGGCCGACGTCATGGCAGCCAACCTAGCGAAAAGACGCTACCGCGAGCAGTTCAGAAGCTCCGTAAACTGTCATCGATGCAACGCACCACCACCACACAAAGATGCGGTCAACAACGCACCACCGCAAGGACCCAATGGCAGATGGCCTTGCTAAAAACGTGCACGTAAAACGCACGGGGTGTAAGGAACGAGAAAAATCCAGCCTACCTTTTAGCTGGCTTCGCAAAACATACACCAACACGTCACATGTCCCGAGACACAAGGGGTGGAAATGAACTGGAGCTTGCCACATGTATCCATCATATTTCGTACACAAATGTACACATCCCGTGTCTAGAAGTGTGAAAGATTTGTGCCTCAATTCGACACCAAAGCAACGACGATCGTCTTCATCAGGTTATGTGCCTTTTTTTCCTTCTTCCCTTTGACGTACATCATCATTATAGTCTCCACTCGACATAGTGCACTATGTATGCATATGGGGAGAGGAAGAAAAAGCATAAAAAATAGCACACCAGATGTACTCGGCCGGCTTGGCGGCAGGCACGCGCGCATGCCTTGCTTTTCTGTTACCAACGTGTGAAAGCGTGATTGGCGAGCGTTTTGCGAGAATTGGAAATGCTAGAATTGCACCACACACGTGCGAAAGTGAGACGAAAAAGTAGGCTATGCTTACTTACAGCCTGTCTCCACATGTTCGCTGTACTGCGCTTCTGTTTATTTTTTACTTCTTGCAACGTTATGTGAAACATCAAGCAAGGATATGAAGGATCGACGAAATTATGACCACGAAGGAGATTATTTTAAAAGAGCAGAATGACGACACGGTGTCATATTTGTACAACGTGAAACATCACATCACTCCCTTTTGCAAACGAAGAGAGATTTTATGCTGCCAACGCGATGCCGCTGTATGAAAGGGAGAAACCAATTATAATGCCACAGGAAGCGTCTAGAATAGCAGCATGAAATCTTCAGCTGCAGTGCGAGAGTGCAAAAGATAGGAATGGAATGAGTGAAAGAGAGCATAAGGGTGCTAAGGGCCAAGAATATCGACTGTACATATCGGGGAAACATGAAGCGTGTGTGCATAAATACGAGTTCCTCCATCAACCAACGCAAGCAGAGGGGATGATGATTGTTTCCGAGTGCCATTTTTGTAAAAAGGGAGAATAATAACCAATCGAATCTCGGAAATTCGGGATGTCACTCGTGAGTGAAAAAACATATTAGCGATTAAACGTACGCGGAAGTATTATGAAAACATATATTAATATTTACTATCTTTCTACGATTAATTGGAGATTTTTCGTTATTTGACCTACAATGGGTAGGGCTAGTTATGATTTTCAACTAGTTCAAAACAGCCTAGTTAGTTAGTTATTTATTTAAGAACGGCCTGGCCGTATTTAAAATCAAAACAGCCTTGGTTCTATGGAATTCAGTAGAATGTGGAATTTGGCAATTTCGCTTTTCCTCCACCCGGATGCTGACCTCTACTCAATTGGACCACCAAAAAACTTCCAAGTCTAGTGGTCTGAACTACCGGTTTCGAGTTGAGCATTGTATTGCGTGTAATACCAAGCCCCTTCATAAAGTACTTAAGAAAAGAGACAGCTTATTAGGGTAAAAAATACGTACATGAAGTGTAGTGTACCTCGTGTTCTAACTTTGTAAATCATATTGCTTTCCCCCAGTAAAAGTAGAAATACAGATATATATTAATATATATATATATATATATATATATATATATATATATATATATATATATATATATATATATATATATATATATATATATATATATATATAATACATATATTAAAAAAACCCCTGACAAACATAGAGTTTTGATATTGGTATCAAAAGTAGATAGTTCAGGGTGTAAATGGATCACTATCAGGGGCCAACATGTCGTCTTCCATAGTAAGAGTTTAACGAGATACAAGCACACCGAAAATTTTGTCAGCTAATGGAAGGCTCCTAACGAATCCAATGATGAAAGGTAATTAATATATAACTTTATCGTAAGAGAGTACGAATGACGAAAGAGGAATAATTGAAAGGAAGAAAACAACTTATCTCTGAAAAATGTAAATGAAGATGAATAAACAACCCCAGTGTGCTAATATGGCATCAGCGATGAGTTTAGGATTTGGAGTTTGGATTGAACAATCGAGTGCTTACCTTTTCTCAGATGTCGAACCATAAATCGAGCAGTATTGCATCCGTCGCTGCTCGAAACACTTAATGACAGGTAGGTCCACACGAACGAAAACAAAACCACACCGCAAGAACAAGAGTCAAACACTTATCCACCGCGCTAGCTCATCGAATGCCCGGCACATCCGTCCCGTCTGTATAGTTTTCCGAACTTGCACTAATATTTCATCGCATAAGACGTAGCCAGAGAGCAAACGAGAAAGAAGGGACACAAAAAAACGAATGCTCTGGCATCACACAAAACAACGACAGTGACGCGAAAATCATCATTCCACTGTCATTCGGTGGGAGCTGCAGGGCGTAAGAACGGCATATTGCGGACCTCCGCCACACATATCGGTTCGATTTCGTCGTCAGCCTTTGCCTATCAGAGACTACTATAGCGTATGTGTGTGCCTTGATGTCGATCTTTTTAATTCCCTTTTGTGTCCGCGCAAACCCTTACTCTTCCGTATGTCGTCACTCACTCGCTAGTGCGGGCGCTGATTCTCGGAAACACGAGAACCACGATCATATATCGATTATATTGCTGTTGTTTCCTACTCGATAGAAACCCAACGTTTTCAGCGTCATTTCCCACCATCGAGGACGAAGCTAATATTCTACAGTGCAGCCTGATTTATCTGGTCTATATGTGTTTTGATATACTTAAGCTAATACGCCTACTTATTCTGCGGAACCCAGGCTGAAGAACAATGATCAAAGAAACCCTTTAACGATACCGCACACCACACTAACGAGCATCGTTTTACACTCTCTCCATCGTTCAGCTACTTTATGCTATCGGTTTCGCCTCTGCTTTAAAAAAAGCAGCAATGTGTGCCTCAAGAAGAAGCCCGGAACCGGTTGCGTATGCCAAAGCGCGGTTCCCCGGCACAGGTGCGGGCACCTCAGCGCGCATAAGGCGGACTACAGCGCCGCGAACCACAGTGGAAAAGAAGGAAAAGCCGCCAGTCCAATCCACTGGATCGACTCTGGTAGCGAAAGAGAAGTAGCCTCATCGAAGCAAACTGTTCGTCCCGTTCTCATCTCATGCATGCATGGCGTTTCGGTGTCCAAATCCTACTTGTGTTCTTAAAAATTCGCATACTGCTCCTGCTCTACTCTACCAAAGCCTACTGTAGCTGAACATAAACGATAAGAAAACCAATCCTCCTATCCACCTTGCCCATATATACCCAAGCGACGACAGTAGCGGTGTTGTTATGCACCGTACATTATATGGAACTCGCTACAGCAAGCCCTACTCTTCCGGCCCACCCTATTAATCTATCTGTCAGGTTCATCCAGCTTCTGCTATATTACAATCGTGCTACGAATGATACACTAATTCACCGCTGCGCGTCGCCAGCAGCAGCGTTGTTGTTTATTCCTTTCCTTTCTCACCACACCAGTGGTGGGCCAGCTTCCATGCACCTTGAGTTTCTTTTCTTTTTATTCGTTTGGTGTATTGTGTGTGATTATTTGCTTCTTCTTTAGGCGCGCGCGCTCTATGCTTTCTTTCTGCGTTATTCGTCTACCTTCTCGCGTCCCGCGTGCTGTCTTACGCGGGTTATGCTGCCAACATTTCGAGCACACGCACGCACACACAAACCCAACACGATTCGCATTCGCCCATTCCCGAAAAGGTGCCTGTACCGGTGGGAGGGTGGTACTGGGCGCGCGACAACGGGCCGCGGACGAACCAACGGCATTAACGCAGCGCACCACATACAACTACCACACGCTTAATTGCAATTGAAACGAAACACGTTCGTTCACTCGCCACATATCGAATTGATGGGGTAAAATCCTCCATCTTTGCTCTCTCGCGCTTGTCGCTGACCAAGCTGCCGACACCAATCGACCGGATCCGTCGGGAGAGTGAGTAGCAAAAAAAAACTACATGGTAATGGAGCACGATGACACTTCGGGATCGAAAACGTCACGCCATACATTGTGCGGTGGGCGAATCAATCGAAACGAGTGACATATTCGAACGCACGGCCTGCTTGCTATTTCACGTGTGGTGAAAATACAACGCTGCGCTTTAAAGTTCTTCGCGGGGTGTGCAATTCTTACGAGAGCCACTGTTCCTTTACTTCGTTCTGCGCTGTTCGACCCCGCCCCGAACTAGGAGGAAAGATCGACCAGTATCGGTAGTTGGCGGTCAACGATAATGGTTGGGTGCATTGTTTTCTCATTTCATCATTTGCGGTTTGCTCCATAAAATTTCTTCTTTTCACGCACGACCTTCCGGCACTTTAAAGGCGCGCACATACACGTACACACACGCACAAGTTTACAAACAGCATCCCTCTTACCCCGTTCCGTCGTTCATTCGTTCGTACACCCTGGTAGCACAATTTCTTCACAGTTAAATGCGTTTAAGAACTCATAAAGAAAGCACCATTTCATTCGATAAAGAGAAGGGGTTGATCCTGGAGGGCCCGAGTGGTCGAGGAGGCATGGGGATTGGGGAAGCGTGGATTAAAAATCAAAGCGCACTGAACCGGCCCCGTGCAGGATGATACCGAGGCGACGGCGACAAAGATGGGGGTGAAAAAGAACGAACTATTTTATGGCTTGACTCTTCCCGCATCAACATATTCACTGCTTCACCTCACGAAGGCATAGGTACACCACGTAAACCCACACACTGACGCGTGCGCGTACGCACATAGCCACATACACACACGGTTGGACGATACACTTCTTTCTTCTTCTTGCGAACGGCGTCGCAACGGCGATGGAGACTTTCGGTGAAGAAAATTTGAGGCTCGACAATCGCCCGCTGCTTGAGGTGGCACACAATCGATGCTTTTTGCTTGATGCTTTTACGGTCTCCTAAGTGGCTGCCTTAACGAAAGCGCCACGATCAAACGAAACGCACGCAAGAAAATCCGCCTATCAACGCCCCGCCGGTGGTTCTGAAATCGACCCAGCAAATCTCACCACACAAACGCCAACGCCGAAAAAATCGATCACTTTGCACCGTTCACAGAGCAATGTCGCTGTTCTGCGTATGTTCGAGACAGCAATGAGACGTTTTTAGCCGGCGATACGAAGAAGCACGTTCAAACAGCACGAAAAAGTGTGTGCCGGCTGAAAATCTTGCTTGCTAGCACGCACGGCGAACGGGACGATCCTCACCATTAAAAAACACCTCCATTTTGTTTCTTCCCATCAAGACGATTTTTTACGATTTATATCTCTGCTGGCTTCACTGCGCCGCTGAAGGTTTCGCATGAAGCAGGTGAGCTCATAGTAACTCAATGACAGCCATATTCGATTTGAATTTGACAGCTAAAGGGGGTTCTCACTGGCACGAACAATAAACGGCAAATGATTTGAATGCAACATATCTAATTGATTTTTCTTTCTCTGGAATTCATTTTATGAAGCTCTTGTGGATCATAAAACTACTAATTTGAAACCACGATGTTGCTCAACATTCATTCGTTTTAGATTCACTTAAGGTTTACATCATCTAAAAACATAATTCCAACATAGAGTTGCTCAATGTGGTTTGCACTTATATTAGCAGTTTATTTAACTGCTTTTATCATGTTTCGCCATTTTCTTTGGCGGACGCATTAACTCCGTATCGTCTTCATCCGTCTCATTAGCTTTACACATGTCTACATCTGGATCGGATCCATCTTCTTTCTCCTCATCGCTGATTGCCTCCTCAAGTTCACCGTCAGAATAATCATCGCTGTCCTCGGCCATTGCCTTTTTGTCACGTAGCGAAATAACAACGCCTGCCTTTCCAAACCTTCGTCCTTCAGCAGAGAGCAAAATTCGATTGGGAACCCCTCTGATCGATTCCTTTGATTGTTCTTCACTTAACCCAAAGATAAGACCCCTAAAACGAAAGGATATTTTGTTTGCAACATTAGTTCTTATGTTTTGTAGCCCTTCACAAGACAATCGAAGCGTACAGATTTACAATATCATATGGGCTGCGAAGTTGAAACGGGTTCAGCGCATTACTGGAGATGATGACGTTTTTTGATTTACCGAACGAATGATACCGATGGGCCCTCTTAATGGTTGCCTTTCGCTCGTTTGAGTTGATGATGGCGGGTGCGTATTTTATCTCGAATGCTATGTTCCGATCGACGGCGAGATAGTAAAACTTTCGGTTCATTTTCAAATGACTCGCCGCACTGCTGTACGTTATGAGGTCACAGGCCATTGTTTGACATGCATACTGGAAGCTACTTTCATTCGTCGGCAAGGCCGCTATCAGGTTGTAGCCTCGAAGGTTGTTCGATTTATTAAGTATTAAAGAAACAGACGTATCACTAAACATTACCGTTAGCCTATTGAGTAGTCGAAGTTGTCCACCGATAGCAGCCTGTACAATAAGTTCAAGTAAATGTATTACAAATGCATTATAACAAAGAAAGAAATTGGTTAAACTATTTTACCTTCAACTCCTTCAAGCAATGCGGTTTTGGAATGGCATCATTTTTGTTAGAGATGAGTGCCTTTGATGCATCAAATATTTGCTCGATAGCAATATTCCGATATCCCACTGAAAATTGTATCATATTAATGCGAGAATCCTGCCATAACCTTCATTTGCAGGTCTTACATTCTATTGCTTCCCGAAGAATCGGTTCCAGCACGTCTGTTGCTGCTACGGGTATGCACAGATCCGTAAAACCGGTACACTTGTTCATAATTATCAACGCAATGAATTCTAAACAATATAACGTAACACAAAAGTATACTTTAAGCTTTTTCGTACAATGTGTCAATTTATCAGTCAGAACATTTATATTATATTTTGTCTTAAATGAACCAACCAAAAATTTTACCCAACGAAACACCGGTAAAACGCAACGAGCGTGCGAAAACAAACATTAGTTTTGACACGTGCTTTGTGTATTTCTTATATTCACCACACTGTCAAATTCCTAACGCATATTTTACTGTGTTTCTTTGCAAAAATAAAAGAAATAATCTTTTATAAAAAATGAATGGATATTTCGTTGGTTTTTAAACAGAGCAGTAATAATAAGTTCAATTATAAATCATGTAATTTGTCATTGTTGTTCTAACATAGACGTGTAGAGTTTGGTGAAAAACTAACGTTATAAAGCGTTTTAAAACGCTTCCCGAAATAGTAGATTTTTAAAAACAGTTGAGAAAAAACAGTTTTTTAATTACGTTATTAGTCATTATTAAAAAACATGCAAAAAAGTAAAAACTGAATATTTTAAAATGCATAAAAACATTTAGTTGCTTATACTTTTGATATCATTTCATTCCTTTCAAAAACAGATATTTAAAATTCAATAATCTTGATAATTAGTTAGCCAACTTAAAAATATAGTATGATGTTCTTTTCAAAAAACGTTTTTTACAATTTCCACTCAGTACAATCAAGCCACGATCGCCTTCTGGTTCACGAGGTGTCCTGGCAGAGGAGCCACATGCACGGCTCCCGGGTTGGCAGCAACGTACTTGGCAGCATGAGCCTCAACTGGCAGGTAGTTGTTGTATCCGTAACCGTATCCATGACCGACTCCATATCCTCCATACAGTCCCAGCGAGTTGATCGACTTCAGAGTGTTCACGTTAGCCTGGACAACAGTCGGGGCATACTTCGATCCGTAGTATCCTCCATGCAGACCCCATGGGTTAACCGTCTGCAGAGTGTTCACGTTGGCCTGGATGACGGTCGGAGCGTATTTTGCTCCGTAGTATCCTAAATACAGACCATTGTTATAGCCAGCATACGGAAGCGCGGTCGAGTACGGGTACGATAGTCCATGGTCCAGGACGGACGAGTATCCAAGTCCTGCAAGGGACGAGTAGTGACCCAGACCATCATAGGCGTTCAGACCATACAGTCCCGAGTTGTAGGAATACGGGAGGACTGTCTGCACTGCTGGCAGATAAGATCCGTTGGAGACAGTGGCCAGAGCTAGGACGGCGATCGCGATGAAACCCTGTGGGAAAATTCTTCTATTATTTGTTCACTGGAGCCAATTTTTGTGCTGCATTGTTACCTTCATTTTTCAGTAGGAAAACTGCTGCAGCGTTGGACGAACAATGTTACACTGATGAAAAATCTTTACATTGTTGCTCTTTTTATACCATTTACGAAAGAAGTAAAGCTATGATAGGCAACCTTGGCTTATGAAGACCGAAAAACGAGACACTAGCCACCGGACATTGGGCCGGAAAAAATTTCGCGATCAATGCCAAAAATGTACGCCCCCAATCAATTAAACGGGCGAATGGATTATCAATGAAACAACGATTGCAACATCGTTTAGTCACAAAAGATGGTGTTCAACTTTTTTTACCTCTACCAGTCAATGAGATGTAATAGAAGGGGAATTGCTGAGGACTAAAAACAATGGCCATGAAAAATTAAGTATAAAATGGCAAACCAAACAGACACTCCTCACAGTTTACTTGAAAAAGCTCTACAGTCCAGCCATTACTTCAATTAAACAAAACTTGTGCAATATGAAGGTAGACATTACTAGAATTTTAAGATAATAATTTATATTTAATAGTATAGAAAATTCAAAACGAATTGGAATAACAATTGAAGAAAAATCTAATACTTTCCCTCAGGGTTTCATCGCGATCGCCGTCTTGGCTCTGGCCACTATCTCCAACGGATCTTACCTGCCAGCAGTGCAGACAGTTCTCCCGTACACTTACAACTCGGGACTGTATGGTCTGAACGCCTATGATGGTCTGGGTCACTACTCATCCCTTGCAGGACTTGAATACTCGTCCGTCCTGGAGCATGGACTGTCGTACCCGTACTCGACCGCTCTTCCATACGCTGGCTATAACAATGGTCTGTATGGAGGATACTACGGAGCAAAATACGCTCCGACCGTCATCCAGGCCAACGTGAACACTCTGCAGACGGTTAACCCATGGGGTCTGCATGGAGGATACTACGGATCGAAGTATGCCCCGACTGTTGTCCAGGCTAACGTGAACACTCTGAAGTCGGTCAACTCGCTGGGACTGTATGGAGGATATGGAGTCGGTCATGGATACGGTTACGGATACAACAACTACCTGCCAGTTGAGGCTCATGCTGCCAAGTACGTTGCTGCCAACCCGGGAGCCGTGCATGTGGCTCCTCTGCCAGGACACTTCGTCAACCAGAAGGCGATCGTGGCTTGATTTATTTAACACCGGAAGAAATTTGTAAATAAGTTATATTGGATTTTTTTAAACAATGCAAAATATTTGTCTATTATTCATTTAAAGTCTGTTTTCATATATTATTTCAAAGTTAATATTGCATATAATATTGTATCCTAAAACTAAGCTATAATCATGATAAAGCAGCTCAAAGTAGTTTCATTTTTTCTGATCATTTAATGGCTTAAGTAAACTAGCTAATTATTTTATCCAACCTACCATCAAAAACCAGATAGTTATTGTTAGTTGAAGTGCAAAAATATACAAGATTGGGGTGCTTAGAGACCGAATAGTATTTTCTATGAAAGATTTACATCAGAATAAAAGCATGACTGGAAAAATGAATATTCTGCAATGTCCTTAAAAATGTAAAAACATAAAATCAATATCATAGTATACATTCACACCATGAAACAAAGTACTGAGAATTTGTAAAATATTCTATGAAACGTTTTAGTAAACAAAATTTTGAATAAATTTTAGTGGTTTATCGCAATTTTTTAAAACGATGATAGAAGCGATGATTGTTGATCGAAAATGATGATCGAAACGATGTTAAAATGATGATCGAACCTGTGAAATCCAACTGCTTGGAAAAAGTTAAAATAAACTCGTATTGGAATTCGTCACGTGACTGTAGCACGCTGCCACGTGCAAAATCAGGCAACGCCAATGTTGATAGAATTTTTAAATAAAAACATACTTAACATACCTAATAAAAACTTATAAAGAAATCTGTTGCTTTGATAAAAAAGTTCCAATGTAATTTATTTACACATTTCATCCGAGGTCAAATAAATCAAGCCACGATCGCCTTCTGGTTGACGAGGTGACCTGGCAGAGGAGCCACATGCACGGCTCCCGGGTTGGCAGCAACGTACTTGGCAGCATGAGCCTCAACTGGTAGGTAATTGTTGTATCCATAGCCGTATCCATGACCGAGTCCGTATCCATGACCGAGTCCATATCCTCCATATAGTCCCAGCGAGTTGACCGACTTCAGAGTGTTCACGTTAGCCTGGATAACAGTCGGGGCATACTTCGATCCGTAGTATCCTCCATGCAGACCCCATGGGTTGACCGTCTGCAGAGTATTCACGTTGGCTTGGACGACGGTCGGAGCGTACTTCGATCCATAGTATCCTCCATACAGACCATTGTTATAGCCAGCATACGGAAGAGCGGTCGAGTACGGGTACGATAGTCCATGGTCCAGGACGGACGAGTATCCAAGTCCTGCAAGGGACGAGTAGTGACCCAGACCATCATAGGTGTTCAGACCATACAGCCCCGAGTTGTAAGTGTACGGGAGAAC
This sequence comes from Anopheles nili, assembly GCF_943737925.1. NCBI lineage: Eukaryota > Metazoa > Arthropoda > Insecta > Diptera > Culicidae > Anopheles > Anopheles nili. Next base: position 19,029,337 of record NC_071292.1, read on the forward strand.
TGTCTGCACTGCTGGCAGGTAAGATCCGTTGGAGATAGTGGCCAGAGCCAGCACAGCGATCGCGATGAATCCCTAGAAAGCGAAGATCAACATGCGATCGTATCGTATTATTATCAATCGAAGACTTCCCACACTCCGTTATCAACTCACCTTCATTTTTACAGTTGAGTGCCTCGATTGATTGGTTTCGATCGCGAAAAGAGCTGCAAGCGAACTGAGATCGTTTGACCGCCGGATCGTCTGCTTTTATAATGACGACGACACGGTTGCTGTTTTCGGTTGTTAGTCCTTGGTGGAACACTTTTTCTTTCGTTTTCCACTTCCTTAAAGAGGCACTATAAAAGATGCCGCAAGCTGTGTCGTCGATATCAGTTCTCAGACAGCTCTTCAATCAACACAGTGCAGTCGTATTCCACCAAAAATCATCAAAATGAAGGTACACGGTTCATTTAAACCAACGACGATCGTTTTTCATAACGGTTTTTTTGCTTTTTTCAGTTCTTCGTCGCAATCATGGCGCTTGCCTTCATCGCTGCCTCTGAGGCGTCTTACCTGCCGTACGATGATGTCCTCTCGTACTCCGGATATGGCACGGAACTCCCACTGTCCAAGGTGGTCGTTGGCTCGTCGTACGATCTTCCAGCGGTCGTGGACAAGTACTCCTATCCCTCGTGGTATGGTTCCTATCCTGCAGTGAAGAAAGTAGTCGAATACCCATCGGTTGCTCCGGTGCTGGCCACTAAGGTCGTCGATAATAGTTACGGACTAGGATACAACAAGCTCGTCGCTCCTCTTGTGGCCACTAAGGTCGTTGATAACAGCTATGGCCTGGGATACAACAAGTACGCCGCTCCTGTTGTGGCCACTAAGGTCGTTGATAACAGCTATGGCCTGGGATACAACAAGCTCGTCGCACCGGTCCTTTCGCATGGCTACGGCCTAGGATATAACAAGCTCGTCGCCACTAAAGTCGTCGATGACGGTCTGTGGAAGTATTGAAAAATTTACATTTGTGATATTGAAGCCCATGTGATAGCTATGCCAAACGAATTAAAACCAGCTCAAAGTTTGATTTTTTAATAATCGTGTTTTCCTGTTTGGCGAAATTGATTCACTTATACACAAAATAATGAAGATTAAACCACATAAAATATCATGCTCGATTATATCGTCATAGTACAATCTCTATTGAGCCTTGTGTTACCTGGCTGTGTTATTTGCAGAAGAACTATTCCTTTGACCAACTTCCGCTTTCAATGCGTGGAAGTGTAACATAGGTGTAAATTTTTCATTTAGCGGGAAAATTATATCTTAGCCAACCAGCTAAAGCAAATTTGAGAATATTATAAGCGGCAGATCATAAGACTATCGAGAAATGATCATTACAATGTCAAAAGCTTTTTCAAATTTCCGTTATTAGTTTCATTGCTATCAGCTCCCAGCGACAAATGCTTTAATTCTGCTAGTAACGTACGAACTTACCACGTTTGAAGCATTTTATTCGACATCTAAATCAGTACCTGTGTAAGTTGACACTTTTGGACAGTACTTTACGACGAGTTGCTTTGTGTGAATTTTTTGTGGGTGTTCTGTAGTGTGGCTTTCCTTTCCATTACGAGAAAAAACAACGTTTAGAACCACGCCGCCGTTACGTCGACTTAATTTACTACATCAAAAAGATGATAAAAAAATGGTTCCACAACGATCAGAGCACGCTTCACATCTTTCTCGGTCCGATCCTTCAGATCCGCTTCATTCTCGTGTCTCATTTACTGAAGCTTTTTATACATTAATCACCCTGCTTATTGGAACTAGATCTACTCTGGTCGTGCTCTTTGCACATGACATGAGTTCGGTTATTTAACAACATATGCGTTCTTCTTCCGGTGAACTAGCTTTCAATATTGTTCTCATTACATTTGCAAGTAACGGTAGTAATATTGTAGTTTATATTACAAATTTTTCTAGCCATTCTGATTCATTAATTTGGGGGGAAAGACAGTTAATTGTAGCATACGCGTATCACCAGTATTATTCAATACGTTAATGCATTAATGAAAGTTTTCCCTTAACTAACATGCAATAATTTTTGTTTACGTTTCTATTTTTCTCTCTCTTTCAACTCTTTTCCGACATGTTCTATACATAAGTTTTTCTCGAGGTTCTAACTCGTCAGGAATGAATAAACTCACGTGCACAGCTGGATTGCTCGATTCATGCATAAGTTCACCTAATCAAATTCAAATAACTCAAGACGAAGAATAGTGTCAATCATTAGCCATCCATTTTTAAGCTATACCGTTTTTGTTCTTTATCTGGAACGCTTTTTGGAGCGTAATTGAATTAAAACTAAAAAAGCGAATTCTTCGCTGCCTTTCTAAAAGCTTTAGCAGGAATGTTTTGGGATCCCATATCGATTTGTTCTCTGATTTCATGTTGATGTTTAAAGGACGGGTCTTTACGTCGTGTTCGGTGTTCATAATTAGAATCATACAATACCACTTGATGGTAACGCTGCTCGTCCAATGTTACTTCTCGAACTAAAAGCAGTTTCGTTGTTTAAACCGTCTATGCGCATGGTTTCTCATTCGCGCAAACAACAGTCGCATTAGAGCTCGTTTAACATACGCCGCCGCATCTTTCTCCAAGCGGGCATTCAAATCACTTAAACGTTACAGCAAACAGACGTGCATAATCGCCTCAGGGCGGTCCGATCTGCACGAGAAGTGCACAGGACGGGAATGGCAAAGAGCGCAAACGGTTGACTACGGATTTGTGAGTCAAATGGTGCTCCGTGTGGTCGATGGAATTTTGGCAGTTCGTTAAAGGCGCAATCAGGAACAGGAAGATGATGCGGGACAGATCATTTCGAGCCCACGCAGCGTGCAATGTCGTCGGATAGCGGCTGATAACGATAGCAATGATTAACAAAGATTATCAGGCGTCGAGACGCAAAGCAAACGCCAGACACGACGGTAGCGCAACGTAATTCTTCCATCCGGTTATCGGTTTGTTCCGCAGGGATGCGCTCATTATACAACTATTCGCTTACACTATTTATCAGTCGTTTACATAGGTTCGATCCGTCACACTCGCATACGTATGGAAATTATGCTCCACGTTCCGAAGACAATCAAATGGGCCATCTCCAACGGGAACATATTGCCATCTGAAGGCATCTCTTCTTTCGTCTGTACGATGACACCAAGCAACGTAACGCTAGAAATAAAACTAAAAAAATCATTCTCTACTGTCGGTTTTACATTATTTATTCTCTTCAATCGATATAGCGAAACTTCATTCTGTTTTCCAGCTGCATCTGTTGGTACCATTCCATTCCAAGCCCAGTTTTTCTCCGTTTTTCCACCACGGAGTATGGCTGCACCACGGATTCCACGGATGCTCGTGGGCTTGGATTCCATCCATCGATAAATGTGTGTATTCGTTTGTTTCTCATGCTCTCTTTATCGTCTCATTCCAAGCCGCGGAGTCGAGAGTGAAATCTCTGCTCCTTCATTTCGTCCAATCCGTTCCCTTTTCTTTTTTTGCTATTGCACACAAAGTGCAACGTTTTTGTTGTTGTTGTTGTGGTTTGTTTGTATAGTATCCTTTTCACGATGATTGCTAATTACTAAATATTCTTAAATGTTGTTAATTTTTTTTTCTTCCTCCATTTACCCCCCGGGGCAGCGGCGTTTACCACTGGCCTCTCTCACCATAAATCACGGGGAAATCACATTCATCCGTCGCTTGCACATCATTGCACATTCACCCGATGATCCCGATCACACTTAACTATGCTGGTTTTGTTGTCCTACGTGCATGCTCGTTTGGCGGAAGGTTGGTTTTATTTCATCTGCTCCGTCTGTCACCGTCCGCTCCATTATCCTGTTTGCCTACGGAACTAATTCTCTGCTTTTCTGTTTATTCCTCTACTAAGCAAACCTACTCCATCCGTCACTTTACGACACAGTAGCAACATCTCATTTCCAGTTGTTCTACTTAGTTTATCGTTCAAACATGCACACCTTTTTTTTCGCCTTTCGCAATTAGGATAGTTCGCCTTTCTTCCAGCCATAAAAAACAGTATTTTTTTCTCTTCGTTGCAATATTATGCTTCACTTTCTCTATATCTCTCTCTCTCTCTCTCTCTCTTAGCGCATCCGTTTTTTCGTATTATGTGTATATGCTTTAATCTTGCTTCTTGTTCGGCAAAATTCTAATCCGATACACAGAATCTGGTTCTTTGTTAGTATTTGATATTCAGTACTGTCCTATTTTAAATTCTAGCAGGATAAAGTTATGTTAATTTCATTATCCGTTCGGTTTAATTTACATTTTATACGCCATCTAACTGCATACCGCTGGTGTACGTGTGTTTGTAATTTGTTTTTAGTTTCAGTTTTGCTACTCATATTCAAAACTGGACAATTTAGACAAGAAATAAACATGTTTCGATTTCAAGCCGCCCCTGAAGCATTCCTTCTTCACTCGGCTTACTCATTCCTGTTGGGTTTAGCCGCTTTTCCCCCCTAACTTGTCCTAGTTAGCATATTGTGTGTACCGTCGTGCTAGTTTGACCATTCCACTGTCCGTACCCCTCAGCAATCACACTTCGCACGGCACGGTTAGCTACTTCATATTACTGCCATTCTAGCGCCTTACATGGTTCTTTGTTAAATTTCGAAAGAGAGAGAGAGAAACTTTCGCGTTAGTTTAGTTAGTCATATTTTGTTAGACTCACGCACTTGCTGCTATTTATTTCCTATCACCTTTGTTGGGTGCACTTCAAGCACTCCTGTTCGCCAATGCTTTCTTTCCCCTGCTCCGCACATCCTTTTACTCTCTCAAAATATTTTAATATAAGCGCGCAAACCTTGTATTCGTTTTATCGGTATAGACGCGCTTGGCAGGTGGCTTATGACAAATGAAAAGTTTTATATACTGCTTACGTACCAACTACCCATTCTACGCCGCTAATCTTCTCCCAATTGGTAGTGTGTTCAAGCAATCACCTGCGTTCGTTCGATAGCTTTTAGAAATCCACTACTTGGCTACCACAAACGATCTTCCATTTTGGCGCACCCGGTTAGCAATCTGTTCTACCTATTCGTACGGGCGCTAGATGATTTCAATGGAATTAAGGTTATTATAAAGGGGTTTCCATTCTGTGGCGAGATGAACGCGAGATACGGAAAACGCATTCTCTTTAGATACACTGTGCTTGTAGTTAGCGGAATAATAACACCGCAATACCAAAGCCGCCACAGAGCGCTGTCGTCGTAGCAATTGCTACGCGTACGCAAAGACAGCAAAACGTATTGCAAATGTGGCTCCCAATTTTCCTACAATTTATACAATGTGTATAGCAGTTTGTACCGTTCATCTCGACATAGCATGGGATATCGCACGGAAAGAAACAAAAAAAATAATTCAGGAAAACATATTGTTCCTACAAAGACTTTTAGGAAAAAAACAAAACAAAAGATCTCCAACTGCAAGGTTCCCTCTTCTAGTCACCTAGTTTTCAGTGTATTACCGTTTCCGTCGGTTCTGCCGCACAACTCTCTTAAGGAGTTCCAAAACATTCAGCGAAATAGGTAAGCCGAGACTAAAACAGTCACTTTGTCTAGACCTTCTCTTCTACTTTCTCTTCAACAGCTTCATGCAGGCTCGGTTGCATGGTGACCGAAAGAAAATTCACTGCATCCTGCTATCTGGCTTGTTGTCGCAAACGCTAACGAATTGCTGTGCCGAAAGATCGTTAGTATCCTTAACATACTTTTCTCTTACTATGCTAATTGCTCGGTCTATCTAATGCTTTCTTCTCCTTTATTCTATATGCTCCGGACATTGTTGGATCGATCGTTGCAATCGATACTTGAGGTTGATAAAGCGATACAGCGTATGAGATTTTCAAGACGAAAATCCTGAGCCACATCTCTTTATATGTGCAACATTTTAGGAGATGATAAATTTACGTAGGGCATTGTTAAGGGCAGGTATATTAATAGAAAATAAGATAACCAAAGGAACTTGCAAAAAAAAAAGAACAAAATATGTCGTAGCAACAACGGTAGCATACACAATCTCGTATTTCCTCCATACGCGTTTGCGGATATTCAGAGCCAGAGTAACGGAAGTGGAGAAAAACTAAAGAAAAATTTAATATTATTCCGCATTTCGTGCGTCCAGATTTTGCCCGCGCAGACGGATCGACGATCGGCGCTCGGGTGTGTCGTGTCGGGAAAAGGAAGCAGCCACGACCGCCCCATCCGCGTTGGGATCGTTACCCGCTACACCACTGTTGTTGTTGATGCTGTTACTATGCGCCGACGGTTGGCCACCCATGCCCTGCGGCCCTCCCATCACCATGCCACTGCTGCCACCAACCGGTACTTGCTGTTGTTGCTGCTGCTGCTGGACACTGCCACTCGCTCCTGGCGGTTGTCCCTTCTGAAGTTCGGCACGGATGAATTGCTGCAACAGGTGGCGCGTTTGCGGAGACATCTCGTTGTTCTTATCACCGACGGCAGCGGCCGCGGCAGCAACTACCGACGCACTGGTGATGACCACACCGGAGTTCGTGTGGCTGCTAACGATGGGTGTTGCTCCGCTGACGCCACTGCTGTTGTTCGCGTTGGTGGAATTATTGACACCGCTTGAAACGACAACGCCACCGGCGCCACCACCACCACCTCCGCCGGCACCTTTTGACGGTGTCGTCACCGAGGCCGAGTTGGTGATTTGCTTTTGCTGCTGTTGTTGCTGCTGTTGCTGTTGTTGCTGTTGCTGCTGTTGCTCGTTCTGGGTAGCGCTTGGCGTTCGGCTCTGGCCACGCTTCATGCTCGTGAACGCGTTCAAATTCGGACGTCCGAACTTGAGCATGTTCCAGTCAAAGACGTAATCGTACACGAAGCCTTGGCGATGGAACAGCGTGCGGAACAGCTTGCGCAGGTAGCAGTAATCCGGCCGCTGGATGAAGTCCATGTGACGGCAGTAGGCGAGGTATAGACTGAACTCTCGCGGGAATCCTTTGCACAGCTCCTCGACCGGTGTGGACAGCTTCTTCTCCGAGATCCGCTCGTACTTCTGGCGCTTGTTGGCCGCCTTTAGTCCCTGCCACGGCAGCGTGCCGAGGTTAAAGTACATCAGCACGTACCCGAGCGATTCCAGATCGTCCCGGCGGGACTGTTCAATACCCAGGTGTGTGTTGATCGACGCGTACCGCGCGGTGCCGGTGAGATTTTTGTTTTCTCGGTACGGTATGTGCGACATGCTGCGCGAGTCCTTGTACTTCTTCGCCAGCCCGAAATCGATGATGTACACCAGGTTGCCCTTCTTGCCGAGCCCCATCAGGAAGTTGTCCGGCTTGATGTCGCGGTGGATGAAGCTGCGCGAGTGTATGAAATCGATGCGCGAGATCATCTGATCGGCCAGTAGCAGCACCGTCTTGACCGTGAAGCGGCGCGAGCAAAAGTTGAACAGGTCCTCGAGCGACGGACCGAGCAGCTCCATCACCATCACGTTGTAGTCGCCCTCAGAGCCGCACCACTTAATCGTCGGGATGCCGACCGCGCCCTGGAGCATTTTGTAGAACTTACTCTCGATGTGCAGCTGCGGGTGTTTCGTCTTGATGCATTCCAGCTTGATGGCGACTTCCTCGCCGGTGGAGATGTTCGTGCCCAGGTAGATATCGCCAAACGAACCGGAACCGATCTTCCGGCCGAGCCGGTACTTGTTACCAACGCGCAGCTCCATCCTGCTCTGTATGTGTGTGTATTGTATTTAGAAGTGGTTTGTCCTTTTGCTTGACGGTGGCTACCGTGCTGCACTTCTTCGCTCGCTAGCGTCCGATTGTTCGACGATTTCCGCCGTTACGCGTATCCGGTCGTATTTACGGTTCAACTTTTCGCAGCCAGAACACTCTCCAGGGTTCTGCTGCTGTTGCTGCTAGTTGCAAAAATCCTTATTCGTTCTTCGCGCTCACGTTGCCAGCCTTCGCTCACTATTGGCGGCTTTCGGTTGGCTCCTCCCGAGCGGGCCTTCCAGCCCAGTTCGGTTTCCGGACAAAACGGACGGTTTACGGCTAGTGAACGGTGGAAGCACCCCGGCGCCAAAACCAAACAGACAGTAAATCGCACACCAACGAGAAAGAGAAATAGAGATAAAAAAACTTTTTATAGCAAACTGTGATGCAAACGTGTTAGAGAATAGAAAGCAGAAAAAATCTGCTTCTAAAGCGCCGAATAATGTGCGCCTCCTATAAATGGAGAGTTTTTACGATCAGTAATATCTCGATAGCTATTTCGTTTCTACAGCAACAAGAGCTTCGGGCACGCTTGCGAGAAGTTAGACGAAACAATTTTTGTTTGAAACTTCATCAGCGTCATCACAGGAAGCCACGGTTTGGCGCGAGATTCATCCCGGGAGTGTTCCAGCGCCGTCAGGATGAGTATAACGTACCAACGGACAATTCGCCTGCCGCATGCGGATATTTTCATCTGGTTCGCAAATGTCTGCAAACTAGCTCGCCCACCCGCAAGGTGATCGCAACCCCAACCCTCTCTATTCCCGTTCTGACCTATGTCCCTCCACCCACACACCGCACACGATCGCATTTGCAACATGCATAAGCATTTACAACAATCATACCACACCGCACGTGCGCGGAATATCATCGCCAAACTGTACCACCTCCTGCCACGCGCGTTGATAGGGGTTTTTCTTCACCTTGAGAGGAGCCGTTTGCGACACGAGAATGAAATGATTCACTCTGTGGCTCTTCGCAACCATTAAGAGACGCCCCAAGAGGCAGCTCTTCTGCTTCACAAACTCTGCCTCTGATGAACCTCTTTCGCTTTCCATGGTGGTGGTTTTTTTTTTGTTTTCAGATCGAGTGTGCCTCTCTTCGGCCTTTGGACGAGGACAAGCGAGTTGGAGCCGTCTGTATCCCCCCCTTCCGTGCGTCCCTGTGCCACGGACAAACCGCAGATCCGAAGACGAAACAATAACACAGACGGGGTGACGGGTGTCTCAAGGAAAATATACGTTTTCACACAGCAGAAAGCCGTGTTGCGACCGGGTCACATAATTGCAACCACCAGCAACAAAATGCAAGTGCGTGTGTGGCGCTGCGTTGGTACGCTGGAGGAGCCTTCATCAGAGGTCCCATCGCTCCGTCAATATTGCCTTTTCCCGTTTCAGCGCATATCATTTTCGCTGGCTCTTTCACCGTTTGCCATCGTTTGAGCAACTAATCTGTGCGCTAATAAAACAATGCTTTGCGTAACCTTTGGCCCATTGGTCGGTCGAGTTTGAGAAAGGTTTTTTTTACAAATCAGAATGAATCATGTTCTTCGCCGAATGGCTGGAGAGAAGGCGTCGCTGAGATTCGGGAGTCTTTTTTGATAAAAAAAAACGTCAATCAATGACGTCGATGACGAGTGTTTGTGCGGGTTGTTGTTTCGTCTCGAGAGCCCTTTCGTCGTCGCTTGCCACAGAATCGGAAATATGACCCGAGCCCACAACACACAACACATTCCCCTGAAGCATCACCGATTCCGAGGAGAGGCTTCCTGCACCAGCAGCTCCGTTCCGGTTCAGAGGAAGCAATTGATATGCTTTACTTCTGGTACCGCCACCCACGCTGGCCGACGCTGGTGGTCGGTGAACGATCACTGGGTGAGGGGGGGGGGGGGGGGCTAGGTCGCCAGTGGCACTGTGAAGAGGAAACGACGGGCTCGCCTTCGCAGCCTCCGTGCGCTGTAACTTCGGTGTGGTGCCATACCGGAGGGAACCGTGAAACGGTTGGGGGGCTTCCTTTTGTGTGTGCAAAACAAAAACCAAAAAGTAGTGTTGGGAAACGGACAAGGCGCCGTAAAAACAAAAGGGGTTGTTCCGTGGGTTGACCGTGCAGGGGGGAAAAGTGTAGGCTGGACAACCGACAAGTGCAGGTGAATAATAAACACCGCGCGCGCCAGGCAACAGGGAAAACGATCGGTCCAAAACGCGCTGGCTGGCTGCTGAGATCCACCACACCACCAGGGGGCTCTCTTCTTCCGTTTGGGTGCGTAATCGAACACGAAGAGAAGATGGGAGAAAGAAAGCAAACCAAGCAACGAGAAGGCGGTTTGCAAGAAGGGAGCGGATCCATGGCAAGACTTGATGGAAAAATCTCTACCATTACCTACACTCGCGTTCACAACGCACACGCACACGGCACCGTCATGCCAACGCGGAAGGAAAACACACATCACATTCGAGCGCGCTCGGAAAAACTCGGAAAAGTCTCAGCCCCCGCGAATGAGTCGTGACGGTGACGGCAGCGAACGGGGAGGGGGGAATAATATTTTCCACGGTCCAACTCCCAGGCTTCAGCAAGATTTTTCACACATAACCAAAACCACAAAGCGAATGCACTTGTTCGTATTGTTTGGCTGTCATTTTGCTCGCTGGCTCGCTTGCTTGTCACTCGCTGGGTGCTGCGCGTTGTTGAGCAGATCCGCACGAAAGGACGGAATGCTTACTCAACACCCAGCGCGAAGAAATGCGTGCGTTCTGTGAAATCACGTACACTCCTAGCGCTCGCTTGTCACTTCCTGTCCGACTGCTGCGGTAGAGCACCCTTGCGCGTGGTTGGGCACCAGCGCTAACCTGCTACACGAGGCAGGCCACCATCTTTCCTCGGGGGGCCACGCAACACGGACGGAAAAAAAAAATGCTGGACAAATTGTGCACTCTCGCCAGCGATGACGGCGCGGGGTCAATTCTTGCCTGTTCTTTTCGCCTTCGTGCTTCCACCTATTTTGCCCTGGCACCTCGCACACTCAGGGCCTCAGCACTGCTGCTGCTGCTGCTACTGCTGTTGCTGATACTGCTTCTTCTTGCTTGCTTACCGTGTCCGTACGTCACTTTGTGACCCTGCTCGGCAGCCACCAGCATACGGGGTGTTTGCTTCTTTATACACACGTTTGCTCCGTCGGGCACTAATTTTTCGCAGGGCGATTCTCCGCGTGTGGTGAGATTCTCCGATGGAATTGACGACGGAACCGACAGTACACGCACCCGCTACCTTTGTTCGCGAATTATCGAGAGCATTTATTTCACGATGCGGATGTTCAGGAACGCACTTTAATGCTTTTGATAATTTTCTACGAACCTACGACGGACCGAACTTCGCTCTTCAAGATTCCAAAGTTCTGTGCGCGCAAGGTTGGTCTAGACCGATTTTCTGCCCGCCATGTTGAAGCTGCGTTTGACATTCGAATGGATCTATTGTCATTCCATTTGGATGAAATTGTACATGCTGGCAAATGAAATGATTATGAGATTAGATTTTGTTTAAAAATATCATTTCAAATGAACTAATTACTCATTATTTTTTAAAAAATATTATAAACTGCCATATGATTACTACCTTCCAGAGAGTTTCAACTATTTAGCTCTAAAGCCACATGTATTTTTAGAATAATGTGCCACGGCAAATGTGTAATAGATTATACATTTTATCTCTTTGAACAATCATATAATAAGTAAAATGAATACTTTTTCCTACGTCTTGCAAATTTAACGTATAATCAAAACTCAAAAATGTTTTTTTCTTCGAAAGTCTCTTTCAAGAGCCGAATGACGTGGCAGTTTTAACATGCATTTGAGAAGCGCCTGACTGACCGATGCAAGTGCAAACAAATTATGCAAGGCAAGAAAATGTTTAAGAACTAGATTTGTTGAGATACTATGATTTTTGGTCACTTTCTTTTACCTGATTTTGATGAGGTCGAGCACGTGATGATGAGGTTTTAATGAGTCGTAATGAGGCCGTAATGAGGTACTATATCACCGTAGACCTTTAGCCGTAACGAGCTACTATATCACCGTAGACATATGATAAGTCTGATAAATGATAAAAATTCAATTTCGTTATAATACTTATACGAACGCTCATATTGCTACATATTACGGCGATCGGATTATAATTCGTTAAGAAAGTACCTCATAGCATGCAAACACGGATAAACCATCCGAAATTTGATGCTTAAATCCATATCATTTGTAATATGTTCTGAAGGAATAAAGTAATAGGTTTATCGCCAGAACGATTATGTTCCGATGCTTTTTGCAAAATAATTTATCATTTGAACAAAACACATGTAAGAACCCCTTGCTAGAGTCAACGAAAAGTTGACTTATGAGTTGCCAATTGTCAAATCATTTGAATGGGTGAACCTTCTCCTTAGTCAAATTATAATCAACAACGCAGCATTAGAAGAAATATTTCGAAGATACAACTTTTTAGTGAAAATGATTGAAACCTTGTACAGCCTGCCTTTTTATCTTTTCGAGGTTCCAAATCTAAAATTAAAACGACCATCATGGTTCCACCAGCCCTCAGCGATGACGGTATTTTCGTTTGTGTTACTTTCGTATTTCCTAGTCACCGGAGGTTTGTGTTAGCCTGCGTGCTCGGTGATTGTATCAGTTCTAATGGAGATGTTTATGGATTTTACAGGTATAATATACGATGTAATCGTCGAACCACCGAGTGTGGGGTCGACAACGGATGAGCACGGACATTCGCGACCGGTGGCGTTTATGCCGTACAGAGTGAACGGTCAGTACATTATGGAAGGACTGGCCAGCAGCTTTCTGTTCACCATCGGAGGTCTCGGGTTCATCATTATGGACCATGCGCACACTACCGGCAAGCCGAAGCTAAACAAAATCCTTCTCCTTGCCATGGGTTTCATCTTCATCATCGTATCGTTCTTCACCACGTGGATTTTCATGCGAATGAAGCTACCAGGCTACCTTCAGCCGTAAAGCGATGCTATCTCAGGGGCGTAGACGTATGATAAGTCTCATAAATGATAAAAATACAATTTTATTACGAAATTACGCATTCGAATGCTTATATTACATCACGATTTGGGCTATTAAAACGCTAACGAATTCGCTGAATGCTACCGAAAAGATGATACGTATACGATGGTGAGTTGTTCTACATTTACAGTCGAATACGGAATGAGCTGGAAATATATGTACATGAAAACATGATTGCATAACTACATGGTGCAACGCCAGGAAAGGTTTAAGATATATACTTAATGAAATCAGATGATTTATCAATAATGTGTTCAAATTCTGCAAATGACAACGCTCCATCGTCATCTAAATCGGCTTCTTCGAGGATATTCTACGACGTGGATGAAATGTGTGATTAAAATAAAGAATACCTTACTTGAAGAGTTATTTTTACTTACGTTTATCAGCTGATCTATATCATTATGTCCCAGGTCGGAATTGTAATCCACCAGTCGTTGTATGACTTGTTTCAGATCGTTTCTACCAATCATATCGTCTCCGTCGAAATCTACAAATATACGTTTGGAATTATTAGTTTGCGTCACACGTCTAACGTTTGCTTCACACTTACCATAAATACGAAATGCATGTTCCGCCTTTACCGATTTTGGGGCGGCATCCGAAAACACTGACATCATATCAAGAAAATCTTCGAAGGTTATGTCCCCATCGTTGCTTGAACTAAACACCTTGCAAATTCTGTCGCCAAAGGGATTGGCCTTCAGCTCCGGATATTCTAGCACCTTGCTCATTGATAGTTTGGCGTTCTTGTTGTGTCCTACTTTTTCCGGGGCCAGATTCTTAAATTTCTTGTGAGCACTGCAAATAAAAGACCACAACGTAGATGTAACTTTACAATTTCCTCAATTGATAAAAAAAATGCATCATTAATACATACTAAAGAATCTCTTTTTTGGTAAAATAAGTTAGATCTTCGTAATCCTGCAGTTCATCTTCACTGAATTGGCTTTTCACTTGACCCATTGCAGAGCCTTTATCACTAAAAGTTTCGAGATGTTACCAAAAAAGAAGACTATTTTCAAACAGTCGTTTAGGTGGAGCAATATTTACGCACAACAAAATAAAGTTTGTTTTCTTCCAAGTGACAATTTGCATAACAAATGTCTACCTGGTGAAAATAACTAAACAATGTAATATCATTTTTGGTTTATTTTGAATTCATATATATATTTTATTTATTTTGTAAAAATTTTAAAAGAAGAGATAAGTTTTTAATATATTAGTCGTAGGTATTTTATTCCATATTTCTGATATTTTAATTTAAGTACGTTTTCCGTAATTTTCAATAGTAAAATGCTGTGGAAATAGATAGGTCGACAGGGCAAAGATTTCGTCGTGTCAATATAAACTTCGCAAAAAGCAATCAAAACATAACTGTTTACCATTCTAATGTCAAAATGTGGTGGATTTTCCAAGCGCGCCGTCATGTTTGTTAAAATTAAAAAGTTAAATTAGACAAAAAGTGAAGTGTAAAATTAGGTATGAATAGAATCGTGATAGCGATTAGTTTGTAGGTATTCGTATATCTTGTGTGGAAAACCCCTAGTGGATGCATTCCGTGGAAATTCCGATAATGAGTGTGAAGAAGAAGAAGGTTGCAATCGAAAAATAACATCATACGACATCCGCGCAGAGAGCAAGAAACCCCTGGATTCTCCCGAGTTTCGTCAATGATGGGTTGCAATTTGTCGAAGAAATAATTTACTGGTGTTTTCCGGGTAGCTAGATTGATTTTTATTTTCCTTGTACGTTTGTGCAACCATAGCAACCAGGCAGGCAGGCTGCCAGTAGTGTGTATTTTTACGTCGATCGTCTCCTAGTTTCCGATTGTTGGTGTCGCGAGAAAAGTGTTCGTGGGCGAAATTGTGTGTGCCAGAGAGTAAAATTGTTGAGAAATTTGTTTGTGCGACAAATTTCCTCACCAAGCTAGCAGCACGAAAAGCGGCCTGTACCAAGAAGTGTGTGTTTTGTGTGTGCGTAGTTGATTGGATGTGCGGGCGTTGTTGGTGCCGCTGAGTGTTAAATTAGCATATCCTGTTCTAGTGCACGTTACTAGCGCCGACAGTTTGTCGATGTGTCCTGGAATCGTAGAATAATGAAACCTAGCTTATGCTACGCCTACTGCACGCTGTTACTGGTATTGCTCGTTTCCAGGTGAGTTCCGGTGGGCGATGCACTTGCACGGGCGTCAACGGCCTTCGCGTCCTTCGCTCAGCAAACTCTCGCTTAGTGGAAGGAAGGCGATAGCGATAGTGGAAGTAAACTGTGATGCAATCGTCTGTCGAACAGCATCACTGCTTCCATTTTACACCCTATCGCTTCGGCGCTCCATATGTTCGAGTTATTAGTGCATTCATATGCTCGTTGCCACGGGCTACGGAATACGGCTTGAATTTTTCATTATCCGCTTCTCCTTTCTAGTTGCACGCTGTTTATCATAGTGGCCTCAGAAACACTGAAGCCATCATCTGATCTTCAGCGTCATGGTGCCGAATCGCGACAACCAAATGGTGCTAACGTGGTGCAACATTCCGTCGATGAAAATCCCGCGAGCAGTAATGAAGCCGAAGGAATCAAGCTATTGCACCGCAACGAGCAGACTCCTGACAGCAAAGGTGAACCCGGGCACGTACGGGTCCAAAATACGGCGACGGAAAGTCCGAACAGGAAACTGTCGCGTGTGCATGCTGGTTTCCCCGGCGGCCAGCGTCACGGTGTGAAGCCACTCAAGAAGCCAGCTCATGGTGGAGTGGGGAAAAATTCGCTCAAGAAGGATATACTGACGGAACGACCTACCGTACAACATGACGAGCCTCCGGATCTAAAGGACGTCATATTTTTAGAAACCATCTCCAAGAACGTTGGCGTCACCAACAGCGGGTAAGTGTAGTTGGTAAGGCTCTATGTTCTAGAATCGCATAAATATGCGTACATCCGGTCTTTCTCCTCGAATGATAAGACATTATTAGAGCCCGCTGATAACGAAGCTTTTATTGTGCCGTGTGAGACATCGCAGTTATTGACATTTATTGCACACAACTACGCCGCTTTATAAGACATTTTCGCACTGAAGTCTGATACACATCTGCGCAAATACCAAAACCGTTGGTACGAGAGTAATGATGGGGCTGAATTAGGGATGATATCGATTTCCGTCACGATTGAGCTGATCGGGATGGTGTCTATTTTCGGAATTTTTCAATTACTTTCTGGGACAAAGATTTTTAAATGTCACAAAACGTGCAAAATCCCTTCCCCGAAGGTCGACATTACCACGGCTCGGGAATGTGACCGTGAGCTGGCCTGTCGCCCTGGCACGTGTGGCTTCTCCGTGTAGTCATACGTTTTCTATTTCGGTGACCTTCGTAATCACGTGCTTTGTACATGTGCCCGGTGTGCGTACACCAAAGGTGTACGATCTTTTTCTTCGTCTTGACGCCTCGCGGGAGACTTATGGCCTTCCCGGTATGGAGTGTTCGTTGCATTTCTTGCTTCAATGGGCACGCGCCATTTCCCCGTGATAAGCTGCGGTATGGAAGCCGCCCTTTGTTGGCTATCAGTATGTCCATTTTTTTTTCTCCATACCATTCATAATTTGTGCATCGAGGAGAAGAAAAACCCTTGGTTTATTGCGGAGAAGGAATACCGTTGAACAACTTCTCGTTTGTTCATCGTTTCTGGCTGTAAATCATCTCGCTCCCTCGCGAGCAGGTGTAACGAGAGTCATGTGAAAGACGCAACAGCTCGTGAATTGGATAGTGGTGCATTCCAAAATGCACTGAATGCCTTCCCATGTGGGGCCCCTATTGAAGGATCGATGCATCGTGGAAGATAATGGTGGTAACATAAAATTAAATCGACCTTGGCATGTAAGTAGCCTAACGGTTACGTGTTGCGTTTACGGTACATGCGACCCAAAAAATCTCCCACAAATAAATATGTGTGTGCGTATGTGACCATATAGCTCAGTAAACGATAAAACCAACGGAGCACCTCCAACGCATTAATTATTTAAGTCGTTCACGAGTAAACGGCGTTTTTATTATTTTACTTTCATCACTAGACATATTTCCGTTTGAGCAATTTTCGAGACGTTTTAATTTACTATCGCAAAAATTAGTTCGCTAAAATGAATGAAAGAGGTCGACTTTTTTTGTCGATCGTTTAGCTCGGATTGCAGTTGCACACTGCACCGCGTGACGATTTTAATTGTGCAAGTTTGACCACCAACGACAGATATCTTCGGTTACATAACGGTTGATGTGATGTTGGAATTATTTTACAACATTTTTTAACCTCTATAATTTATGGAGTCTCCACGGAGCGATGATGTATGAGGGCACCACCATTTGGCTTTGAAAAGAAAGTGAAAACATCTTAAAAGCACGCAAATAAGAATGATGGTGAGACGACGCTGTCTACTCGGCATAAAGGCCCTTTGTGTTCTCTTCTGCTTCCTTTAAGAATGTTTGCTTTCGGAGTTGTGCAAACAAACATTGTTTTACGGAACTTTTCCCTAAGTTTTTGCCGTAACTGCAAAGAAGTCATAACTCAAGCAAGAGACCTTCATTGGCGTTAGTTTCGTTTATCAGCTAGTGTAAGCCAAGGTACTTTAGGGAGCTTTGACGAATGCAAATATTTGCGTACCGCTTTATTGATCCAGCATATTTGTTAGAGGTCAAACCGGTAATGATCCTTACCTATCGGAAGGTCAACGTACCCCGGGGGTCCCATCCGTTCCATCATTGCACAGCATTACACCGGGAACCGGTTACGACAGGTGGATCAGCAAAACTGCCCTTTTAAGGCGTCTTAAAAACGGTGACGTCGAATGGAGTCTCCTAAAGCAACAGCTCCTCCTTAATGGATGGAATGACGCTGACGCTCATCGTCGCGTGACGAGCTTCCAGTCGCTGTAATCGGTTGATTGGGTGTAAAAGAAGTGATGAAATATCGTATAAAAACAAGTGGCTTGTGTTTGCAGGACCGAGACGCGACTTGATTACCTCACACTCGGTTTCTGCGGAAGCGAGTTCGAGGACGATGGAACAGGATGAGACGCATCTTCTTGATGAATCGATGTTCCCCCTCTCCATTTTATATTCTTTTTATGCGTGCAAACAAGCTTCCTTGTTTGTGTGTTTTGGTCTAGTAAGGCTTCGGTAGTGCCTGTAAAGGGTTGTTGTAGGGACAACTTGTACACCCTTGAGTGTGTGTCAACTAAGGGCAGGTCAAACGGCTAACCCATCATTACTTAGTATTTTTGAATAAATATTAAGTATAGATATTTTATTACTGAACTTCAAAGTTTGCGCAAAGTGGTAATTTAAATAAGTTTGTCATACCCGTCACAGTATCAGTGGAAGTAGTACACGTGTCCAAGTTATTGACGTGGCTAGACCATTCGATTCGCTAGTAGAATTTTTAAGGAAGTCCCATAAAGGTACTTCGGTCGATTGATTTGTTGGCCACGTTTCAGCTTCCCCTAGCGCGTAGACGGCTCAGCTCGTTTCCATTCTCGTATAGCATTGGTCCACGTCATTACTGGAGCGGTTCCACTATTACTGGATGGTGTGGTAGTAGTACCAACCCGCACCAGTAGTACATACGATCGAATACTCTGCTCACCGAGAGAGCAGCAACACCACCACCGGGAGGGGTTGAGATAACTTGCCATTTTGACGCAGCTGCATCAGTGGCAAGAAGAAGCAGAAAAAAACACAAACAAAAATGCCACTCCACCATGCGTCCGCGGCAAGGACGCATAACAGAACGTATATTCGAAAACAAACCACTGCCACCTCTTCGTCTCCACCTAAGAAGATGTCCCCACCTCAAGTACATTGCGTGAGCATGTGGTGGCGTTTCGCGAGCACGAGGTTCACAAGACGATCGTGAGAGCGTATTTGGTTTGGGGTGGGTTTGAAAGAAGAAAAAAAAACACCCACCGCCCGCCCAGTGACGTTTGCGATGGCGCCGTTCCGAGAGCTGACCAAATGAGAGAGAAAGAGAGAGCCAGGACGAAGCGTGAAGGGTGCACTTGGTGGTCGCGACGACAACCCCATGCCACAGGGCGTCTCGCGATAATGCCACTGCCCTTCCTGGCTTGTGGCCACCGTTGCGATTCGTGGTTGGACCGGCTTTGGGGCCTCCTCGCCGTTGAGTTTGTGGTCGAGAGCGATTCAGTGTCAATTGAGTTGTTCGTACGGTTCGGTCGGTTGCTTTTGTTGCGGTGTCGGTTGCTGGTCCGTTCCTTGGTGCAGCTAAGAGGGCGACTTTTGGCGTTGGTGTATGCTGGCTGTGCTGTGGTGCGTGAGGGAACGGGTTGAGATGCTTGGTTTCTTTAATTGAAAGCTTGCATTTGTGAGAGAAATGATGGATGTGATGTTGTGTGGTTATGCACGCCCGTTGAAAATGATCCCAAACGTGTCGGCGGATGATGATGCGTCGTGTCCTGAGGTTTTTGTCTCTGTACTCGAGTTGGTGAAATTAATTTATCCTTATAGAAGAAAAAAAAACACCCCAGATACACGCCCTGCAGAAGGGCGCAACACTGAGTGCCTTTTTTTTGTAGTGAGCGAATAAACGACAGGTCGATATTATGTCACGACGAACCGGCTTGGCTGGCACGGACGTGGGTGGGTGCAAGTGAGGGCGCAAAGAACGGAAGCGGTTGAAGATGAAGT
Organism: Anopheles nili; assembly: GCF_943737925.1. Classification (NCBI taxonomy): domain Eukaryota; kingdom Metazoa; phylum Arthropoda; class Insecta; order Diptera; family Culicidae; genus Anopheles; species Anopheles nili. Next base: position 19,048,908 of record NC_071292.1, read on the forward strand.
CACTACACACGAACCAGAGCATCATTATCCTCTCCGGACTTATGACCATCAAGTGCAGCGATCCCGCTAGAGGTTGGGTTTTATGCAGTTACCCGCGGTGATTCACACCGATTCCAACCCTACGCTGACGGTGAAGAATTGTTGAGCGTGTTCAGGGTGTAGTGCTTGCGTAAAACACCCGTTTGGAATGTGTGGAATAAATGGCTGGAATGCGGCGCAACGATGTGTAAATTAAAGCATCTAACGGGACGGATGGCAAAATGATGCATTAGAGATGGATGAGTGGAGCACATTGTTGAAGAAATTATCTCATGAGTAATATTGTGATACTATGTCATACAGGCACAGTGATATTAAGCGAAGGAATTTTCCACAAACATAAATAAAACAATGTAGAGTTTTCTGATAGTGACGGACTTTTGCCTGATAGCGATGTGTATTTTCTCAAATTATTATCAATTTGATGTACTAATTTGGTGCTGGTCTGGCATGCTAATAGTCTCCCCTTGTGGTGAAATTTCCAGAAGGAAACTCCTCTGTCTGTCGCCTGTGTGTTGTTATTCGAGGAATGGTGGACAGACGCAAGGTTTTCTCTTCCATTTTGCGAAACGCACTGCTGCCACTTTGTCAGGATGTCGTGCAGTCGCCACTTAGCACGTTCCTATTCGTGCGTGCGTGCTTTTTTTTCGTCAACTCTTGATAACGAATCTGGACCAAATCGAGAACTTGCTGGATATTCTGGCGCCGCCCTAAGCCCGTACTGGGGCATAGCTCCCGTTGTGAAATGGGATTTTCATGTTGAACGCAGCATTCGCTCGTCGGAAGGGGCAGAAAATGTGCCACATTGCTCAGTGCGTCGTGGTTGGTCTGTAATCTTGATGCGGGGGCGTCCGAAAGGGACTGAATGAATAAAGTAAAACTAGAGGAAGCCAACTGAACAACAATCTGTTCCAGCTCGACCATATGGTCCTTCCATTGAGCCACAATAAGCGACGATGGTGTTTCATGAGCTTGTGTAGTTTTGGAGTCAGTTGAGATCGTGGTTTGCTGCGAGGTCAATGATGGAATTTTTGATAACCATTCAAAAGGCTAAAGGGTAAATAAGCGTCTTTGGGGTCACGTTTGGTCGTCCCATTTAATTAATGGATGGTGTTGATCCATAAATTCGAAAGAATTAGATGCCCCTTAGAAGACGTCATCACTCAACTGTTACGTACGCATATGTGTAACATTTTGGGAAGTTTTATCTAACTATCTACACCAGACGCGGTACCGAGGCCAGTTTCATGACGCAATGCGGCACTCGTTGCAGCTTTGCTGCGATCCATGAACCGTGCCTGCACGAGGAGGAGGAAAACGAAAGCCTTTAAACCGGAAAATGATAGAGAAAAAGCGCAAAATCAAATGTCCCGGGTGCCGTTGAATCTTCGTTCGAGAGTGTGCACTTCTAAAAATGGACCGCACCAATTTACTGCATTTTTTCGGAATAGAAGAAAGTACGCAATGCGCTCGCGTCGTGAAAGTGAAAGCGCCTCCAGCGAAGCACCCACAGAGGAATAGGTTGGCGAAAAAAGGGAAGAAAATGGTGAAAACCTCTCGCGGGGGGAGGCGTTTCATTTCGTCATCGTTGCCGGTTACTGCCACTGTCGCCACAAGTTGAGTAATCGAAGTCGTTGTGAGATAAGGTGAAATTTAAATTAGTCCCCAATATTTTCCCATGCCACCGAGAGTGACCTCTTGTGAATTCGTTATTCCATGTTTAAAGGAGAACGCGGGCCGCTTTTTTTTCTCCTGGTGTCCCCCAAAAAGCCGCTTTTGGCGATGATGTTTCACAAACCGGTCTATGCTGATGTGTTCTGCTAGTTTTTGCTTCTTTAACAAGTCCGTTCCAGTTACGAGTTGGTACGACATTTTCCATTCTATGGTCCACCAGTGGGGGAGTGTTTGGTAGAACAATCACTTCGTGAACGTGGTGATTGGAACTTTCTTGAAGGTTGCGTGGAAGCGTATGTCTTTTTTTGTAAGTTGCATAGCTACGACAAGGTTGTTTAAGGGACAAATCAAATCGTTTAGTTCCGATCATGCCCTACTTGTGCCTGGTATGTACATGTTGGTGTGAGGTAGGTTGTATAGCCCCTTTTGAGATACTATTTGAACTGATCATAAGTGGTATCATTGAAGATATCAAGCCTATTGAAGAAGCTAGTCCAGCGCAGCATCGAAATTTCTTAGCCCGCCCATGTGCGTATCAGAATGATAAGCATTTTCTGAAAGATAAAACCAGCCCAACTTCTTCAATTGACACAACCGTAAGTGGACACAAGTGAACGTGGCATTGAATGTGTCTCACTGCACTGGGATTGGGTTGCAAAGCGACAGACACGTTCTTTGCGTCGCAGACTCAATTACTGACGCTTGTGTACGGTTGATGAGTATGCAGGACCACTCCCTAGCTTGACTACAATGACAGTTAATGGCGCTTTAATCTACTAAGTGAGCCCCTAGGTGCATATTTAATGCCTAAGCGGACTGCGAGCAAAACCACGTACAGCAACACTCATCCACATGTGAACATGGGGGCATTTGGGTGACTTCCTGCTCCTGAGGGATACCTTTCCTGTTCGTCATGTTCTCGCGGGCAGTTTGATTACTATTTTGATTCCCTTGTCATGGTGGAGGGTTCATTCTTCGCTTGCTTCTTGAGCAATGGCTGTTGGCATTGACTTTTCGTCCAATCGATCGATCGATCGATCGGTGTAGAACGGTTAGAAACGGATCGATTATGTATAGCTCACTCTGTGGCGCTACTTCTGTCAGCCAATGTTGACCTTCAGCATTGGCGACTGCGTCACCGAAGAGCCTTTGTACGTTCAAACCGTCGAGATACAATGTGATGGAACACACAAACAACGGTGAAGCATGTCCTTTGTTGTGGATGTCATGCCGTAGCGTTTGTTTTCGCGTTTCTCATGGGCCTTTTGATGATTAGACGGTGTGCTGTACTCAAAGTTTGCCTTCGATTGATTGCGACCGGACCCATGTTCCGACGATGGAACCTGATGATAAGGCATACTTTTGTTATGTCAAGCTGCGGTTTTGTGGATGCTGTTGGGTAAACTTACTCTCATCTGAATTTGATTACACAACTGCTGGCTGATTAGGTGGCAGTGGTGCAGGAATATTTGTTTAAACAGTGCGCCAAAAACAAACAGAGCATTCAATTCGCGCAATTTCTAGGACATCATCTTCTACCGACGCAATGTTTAAAGCGAACAAAATGTAGCGCACTATTTGCTTTTGCTTTTGAATCCATCGTCCGAGACGTTTCCGCCAGGCCCTTGAGATAGGCAACACTTTTCTTATCAAGGCGCGCGAGGAATTCACTCTCGTCACGCTTAAACCGTTGACCGTTGGCGTTGGGGATGATTTACGAGTTGGGCGACCGTGCACTTGCCACACGACCGGAATTAGACGTTGTACCGGGCGCTTGTATGCGTATCAATGAACGTGTGTTTGTGTGTTTGTGTTTCCACCCACCACCCACCACAACCCTTTATTGTGAACGCACCGCGGTAAACAATAAATGACGTGGACGAATCGGGTTGTTGCTCGGTTTGGTAGGTGTACACTTTTTTTTATTGGACACGGCCCACCGTTTTGATAGCCACGGTTCGATGTTCGATTGTTTTGCCATTTGGCTAATTAGTGTTTCTTTTCCATTGTGAAATTAGATTACTTATAATGGAATTGGTTACTCAATGGAATGAAGCAACCGGGCGCCGATAATTGCATTTTGATCCCTGCAGCGATAAATTCATCTACCGATCGGTAAATGAGAAGGTATAACACAAGAGACGCAAAATGTTTCGTTTTGTTGCATTCCACGATCATTGCAGCCAAACGGAGGTGGTGTGTGCTGCTTGAATAATTTTGCTCGATTTTTTTTGTTGATTTAAATTTGGCATCGGCAAAGTTTAGACTAACGGTGTGAAAGAGAGATTACTTAATCGTGACGGAATAACAGCAACTTTTATTCAAGCGACAAAACGGCAACATGAAAGAAAAAAGTTTTCTTTGAGTGTGAAATTGTGAATCGTATGTGTAATTGCAACATTGTTGCATATTCTTTATTTCTCTCGAGACTGTATAGCTTTACGTTATCTGGTACGCAGGGTTGTTTTTTTGTACAGAACAATCGTAGATTGGATTTTTCTGGCCAAAAATTGTCAAAGAACCTGACATCGAAACTGACTGATATATGATACTCAAAGCTATGCTATCGCATTCTAGAATTCTGTGGTTTGCCAAATCTCGTAGAAGGTGAAATAAAATACATATATCTAAACCAACTTGGAGGTGTCGGACCCGTGCGTCACATTGAGACGGTTTAAGTTTTCCATTCTCCACTTCCGCTTGCCCCAGACGCATGTTCTCAGGCATCACGTTACCATCTCCACACTGTCACGTTCGATAGTCACTCGAAAATGCTTCCCTCACTCTAAACGGCAAAACCTTGAACGACTCGCCGTGAGCTAGCATTAGGCGCCACGGGTTTATAAAGATAATGGATCAAAGGAATCATGGAAGTGTGATCCACTTTATGAGCCCCAGCGCTATCTTTATCGTTGCACCGTAACCTGACCGAAATGCCGCTGCCCCACGTGCACGTGGACATCGCGAGCATCTTCACGGCTTGCAAATCTACGCCAATGAATTTCCTTTCGCTCACGTGTTTGTTGCCTGACATGTAAATTGCCGTGCGTTGGAAAACACTCGTCCGGGACGATCGTTCAATTTAGTGGGAAAACTCGTGACATTGATTGTCGGTAGGGGTAATTTGCTCCACAACGCTTCTTCCTGTTGTTTAGTGCCGATTTTATAGTGCATTTTATTATCGACATCGTGAGTGTGTTTTCCACTCCACGGTAGAACCTTTTCATGCACAAAAACTCTATTTGTACGTCTTATCGTGGCGCGCGCGTCATGCAGTAAACGAAATATTTGTTCGCATTAGCGAAATGTTCGGGTGGATTCTTTCGCTGGCTAGGTTAGCTGGCTCTAGGAAACATGTACCGCGCTCTGTGCCTGTGCGACAATCGCTATCATTCACCCAGTTACGAGCGGTGATGCATAATAATCTAACGGGGGGGCCGCGTTGTTTGTCTGTTTAAAAATTCAGTTCCAGTAAATGTGCCTGACGAGGACGAGAGGGCGCCGTTCGCGACACGGTTTCATTTAGTTTTCCGCGCGCTAAGAGCAACTACTTCAGTTAGAAACGGCCTCCAGCGCAGTGGCTAGTGTGCATCAGTAGTCGGCTCAGGAATCGATCGTGAAAAGTGTCAGTTATCAAGCGATAGTGAGCCTTTTTGGAAACGCGCCTTTCAGGACCAACGGTTTATGCTCACTACCGTGTGGTGGTGATGTTCCCAGTGACTAAACCCAGGTGCTGCGATACGTTAGTGTGTTGCAGTTCCATGTACCGCACCGGATGCTGCACCTACCATCGGTTGATGTGTACATGGTGGTGAATCTGTACCTGGTGGCGTTTTGCTACGTTAAATGGCAGCTCTCGATGAGGCTGGTCGGGGCGATTGCGGCACGTGCCGGAAGGATGCGTAAGCTGACCGTCCTGGTGACCTTCTGCTGGGTGGCGGTGGTCTCCCAGATCGTGGCCATCTCCAACCTCTACCACGATGGGTAAGTGCGATGGGGCTTTGAAGCGGTTGTTCATTCAAAGCTCAAGCATGGGTTTGAGCTTGGGTACAGCGATGGGGCACGTGGTGGAATCCAACACGGTAGCATAATTTGTGGAATTGTTTCACGATTTTGGTTCGGTTGCTTCGTGACCCAACAATAACATGCCTGTTACTTATTAACTTCAATATGCTCTTATTGAGGAGCCGACAAACAAACCCTGGAATTTAAACGAACTAAGGAGAGCTTTTGTTTATATCTATTTTGCTCTTCTCTTTTCATAAAGTATGCCAATGAATGTTTATTAAAACGGATTATCAAGGATTCTGTACTGCACTCGCTAAGAGTAATAACAAGATCAACAAATGATTCAAAAACTACTCCACTGTATTAGAAATTGATCACGTGTTCCAAGAGAAAGTTTCTTCTTGCTTTTTCCCCAAAAAGAAAAAGAAACAACAGCTCTGAATGATGGATGTGAAATATGGTGTTCTTGTCGTTGTCCGTAGCCATTATTTTCACTGCCAATGTCGACAAGTGCGGTAATTATGGTTTGAGGAAGTCTCCGGTTGTTAAGGGTCTAAAAATAATTTGTCTACTTGTGTCGACCGTTATTTTGCGCGTGAAAACACAGTGTGGCTTCCTCGCCAGCGATGTCTCCTCGTGACTTGTTGTCACCGGATGCCCCATACGGAGGTGTACTTGAAACATGCACGCACGCACTGTGACAAGTCAAGGCTGGCTGAGCTCTGGCTTGCATGCTCGGGATGGCGTTGATTGTAAACACGAGCGTAGGGCAGCTGGTCAACAAGCGTGCTGTGGCCCTTCACTATCGTCACTTATCACGTGCCATCTCTCGTGTGTCCTGCCTGATGCAGCTCAGATTGCATGCATGCGGAAATGGCTTTCAGTTTCGTTCTCGTATATTTGCTTTGCTAGAGATCACACGATCGATCATTGAACTGAATGTAGGGTGGCATTTGTAATAGAGTATCTTTCAATGATCTTTCTGGTTAACAAATTGTTAAGGTTATCTTCCGTTTCTGTTCTTTTTGTTTCAGATTACAAAACATTCCAGGACCACCTTCAATAATCACGTTGGTGGACAATCAGCACAATGAGCTGAATAATATTGAGAGTAAGTTGGAGGAAAACTTGGAGGCAACGTTGAAAAATCTATCGCACAACAATCCACACACCGTTCAACCGACGGTACCGTTGCACAACAATGATCAGACACAGGAGCAACACCATCATCAGCCTCTATTGGCCGATGGCATCGTAACTGCTGAAGAAGAACACAGTAATGGTACGCTCGATATGGAAGGTGTGGAAGTTCCCGACTCTCGGACGGGAGAGCCCGAACAACCGGCATTGATAATGGCCCCAACAGACGATGGCGGATTGGCAGCTTCAAGGACTCTTCTCGAGACCACTGAAGTTCCTTCCGTAAATGAGGTAACGGGTGATGGTGATCGTGTGGCAGGATCAGGATCACCAGAAGCTAGTCCCACCGGTATGCCGCTCCGGCCACTCGAGATGAACCTAACCGAGGAAAATCCCATGCCCGTGTTCAGCGAATGGGCCCAGAAGCAAATGGCCGAAGCGGAAAAGAAACTGGGCGAGGTCGTGAATGCTTCTGCCATGAAAAAGGGCACAAAACCGACCGGTGGGAAAGCGAACGGTGGTGTGATGAAACCGCGTGAGAAAAACTACGCCGCCCCCGAGTGTGGAGCGAAAATTATAGCCTCGAATCCAGAGGCGCAGAGCACGGGATCCGTACTGACGGCACCTAAGGACGAATATCTGCTGAATCCTTGCACGAGCAAGATTTGGTTCGTCGTAGAGCTGTGCGAACCGGTGCAGGCGGAGCGAATCGAGCTGGCAAACTTTGAGTTGTTTTCGTCGTCCCCGAAAGAGTTTACCGTGTCGGTTAGCAATCGATTTCCGACACGCGACTGGGCCAACGTGGGCCAATTTACGGCCAAGGATGAGCGGGACGTGCAGAGCTTTCAGCTGCACCCGCACTTGTTCGGGAAGTTCGTACGTGTAGAGATTTTGTCGCATTACAACCAGGAGCATTTCTGTCCAGTATCGTTATTTCGGGTGTACGGAACATCCGAGTTTGAGGCGTTCGAAACGGATAACACGCCGATGCCGCTGGAGGACGATGATGAAGATGATGTGCTTGTTCTGAGCGACGGCAGTGTACTGCCTGGAAAGGAACATAAGGATGTGTTACTTTCTGACCGCAAAAGGATAGTTGAGTCTGGCAAGGAACCGTTCGAGACTACAATATTGCCGTCGAAGAGCGGTGAAAAGGACCTCCAAACGGATAAGGAAGATGATGTGGGTGTAGACACTAAAGATGCACGTCGGAGTGGCAAGAACCCGAACAACATCCTCAAGTCCGCCGGTGAGGTGGTGATGAACATGGTAAAGAAGGCCGCCGAAGCGCTTAGCAAAAGCGGAAACGATAGTAACAATTCTTCAGTCGATGGCACCAATGAACGCGCGACGACGAAAGGTGGAGATAATATTGCAATCACTGGCGTGCCGACATGGGGTGAGGTCCAGGAGGTCGCCGCGCCATCATCCTGTTTTACACTAGCTTATACGATACGTTGCGTTAACTGTACCGACCATTTCCGGGCTCAGCTAGAGTCCATGATGAATTGCAAACACAATCTTCTCACTAGTCTTTTAGGTGTGCCGCGAATCGAGCGTTCGTTTGATTCCGCACAGCATTTTCTATGTGCCAACGTGTTAGGGTTTAACTTACCGCGCTCGACGAAGCAAGGCGATGGCGAGGGTGATGCGCCACCCTCGATCTGCTTAAACATGCGCTACAGCTTGCTGAATCTACTGCCAGATCGACTGGTAGCTGGGCTGTGCAATGTGGTGGCTTTCGACCTGAAGCTGCTTTCGACGATTAGTCTCGTTCCTAAAGAAGTGGAAAGCAACGAACCAGTTGCTGGTGAAACGGATCAAGTGGTACCGGTCGTAAATCAAAAATCTACTGCGACCGATACGCAACATGATCTGCAGGAGAATAGTGATCCTTTATCAGGAAAACCATTCGTCGATGGAGAAACATCAGCATCGATTCCTACCCAAACGAATGAAAAAGGACGAGAACTTGAGCAACTCGAAGAGACCGAACATGAACCAGCCGCAAAGCAGGATGATTTAGAGGTGGTTAAGGAACAGGATGGCACTGCTGCTGTGAGGGAGGATGTTAATATGTTTAACATTGCAACCGAGTCTCCGCAGCCTACTGCTATGGAAGCTGATGTGGTAGCTGTTAGTTCTACGGGTCAACCGCGTGAACAGGAGCAACAACAGGACTATAAGGAAAAAGAAGATCTAGGAAACCAGCATTGGGAATCAATCGACGAGGGAGCGCTGGTTGCGGGTGGTCATCACCATTCCGATGGCACGATTGCCGTCGGTGATGGATCTGGCCCATCGGGCGGAGCAGAAACTACAACTGGTCATGCTCCTGCTTATTCCGCCGGTACTCTTCAAACGGGACCGCAAAAGGGACAACCGGAGAGTGTTTTCCTTCGCTTGTCAAACCGCATTAAGGTACATAACGAATGTTTGTTTGAAGTGTGGTCGCTTTTGGTAGGATCTGCTTGTAATTTATTTTTACTTTCTTTTGCTTGTAGGCCCTCGAACGAAACATGAGCCTATCGGGACAATATCTCGAGGAGTTAAGCCGTCGATATCGTAAGCAAGTCGAAGAATTGCAGCACTCTTACGCCAAAACGCTACACGAGATCGATGACCAAAACAGGCGGATGCGTGAGAGTGAAACGACGGTGCGGGAAATGAACGACCAGCTACGGCAGGATCTGATGATGTTCCAGGACATGGTTATCATCTGGCGCAACATAGCGCTAGTGGTCCTTTTTGCCGTTGTGCTGTTGCTGGCAATTCTGTTGGTCCTGATGCGTACTATTTTGGGAAGTGTTAACCGTCCGCCAAATGGATGGGTTGCCAGTCAACAACCGGCTCCGCTACCACAAAGCGTCATTGATCGTGAGCTGGCACAGGTTGGATCGGATGCGAAACCCATTCGTGGCCGAATGCTACGAAGAAAATCAATCGATGGGATGCCCACGGGTGGTACGAGTGTAGATGTGACCGGTGGCTCGGTTGGCAGTGTGTCGGGTGTGATTATTGGCACTGGCGATCCATCGACCGTGGCCTCGGGAATGTCTCCGGCACGACTTCGCAAGAAGCGACCGAGTGAGGAAGCTTTAAATATCAGTGGTACGTACGTGAACCTTTTGATCGAAGATGAGGCAACGCAACAACAGTTTACCACCGTACCGGTTTCGACACCGCAGCATTTGGAGAAGAAAAAATCGAAACAAAAACATCGGAAAGTCTCCGCTCCCTCGATGATGATAATGGCGACTGCGGCAACTTCAACACCACTGGCTGGTGGAGGAAATTCATGGCACGAGCCTGCGAGGCGATCGGTATCGATGAATGAATCACAGGATCATCGACGGATGGCGGTTAATGGTAGCGTTGATCACCAGCGATCATCGGGAAATGATACTAGTGGGCGTATCGATGAGCTACCACTTTTGGAGGACAACGATGAGTTTATTATTCCCACCGCGAGTGATTTATCGTACGACGAATTCATGCCCGGTTCGAATCCATCCTCGGTAGAGCCGGGTTTAATCGTGTCGAGCGATATCGATCGTATAATGGACGGAACACCCGATTCCAATGGGACTGGGGGTCCTGTGATTTCCCATTCCTCAACGGTAGAGGAAACCGCTGATAGGGAGCAGGAGAAAAAGCACACGACTAAATCATCCCGGCGCCTTTCGTCGCCGGCATTTTTCAAATCCTCGCTGCTGCGATCCAGCCTCGGGTCGGCCAAGCGATCATCAAAAAAATCCGCCAAAACCAGCAGCAGCAGTAGCGGCAGCAACACAAGTGGTAATAGTAGTAGCAGTAATAGTTCTAATATTAGCAGCAATAACAGCGGCCTGGTAAAGGTGATGCCCGAATCGTCGCACTCCAACAGCGGAGGTGACGCGTGGACGAATGAAAAGCCGCGAAATAATCAGGAAAACTTTTACCGTTGGTGGTCGGAGCAGAGTAAAGTTCTTTCCTCCTCGCCATCATCTAGTCAGGAGGTTTCTTTACCCTCCGACGTCAAGCAACGCCAAAGGATAGAGAAAGCCAAGTCCGCAAGTCCCGATGGACCAAAGGGACCCCGGGAAGGACAGGAACCGGTGAAGTTGTCGGTTTCCTTTAATGGTGATTTCCCCGCGAACGGGGTGACCGGTAGTGGCAACGGTTTGGATCGAAAGTCGAGTCGGGGCAGCATACGGCGCCTGTTCCGGAAGGTATTTTAATAGGGCGCGGACAGCGGTTCGCGCGCGATATTATGTGTAAACTAACTACAATAGACTGAAGTTTGCGTACGCGCGTTTGGGCGAATGTTATTGAAGCGATCACTAGCAAACCCTCCCACTTGAGTAGTGGGGATTTATTCGTAGCATAATGGCGTACTTTCGAAATGTGTCCACTCTATTCCTTACTAGGAGGACGGAAGTTGTAGCTGAAAATCGTTCCTTTTCTCAGTGTAGTCTGTTGTAATCTTATGTTTCTTATTCGTTTAAATCACGTCATGTTTAAGTTAGTTGTCTGTGCGTGTAGATTATATCAAGTAAACGAAAGAATGGCAGATAAACTCCAGGTCATATGGTCAACGTACGCAGATGTCTTGTTTGTTATACAGGAATAACATTAGGCATTCAAAGGTTCGTCATCTACATGGCATTTTTTTTGTTACAAAACACCTACGGTCCAGCATTCAGTTGGCTCTGTATTTTTTTGCGAAATTGGTGTTAATCATATTGTAATTAGACGGATCGATGAAACGGAAATAACATTAGACAAGGAAAGGCAATTTTGTGAAAAAATGTTATCGAAAAGGACCACTATTTGGTATGCTTAAAAAGTGAATGTGAACGTCGAACGCGTGTCTTTGATTGGTAGTGCTATCTTTGGACCTTAATTTTTCGAAGCATCAAATTGTGGATGATTATTAAATGGAGTTACGAATTGTGTATGAATGTAACGCAAAGGGCCATAATACGTTGAAGACAACTATACTAAAACGTTACGCACCACTCTGGGCAGTATGAAACAGTAAATCACAATAAACGATCTGGGTCTGGTACCGATCTGGATACGTAAAATGGTGTAGCACTATCCGTTCAATGTAGCATTGAATAGCAAAAAATGGCCATGAAAATGGAGATAATCTGATCGATAAAACGTTCGTGTAGAAGACGAAATAAATTATTTTGTTATCAATAGTAGCCTATTTGTTATCTATAGTATCTGTACGAAAGAAAATTAGCCGACTATTAGCGTTTTGAGTAGCAAATTTATTACCATTTATATTTTGAGGGCAGTGATAAAGTCACTTAAATCTACCAGCTCCCGCTCATGGGTAAGTTTTTCCTTTTTGGCCAGCGTGTTAACGTCATCTGCCGCCGTTCGCAGTAGCGTCTGCCAGTTGGTCGCGTCCTTCAACCGCTCGTTATCGGTACAGTAGAAGATTTCATTGACGTCCTCCTCGAGTTGGTATGACAAAACGTACTTAAACGTTTGCCTTAACGATTGAACTGTCGATTCGCGTAGGCTATCGTTACGACAGACTAGATTGAGTACGAAAAGCCCCGTATCGCCAACAAGCTTCCGAGCGTCGTCGAGAGCAGCACGTTCGACGAAAACTGCCGGTGGACAGCTCATGCCGACGGTTGGGTCTTTGCTGTCTACGTCCAGCAAAAGAGCGCTATAGTGTGACCCGCGAGCTGCCTCCTCAGCTAGGAAGCGAACACCATCGTTTATGATCACCCGAAGTCGGTTGTCGAGTGTTAGGCCGAAGTACTTCACGGCGATCTGTTCGATTTCCGGATCGATCTCGATCGCCGTAATCGTGGTCTTTTTGAGGCACTCGCGGATAAACGTACAGAGCCCACCGCCACCAAGACCCACAACGGCGACGGAGCAACAGGTTGAAGGTTTACCATCATTCCGCGGAGGATCTAAGCTTGCTGCCAGCTGAACTCCAACGGTCATATAGAGATGATGCTGACAGGCAAGATATCCCGGATCGATCACCTTCTGTGCCGCTCGACTGCCTCGGACGCGTGCCATTTTGAGTGCCGCTTCCGATTGGACAACCGATTGGTTCGTCAGGAATATGAGTCGCCGGAAGGTGCGTCCGTTATCCCCTGCGATCTCCTCCACGACGTACTCTCCGGACAGCTCGCTGCGGCCGGTGTGAATGGTTTCTCGTCGGCCAACCTCGGCACCGATGGAAAGGTACGGAATTGTTGCACCCTGTAGCCCGCTCGGTGCGAGTGATTTAACGCTTTCCGCAAGCTCTTCCTTCACTGCTTCCAGATCGCTGTACACGTGCCCGCGATGCAGCGTTACGATGGCAAGCCGATCGAAGTTAGCCGACGCCTGTAGCTTCCGCCGACCGGGTGGAGTCGCAAAGAGCCACTCAGTCTCACGACCCTGTGGCACAATGAAAGCGGCATACTTTCCGCTTCCGCGCTTGGGTGCCTGATCCAGCACGTGGATGGTGTAGCGTGGCTGCTGTTTGTCGCTTGGATGGAACAGATCGATCGAAACTTCCGCCATTCCGGCAATGCTGCCCCGTGCCAACCCGTTGCAAACCATGGCCGCCTTTTGGGCGGCAGCGATGGCTGCGACAAGCTCTTCCGGGCGTTGCACACGCTCCATCTGCTCACCGGCCATACAGAGCTCGAGAACGCGCATGGGAAGCGCCTTGAATTTTGTTGCCACGATCGCGAACACAACGAGCGATGAGCCGTCCGAGTCTTCCGTTTGACGGGCGCTTCCTGCATCAGGACAGCGCACAATTCGAAGCATGAAGTGGTTCGTGGGGAAGTGCTCTACCACCTCGCGTAGGATGTGCTCCTGCAGCAGGGAAATGCACACGTACCGTCCACCGGAACGGAGCACGCGACCTATTTCGTCAAAGTATTTACGCACCGTACCGAGTACGGCGGGCGATTCATCTGTGAACAAAGCGTCGAGGGTACCCTTGTCCAGCACGACTGAGAAGGATTCGCTTGGGAACGTCATGGCGGTTGCATCCATTTGGCACCAGGTCATTTCTGGACGTTGAGCACGGTTTGCATCCTGCATCTGTTTGATGACTACGGGCGAAATGTCGATGTTGGATATTTTCCTAAAAAAACACAATGAGATGGGTGTGATTTCAAGAGGTCTCCTGACTACAATACATGATTAAAGTGGCATGAACTTACTTGAAGCCAACATCGTACAGATCCACACTCAGCTTGGAGTTACCGCAACCGACGACAAGAATTTCGTCCTTCGGTTTGATGTACTTGTGAAGCTGACCACAAAGTTCCGGATATTCGCCATACCACTCAAACGCCTGCTTGCCTCGCTTACGGAAAAAACTGTTCCAATAGTCTGTGGAACCAAAGTCCGCCGTGCTTTTGGGAAGCAAATTCATGGTTTACTGCGGTCTGCTGCCGCTCTCCGTTCTTTAATAAACTGTTTTACTTATTTATCTTGGCAAATGAGTTCTTCCAAAACGGGTAATATCTAAGATAAAGATGAGGTTTACTTATTAACATTCTCACTTAGGTTGATATAAAAAAAATATAGCTTCAATAACATAACATCTAAGAATTTACGTCGTTTAAGCTGTTTTATATATGGTTTACGAGTTAGTTTCGTTAGATGATTTGCACAAGGTTCTTCCTTTGCACATGAGCGAGATATCACATCCCAATAGTAAACGGAGAGTCGGGTTATATTTAGAAATGCATGAACAATATTATCGCTTCACCAGTAGCGCTAAACTCACTTTCGAAATTACCCGGCTAAACGAATGAATAACAAATATCTGAAAAGAGGAAAACAATATTAAAATATTTGAGTAGCAAAGAGTCTGCTGAAATTACATACTTACTCTTAATTTAAAGGGCTGGTTGTTGGCACAGGCTGAACAAACGTGTATTTAAATATGAAATCGGGTAGAAATGAAGCTTTTAACTAAGAAATTATAAAATTTTGATATTAAATATAAACCAAAACAAACACGCTACACGACCTGCCTATGACAGCACGTGCTGTATACCGGCATGTCAAAATTATTTGAATATATACAAACGTCAAATTCACCATTTAGTACTCATTATTCACCATTTAGAACATTTGTCTGAGAAGAGATTTTTATTTTATTAGCTAACTGTTTAAGGTTCGGATGCAATTAAAAGATCATATGGGATCTTCCATTCCACTTCTATTTCGTTAAATTCTCGTACTGCAGAGCGGCAACATGTATCGTCAAATAAATGAACTTGGGCATGCGATTTAGCCCCACACTCTTTAGCTGATGGAGGCGCATGGTTAAACAGGAGTACTGAAGTAATTAAGTTTAGTTACAATGAGCATGAACCTAGCTACAAGCTACAAGAGATACAACATATAGTGAGTGATCTGCAGAACAGAAAGCATAACCTGTCCCCACACACCGTATAATAAGTAAGTGAATTGTAGGAAATGAAAACAAAATTTGATATGTACTAAAAGCTATTTCTTGCAACAATTTGAAAATTTCTGTTTTTTTTCGTTCATTCTTATTCGCCGTTTCACATGTTTGGAACATGAAACAAATTTCTTTCCCGAAAAAAGCGTATAAACAGCTTCAATTATTGGCTTGGTTTTAATCACTTGAAAATCAAAAAAATATTTTATTACGTGTAAAAATCATCTCCATTTCCATTTTGCATCCTGCTCTGCCCTCGGTTCGAGAGAAAACAGACATTTACTGGCTACCGAAAGGGTTTCTAAACGGTCACCGTATTTCGAAATGGTGCAGAGGTTTTGAGCGTTTCCTTTGGTTACTGGGGTTTGCGGTGTGTATGTTTTATTATTTTCGTAAATTTATCTGCCACCTTCCTACGCAAGGCTCACGCAAACGTCTAAAAGTGTTCTTCAAATGTATGGTTTGTTTCCTTTCAAAATTTCTTCTCTTTTGCTGAGTAGTTTATTAATTTTCCCCTTTTTTTATTTCAGCTTCGTTTGCCCGAGCCAGAGACAATCGGAACACAAACATATATCATCTTAACAAAGGTGGTAGTTCAACAACTTACATTTCTGAAATACTTTTGCCCATTTATCGTGCATCTCCCGTTACATGATTGAGTGCGTGTAATGTGTGTTGTGAATGCAGCCGTCGTCCTAATGCTGCTGTGCTGCCTTCTGTTCTACTCGCTTCTATCGTTCCATAATACTTTATCTTACTTCGTTTCCTTGATTGGCCTTTCATTTAACATTGATTGAAGAGCATTCGTGTTGCGCAATTCTGCCCCATTCCCAGCCCCCACATGCAGCCGTTGAAGGCGTAAGGGGTACGACCGCACGGCAATACCTCACTACAGTGTTACGATTTTCTCTTTGATTGTTTGCGATTTTACAGTGTGCGCTCGTCCGTGCTTTTAAAAAAATACACCCCTTTTCCCACCATCTGGGAAGCCCTTTTGTCGGCCATGTGGGGAAGCGATGTCGGTTTCGGTCGAAGGATTCCCGCTGGTGGTACAATCTGCGCAAAATGTAGCCCCCCTTCCGGAAGGTTCCTCACCGAAACGATCACCGCCGCTGATGATGACTCGTTCGTCCATTGGTTGGACAAACTTGTGCAGGAATCAGAATTAATTCCAGCGAACAAATTTGTGTCCTTCTTTTCTGCTTCTGCTTATAAAAAAAAACATTGTACAACGTCGTCGACGATAACGCAAGGACAAACCGAATACGATTATGATGCAGTAATTCATGCTGCTGCACGCAGCAACGATGGAGCACAGCATGGATGGCATCATTATAGAAAAAAATAAAACGAAAACGAAAAACATCCTTAAATCCAGGCCATCCTGTCGAATCGAATCGATCAAAGCGAGCGATCCTTGTGGGGGAAACGGTTTTTACAATTTTCATCTCCTATTATATCCTATTTGTTTTTTCCCGCTCAAAATCATTCAATCAAATACAAAAGGCAGCCCAGTGGAACGGCAGCCACCTTGATCATACAGCTGTACACGGTAATGACTAGATATCTAAACGCACATGGCACCCTCCCCCGCGAAGACGCAACCCTCGATCGATCGATATCCTGGCCGCGGTAAAGGGCGAAAAATGGAAAACGAAACCATGCAAAGAGATGAGGCCTCCGCAATATGGAAGTGTTGTTGGTTCATGGTTCGGGTGAAATTCATCTGCTGCAAAAGTAGTAGTGGTTAGTACTATTGATTCTGAGCTATTGTTTTTTCTTGTGCATCTGCTTGTGTGCGCGACCCCGCCAACCGGATGCTGAAGAAAGCTTGCGTTCGCGTGCCAAGATTATGGATTTCCAAAAGCTCTCCAAAACCACGACGGCACCGTACCCAAGCTTTCCGATTCCGGTTCCGGAGGGACCGCGCGCGTGGTATGTTACGGATTCCATTTCTATTGTATTGTATTGATGTGTGCCCCCCTCACCAGTATGGGGGCTGTTTTATCTGCTATGCTGTGCTATGTTAAGATCGGTTCCGGAAGTAGGGAACCCACCGGTACCGATCTGCTCCTGAACGCGCTGTCCTGTAGGCTGCCATCTGCTCGTGCTTTTTATTCTCTCTTTCTCTTGATTCTTTCGCGGATTTGTCTCTTCGGTATGGATTCTTGTATGCTTGCGATATATGAGTCGTGTGGGTCCCACACGTGTGTTGCGGGCTATTTACTATTACGTACGTACGGAGCGTTACACTATTGAGCTGGCTATTGTAATATTGAGTGGGTTGAAGTGAAGTCAAACTGCAACGGTGTGACCGACAGGAAGGATCCCGCAAGGAACAAACCTCTAGTGATCCTCCTCTAGTCCCGCGTACTCCCTGGCGCTCTGGTTTGTGTTCGATCCCCCGCATGGCCACCGAGACGGTGCCATCCTTCCATCGGGGCTGCTCGGCGGCAAAGGTCCATCGGATTTTTGGTGCGGCGATTTTGACTGGCGATTTTCGATGCGATGGCCCTCCCCAACGTAAGGTCGGCTGGCCTACGCGATGGTGGTTTTTGTTTGTTTTCTGTGTGCGTTTGTGTTTCTAGCTGCTGGGTTTCTATTGCTGATTGTGGGCTGGTGGGTTGCGCACAGGGCATGGAGTACGAGATACGGTTCACACACGTTGTGGTTTGGTATTTGGGCGTCACGGCGAATCCGCCGCCGGGAATTTTCTTACAAACTACAACGGCACGGCAGATGGCAGCCCTCGGGTTGATCGGTACCGGACTGCTTCCTTCTCCGATTTGTGGAGTATTTGTTGGGATAAATTGACGGCAAATTGTAGTGACGGAGGTGTGTGCGTATGTGTGTATGGGTGTGTATGTATGTACCGGCTGTTGTCAACCCAAAATTGCGTGCCGGCCTCCATTCACCTTTGCGAATAGGGATGGCATCTGTTTGACTGAAAATCGGCCCCCCCCCATTGACGGCCGCAACCGATTGATGGTGCGACATTTAACTAGAGACACCGTGGACCGGGACACCTTTACGGACGGTTTTCTAACCACCGCAGGACACCGACGAACGTACGTACAGACGGGACACTTAGACGTAGACGTTACCTAGCATTCCAATATAGACAGTAAAATTTGCGCTATCGTTCACCGGTAGGAACTGAAGGAGAAAGAACGGCTTCGCTGTAAGTTTACGGGGCGTTTTATTTTTGCTAGCCCACTGTGGATGGTCACCCTTGTTCGAAAGGGCGATTTTTTTGCGTGTTTGTGTCTATTTTGGTGACCATCCGCACCTGCAGGCAACCAACTTGCAATCAGGCATTCTTTCGCGTGATTGCCACTAGCTAGGAGTGAGTACACTGCACTATATATATATACACAATTTGCACCGTCATTGCACGGTCGCGAGGGAATCAAGTTATTATGTTACGAATGAGAAATAAAAAACACAATCTATTCAGCGGCTGAACCTAACCTGAGCCTCTCGTATAAGAGAACCACGAACGATTGCTGTACAGTGTACACGGCTTGTACAAGAAACACAGAACATGTCCTTGAAGGACGTCACGCCTTCACTTTAAAGTCACTTCCGCAACAGCACGTCGATCGCACGCTTCCCGTGCCCATTCCGCAGCTCGTTGTCGATCCGTTTCCGGAGCAGGTTGTACAGATCGATGTACTGGAATTCAGCCGCCAGGTGAAGTGCCGTGTTGCCACGTACGTCTCCATGGTTCAGAGGTAACCCTGGCAGCTTTAACACCTCCTGAACGACGCCAACGTGCCGTGAGAAAACGGCATAATGCAGGGGCGATCGGTGTTCGTCGTCAAAGAGGTCCTGTTCGGTTGGTAGCGCACCTGCTTGTACGATCGCTCGCACGATCGCGAGGTTCCGATTGCAAATGGCCGTGTGCAGGATGGACTGACCATTCGCCGACGGTATCGTTGGATCAGCTCCATGTCCGAGCAGGTACCCAAAGATGGCCTCATGACCCGTTTGGGCGCTGATGTGAAGCGCAGTGAATCCTTCATGGTTTTGCGCGTCTAGGACGAGCCCTATGTCCTGGTGCAGCTGTACGCAGTACTGTACGATTTCGAGAGCACCTCGCAACACGGCCAGATGCAGCACGGTGTTGCTGGTGCCTGTTTCAATCTCACCAAGGAACCGCACCAACGCGGGATGATTGTTCACGAAGTACTGCAGCGCATCGAGTCGGTTGTGCATGGCCGCGATCGACAGGACATTATGCCCGAACCGGTTGCAGTGTTCAACGTCCGCTCCATGCCTCACGAGAATGTCGAACGTTTCGAGTGGAGCGCGTGAAAGTGCGTGAAACAGCGCCGTCGAACCGATCGCATCCTTTGTGTCCACAGCGAACAGCCCACTCGCGAGAAGGTACTCCAGGATGCGGTTATATCCTTCCCGGGCGGCACTGAAGAACAACTGGTGGGGTTGTTGGTATGTCGATTTGTTCACACCCCGGTGTTGTGGTGAGAGACTGGCCAGTGTTTGCCCGATCGTGTCGATCGAGGCACCGTGCTGTAGCAGCAGGTTAGCGATGTCGATCGATTGTTTGCGGATCGCGATCGCCAGCACGGTGTTTAGCCTTTCGTCCTGTCCGCGTGGGTGCAGTTGATGGCTTAGTAGCGTGCGTACGATCGTTGTGTTGCGGTTGGTGACGGCTAACATAAGAGGCGTCATACCGTCGCTGTTTGCGAGAGAAGGATCGGCACCGTGTCGTAGGAGAAACCGCACTCGGCGTGATTGATTGCACAAACACGCGAGGTGGAGTGGTGTCGTACGAAAGCGAGGACTCGCCACATCAACGTCGTACACCTGCAGGAGTCGTTCGGCTGTGCGCTCGTCTAATGCGTGATGTAATGGCGTAAAAGTATCACTGAGGCTGTCATCAGAGCGAGCCAACGTGAAGCTACATTTGAGGCTCGGTCCAACCCGCAGTAGATCCTCCAGGATGGCTCGACTTCGCAAACTCTCCGACAGCGTGATATCCCTTTCCAACCCACCGTGGCCGCTGTGTAGCAACACTCGAGTGAGCTTTCGGTGTTCCCTAGCGATCGCCAACTCCAGTGGACTTTTCCCAAGTGTGTTTCTTGCCGCCACATTAGCACCATGACGTAACAACACCCTCACAGTTCGGACACTTCCACACTCTACAGCCCAATGTAACGGGGTGTTTCCGGTGGCGTCTCGCACCAGCACACTAGCACCCTGTCGGAGCAACAACTCCACCACGTCAGTGTATCCTGCCCGAGCGGCTAACTGCAGTGGCGTTAAACCCTGTCCAGTTGGGTCCTTCCGGTTGACGTGCGCTTCCACTTTGCGGTCATTCTCGAAAAGGAACCTCAGCACATTCAACCGTCGGTACGCGACCGCTTTCGGGTAAAGTCCGGCGTACTCTAACGCACTATGTGCTAGCATGAACTCGACGATCTCCTCATTCGTGTCATCGCAGTACTGCAGGAACAGATCAACGCACGCACCAGCCACCTTCCCGCTAAGCAGCTCGTTGTTCTTCAGGAACACGATCGCGTCCTGGTCGTTGTTGAGGAAGATCCACGCGTACTGACTGTGACCATGCTCACCGTTCGTGTACCACTTAGCTCCCGCGTTCGTGAGTGCTTTCACCATCTCGACGTTGCTCAGCTTGCACGCGACATCTAGTGGCGTTTGGTTGCACACATCCCGCTGATTGAGATCGTGACACTGATCGAGCAGAAGGTTGAGCAACTCCACGTTTCCTGACAACACGGCGTAGTGTAGAATTTCCGCGTTACTCTCCGCGTTCACGTCGTAGTCCGGGTGGGTTTCGAGGAAGCTCGCGAACAACCGATCGAAATTGAACACCATCGGGATGGCGTCGATCTGTCCGTACCCAAAATCCGTCACGATCTTCGAGAGGATGTCTTCGTCGTTGCTGAGCACGGCCAGCTCGTAGCAGAATTCCTTTCGAGCCCGCACGTCAGCTAGGATGTCGTGAAGAGGCTTCGCACAAGGTATCGCACTAACGCTCTCCATCAGGTAGGCCAGCGGTTTAAGAAACTCATCCACCCTGTCGAAATCGAGCAAGTGACCCAACAACATGCAACTCTGGTGCTGTATGAGATGATCCACGATACCCTGATTGAGGTGATTCCGCCCGAGAAGGTACGCCTCCGCACGAATCGTTTCACGGATCTCGCCACAACTCTGAAACCGGAACCCATCCAAGATGGCCTCCTGACGTTGCAGTACCGCTAGCTTCTCCGCATGCTCCCAACCATGCCGATCGTAGATCTCCGAGATAATGTTCTTCGACAGCTTGATGATGCTGAGCGCATTAAGCCGGATCGTTTTGGGGCCCGTATTCGGTATCAGCAGCTCGTACGTGATATGCCCGTGCGCGAGGTAGTTCCGCAAATTCCGCCCAGTCAGTACCGGCACGTAGTTGCACAGACTCGCCCGGTTATCAGAAAGCTTCCCAGACAGAGCGCTCGTCGCCTCAAGCATCAACATCTCAAACGCGAGCTCATCAACACGATCAAACGCACGCGCGTTCATGTTCTGATCCAGAAACAGCTGCTGCAGTTGGGCCACCTTCTGCTCCGTTTCGCGTTCCTCCTCACGGCGCAGGTCCGCGAGCAGGCTCTCACTGTACAGGACGCGATGTCGGCGCAACAGCTGGCGAAGTTGATCATACCGTTTGGTGGGGTTGTCTCGGAGCCGTGTGAAGGCGGGATCGTGCACGAGAAATGTGAGCCGCTTGCCAGTGGCTTCTTCGAGGCGTCTCAACAGTCCATCTCCACTGTCTGTGAGGTGAAGAGTTGTGAGCCTGCCACAGGTTGTTTGGTGATCGTACAGCTTCCGGTTGAGGGCGTACAATGCGTGGCACACGAGCATCGCGAGTCGTCGTTCTAGCTCACTGCCACCATGTCGAAGTTCCGGTAGATCCTCGTAAAGGTACCCCAACAAACCAGTGCGTAGATGTTCCAGTAACCGCACATCAACAGGACGCGCCCGTTGAAACACCTTCAGATGCGATCGGAAGGTGTGTCGCAGTTTCTCATAGCTATGGTTCGATTTGATCTTCGACATCAAGCTGTCGACCATGAGGATAGTATCCCCGAACTGCCGATGTAACACCCGATACCCATCAAGTTCCAGCGACACGCGTTCCCGCATCCGTTCGATCCGTTCGTTCACTCCACATGATTCATTACGCAGCAGTTCACTGATCGCCTCCAGAAGGGCACCGATCTCAAGTAACGCGAACGGAGCAAACTCCAACTCCGGTAGATCCAGCTCACCGGCATTATGGCGGAACAGGTACGCATAGTACGACTTGATCTCTTCCAGACACCGACTGTCGTACAACCGATTGATGAGTGTCTTAACAGCGACCAGGTGTTGCCGATTCCGCACGCTTACGAACAGGTTCCGGACGAGTCCGAGCCGTTGGTACAGCTCCTCACAGTCCACTGACCCGGCGTCCAGAGCTAGATGGTGTCCTTCCTGACTTTCGGAAGCATCCTCACGCTGCTGCTGCTCCTCATCACCACCCGTCGAGTGAGCTTGAGTCAATTGAGCCAACAAATCACCACCACCGTGCCGGTAATGTGCTAGATAATCCCGAATGCGAGCATCCCGCAGGATACGCCTGGGTGCGAGGACATTCACGAAACTCTCAAGATGCCGCCCGATGGCGGGTGTGTCACGGCCGTGTCGTAGGGTTTCGCAGATCACCTGCACCACGCGTCTCATGGCGAGCGTTTTGATGTCACGTTCCTGCGCCCAATCCAGCTCGGAAACGGCGTCGATGTAAGCGAGCACGCGGTTAAGTGCGTGAAGTTCTCGCATGCGCCGGTAGCTCGTTGCCATCTTGCGGAACACCTTGCGATTTCGATCGGAGAGCTTTGGTGGACCGGGTCGGTTGTATCGCCGGTATTCGTGCGCTTCCCGCTCTGTCCGCCGGCGGATGTCCTCGGGAAGTAGCGCGTCCCGTGTGATCCTGCGCTGCTGTGTCAGCAGGTTTTGTTCGCTAAGGTCCCACGGTTGTTGTTCGCTGATGTCGCTGGGATTCTTCTCCTCAACGGACGTGGCTGTCCGTTGCCTTTCCGTCCACAGCTCGTGTAATCGGGCGCGATAGTTGGCGTGCTCGGAGTCACCGGCTACGACGTAGTGGCAGAACATCAGTTCCCGATTGCGTTCGCTCGTCCAGCGAAACTTTGGGCGGGTTTTAGATGCGTTAACCGGAAGTGTCACGTCATCATCGGAGTGGATGCTCACTGGTGGGTGAACGGGTGCTCCACAGACCGGCAGGACGAGGATCTTCTTCAGCTCGTTCGCAACGGCTCCAAGGTAGAGCAGAAGCCGTCGTTTGTCCACCAGCATTTTGTAGATGTCGTACCGAGGAGGATTCTTCCAGATGTGCAGAAAAATGCCTGTAACGAGACAACCGGAAGGATCCAAATGAGACGCTGCACATGCTATTCATTCGCTAAGCCCACTTCAGTATTTATGCCGCAACAGTTTAATCTCCCCCACAAACGAGCGAAACGAGGTGCGTTTCTTCTCAAATTTCGGTGTTCAATCGTTTGAAAGACGCAAACCCCCTGGGGAGGAACGGGAAAAGCTGCATGAGGGTGTTATTTCTTCCTTTTTTTTTGAAAATGCAAATAGGTGCTTCCTGGCGCAGGCCCCTTTTTAATGGATGCGTTTTTGTTTTCAATCCCAAGGTAAAGCATTGCTAATCCATTCATGTGCACCGCACCGTTATCGGACTAGGAGCTGCCTGGATTGGAAAACTCGACCCCATCCCCGGTTATCATTTGTTTACAAACAAATACAACCCCCACCCACACTACGAGCCAGCTTACCCTTAGGATTCACCGGTGAAGCGTTGGTTTCGAACGGAAAGCTTCTTTGAGAACCCCCTTTTTGCCTTCGCTGACCGATCCAGTGACTCTCTCTCTCTCTCCTTCTCGCTCTCTCTCTCTCTCTCTCTCTCGCTCATACCAGCAACACCCGTCTGGAGTTGGAGGAAAAGTTTACCACTTGAAGAATCTTCTACCACCCCCAGGGGGACAAGGCGACGAGCCGGTCTCTGTTGACCGCTCGAAGTCCTGCTCCTTCTCCGGTGCCGCACGGAAAGAAGTTTCCATCTCGGGGTTTGCGAAAGAAATACGAATTCGGTGCCTGCAAGCGGTGCAAGAAGGTGCATTCCCCTTCCATTCGGGAAGGGTGGCAACGTGGCACGTAAACGTGAGGGTGTATTGGGAAAACTATTTTAGCAATTCATTCGGTGCTCTCCACCCGGGGGGTCAGCTTTGCCCCCAGCCCAAGGACGAAAGCCAGGAACCGGGAGGAGTTGCTCGAAAGAAAAGATCAGGTCGGATAAGCTTCTTCCGTGGCTTTAGGAGGGGGTGGCTTTCTCTCGTGCGTTCGTTTCCACTCGCTTTGTTTTCCCGCTTTCGTTGTGTATTTTTAGCTCGCTTCCCACAGGAGGTACCACGATCCGAAAGGGAAAAGAAATCCTAACTGACCTCGCTTTCTTTCCCTTCGACCATGTCGTCCCTTTTTTTTTGATGGGAAATGATTTAAAATTTTACCGATTAAAACCCTTTCGCCTTGTGTACCTTTCGGCTAGCGACGATGGACGTATGGTCGGGTTTTCGCATTCGGAGAAGAGCCTTTCTTGGCCACAGGAGCCTGCCGTCAGAACACGTTGGAAATTCTTCCGTCTTTAAGCTGGACTTTTGCCGAAAGCTTACGGATTTGCTCGCTTTCTCCATCCCCAAAAGGGCCAAGGTGCGTTTGCTCTTATTAATATTGTGCACTTTTGAGCCGTTTTGTGTGGTGCTTCAAAGGTTTACCCTTGTCCCTTTTGTTCGCCAGCTTTTGATGCGCGTACTATCAGCATTTCTTTTTGTGTGTGTGTGTTTTATTTTCTCTTCTTCGTCCGCTAAGCTTTTTGCGTGAACATTCTTGCGCACCAACGGGTGAAAGCTGTTCATTTTTCTGCGCGCAACGCAAAACAAATAAAATCACTCGAACAATGTTGCGCTGCCAACCGGTACTGAGAGGATCCTGGTCTTCGAACGGACACATCTAAAAGGATGGCAAAGGCAGCCTTTCGAAAGCTGAATGCCGTTTTGGTGGAACAGGCGTAATGAAAATCGTGGGAGTGGGAGAGTTTTACAAAAACTTTGTTTTTGGAGCTTCGCAATATGAAAGTATCAGCTTTCTTTCTTTTCTCCTTGTGTGCCCCATGCGTCCAAACATCACTCAAACATTGGATTAAAGAAGAAGAAACAATTTCTGGATACTTTTTCGGACTTTCTTTTGTATTCATCCATAGCTTGATTGTCAAGAAATATCTGCAGCTGTGAATCTTTTTGCTGTGTTTTCACATTTTTAGCTTTTTAGTTATTAACAGAGATTACAATTATTTGGTTGAGCGTCGCTTGTGCAAATGTGCATTCGAGTAGCGCAAATATGCATTTAAGCGATGCAATAAACAAGAATTAAATCGCACTGGCCGTAGCTGAGCTTGGTCCACCGTGTAAAGCTTCCCGAGGTAAATAAGCCTTGTGATCTCTGCGTCATTGTCCACTCGCTTACATGCTCATAAACCTGTCACACTGTCGATGCTTACAATCGCGATGATAGCGGAAAAATGGTAACACAACCCCCCCTGATTCCCGACACAGGTACCGGAATGAGATCGCCATTTTGCTATCACACCACGGCGTTCCTCGCCAATCGGTCTGTCAGCGAGAGATAACAAATGGTGGAACGGAACAAAAAATTGAAGCAAGCTAAGGAACGAACCCAAAAAAAAAATACTGCTGCTGGCCAAATCATCACACATACATCGCGGCCGGGCGGCTTGGGTAAACCACTCCCTCGGCGCGAACGCGGAAGGAGCGCAACATATAAGGCTGCTGCTCCATCACGTCCATTGGTGGTCGCGAATCGGAACCAGAAGAACGCGGACTGGGGTGGTGTTCCGCGGGTAGTACATAATGCATCCGGCGGTGCATTCGATTGGCCTATCGGAGCATTTTTCACGATGCAACGCACGCACGACCGGTGGAATGCAATCGAGTGGAAAATGGGGATAGCAAAAAAGAAAAAAAGCAACACGCGCTGGGGAAAATCGCGCGTCAATACCCGGGCACGAAGGGCGTTTATGGAAATATTACCCAGGCGCGTTTCTTTTATCCCTGAACCCTTCCTCCCTCCCCTCCTCCTCCCTGCCTCCCTCCCTCCCACCAAACGCTGTGTCTCGTTCTCTCTTTTTTGCTCCCATGAGACGCGAGTGCAAACGAAGCGCTGATCCTGATGCCGAGCGCCTGCATATATGCAATCGATTTCGGTTGCGCTTCACCACACGCACAAAAAAGCGGGCGGTGGAAAATTGTGCGTTGCGCTTGCATTTTTTTTCTCTCTTTCATTCTGCGCCCCCATATCGGACCTTCCATGGCCAGCCCTCGCATGGTGGAGGCGTAGCATTCCCTCCCCTTTTCTCTCCACGCGCACGTCCCGCCCGGGATAACGTGTTCAAACTCACCCCCTGCTCCGAAACGAGGCTTTTCAATCCTGGGACCCAACGCACACGCACTGTCCGCGCACGCATGCGAAAGAAAGCGACGCGCAATGGCACCGTGAGTGGGAGGCAAACACACACACGTGCACAAAAAAAAGGAAGCAAAAATCCAAATAAAACGCAACAGCCCACCCTGGTTGCGCTCTCGAGACCGACGGTACACACGCGACGAAACCAAACCCACCCAGGATGGTGGCGTACGCAACGCGCGACTCGTTTGTCGGTCGCTGATTCGTCCGAAGCGAACGCACAAGGCGGGGGAGGGAACGCAGTTTGAGCCCGGAGATCGGGATGCGGGAAAAATGGGGAAAAACACAAAAAACCACTCTCCCTCGCACGAACCGATCCCGGGGCCGGCCGGTACCGGTCAGTTAGGGGCACACGCTTCGCACGTCACCAGCATCGGTGTTGCGTGGCGCCGCCATCCGAGTGGAATAGAAATAGATGCCTTTCTCGCTCGCACTCGCTTTCTCGTTCTATGTGCGCTCTCGTTCTCTCCTGCCCCATAAAACAAACCCTCCACGGAAAACGGGAAAAGCGAAACGGTTTTCGGCAGGGGGTGCATGCGAAAAAAAAATGTACGCCCACTTTTCACCGGGAAAGCATCTCTCTTCTTTCATTTTTTTTTTGGACGGCGAGAATTGTTTGTTTCGGTCCGGTCTCGTCCTTTTCGGGAATGGAGCGCCCGTTAGCAAACGCACACCGGTAGATGTGTGCGTGCCGCGCCTACCAATCCACGGCCTACCAAGTTGCGAAATTGTTTCGGGGTGGTTTTGGGTTTTTTTTTCGGGTGTCTAAACCATCACGTTTCTATGTGGCTCCATCTCATCGTGCCTCTCTTTCATCGCACACCAACGCAACGGGGTGGGTGGCTTGACCGTCGCGCACGAGGTGGGTGAGTTTCGCGGAAGAGCAACTCCCTTTTCGCCTTTACGGGAAGCGTATATTTTTATGTACTTTTCTTTTTTCAACCCCCTCGTGGGCTTTCGGTCTCTCAGGCCTCGGGATGCGGTCCTGCGCGATATATCACTGTTACTCGTTATTTGAAGGGATAGGACCTATTTTTTTTGGCCTTTGTATTCGACGATTTTTCGCCTCTGCAATAGCAAACCGCCCAGGTTTTTTATACAGCCTCCTGATTGGGTGGCGTACGCGTGGAAAATGTCTCTCGAAAATAAAGGGAAAAAATGAAAAAAAAATCGCCATCACCATCGGAGAGCAACGCATTGCTTCCTGACGAGCTATCCGTTGTGCCCAATTACCGATTGCTATCCTCTACTTGTGGTTGCGGATTCGACGGATGAAAGCTTCCCTTAACGTTCAAAAGGACGATCACCCCCGGAAGGTGCTAAGTGTTTGAGCTCGGGCACAGGTCGGGCCGTCCCTTCGGAGTCGGGGTTTTTACCATTGCTCCAGGCTCCGGAAAGGGGTCTGGCGTGAACGATTAAACTTTGTCAACCCTACCCGTGCGGGTGCTGCAAAAGGACCTGCCGAGACCAGAGAAGTCAGCCGAGAGATTAAAGCCCACTGGGGTGACACTTACGCGGAGGGGGTGAATCCGTCCCGGGTAACGGGATTTAGGATGTCGTACAGGATCATGCGTCTTCGTGTCGATGCAGCAGAAGAAGGGCTGTGCTTCAGACTTACTACAAAGTAACACTTAACAGTAAAACCCTCGCTGCAGCCCAAGTGGCCCAACAGGGCGCTTCAGTGGGCCATAGAGCCACCAAAGCACCACCACCACCATCATAGTCTCGGGCGTCCAGAACGGCCCTGCTGACAGGGAGTGGGCGCTTTCCCTTTCGCTTGGCCGTCGGACGAAACGAAGCTGGCAACATCCTTCACGAGTCGAATGCAACCTAGGCCGGTCCAGCGTTAGATGGAAAGCCCGAAGACGGAAGCGTTCCACCGGGACCGCCTTGTTGTGCATGCGGGTAGCATACATTCAGGCGCCAGCCTGAAACGAGGCCGCTCGGTACGGTTACGGGAAAGTGGGTTTTGTTATCGCATCCGGTCCCACGGCAAGGACCCACATTCGGAGCCGGATGGCGCCGGCTGCCGTCAAGGTTGAGCCATCGGTGGTGGGTTGGGTGTGTTTTTAAACCTTTTTTTTCTCCCTTTTTTTCGTGCCGTTTTCTTCCCGTCTAACGAAGCCAGTTGCATCTTTCACGCCAAGGATCCCACCAACGGCTTGACCCAGCCTCAGGGCAATAGTTTTCCGACATCACATGAGAATCCCTCGCAGGAGTCGGACTCGCTCAGGCGTGACCGGCGCTCCGTCAGAGCCCACGAGCCTCGACGCCGCGAGCCGGGCGTCTTTTTTAAACAACTTTTTCTCACCCGCCACCGCGCGTTCGCTCCTTTTTTTAAACAACTTTTTTAAACAACTTTCAATTGCTCGAAACCGCGCGACGACGACGACGACGGCTTCGCGGAACGGTCCGGAAAGGTGGGGTTTGGGGTTGTCTTTGGGGCGCCCTCCTTCTTCTTTACCGCAAACACGCAAACACGTACACCGTGCACCAACACATCGAGCACCATTCGCGTTTCCTTCCCAAAAACCCTCAAACCCTAAACTTCCAACCCCCTAGGTCCTCCTTTTTTGTGCTGGTAGTTGTGGTAGTAGAACCAAGAGCGGCTACCCTAGTCGTAGGCGTCGCAGTGCCGCTTCGGTTCGTTCGTCCTTAAAATAATAATAACCACCACACCGCACCGAGCCGCACGGGGGAGTGAACGGGAAGTGAAAGGAGTACTCGCTTTCCCTTCAGGCATCATCCCAGTTCCCCACCGGATGGGTGGTTTAGAGCGGGGGTTAGTTTTCGATGTGCAACTGGCGAGCGTTTTCTATGTGTGGGGCGCGAGTTTGGCCACCACGTTCTCACAACCGGGCGCGGGATCGGTCGTTGTGCTCGCGCGCCCCTTTTAATGCGTATGTGTGTGTGTGCGTACACACGGGCGAAGGATACGCGTCACAGGATGCGAACCCGGCAGTCGCCCGGATGGGAATGGGGCAGTGTAATGCCCTCGGTTCGATTCCTGGCTCCCACACGCCGTCGCCGATAGTGGCGCGATAGTGTTGCGTGGGCGAAATCCAATCAACATGTGTTTACAGTGCGTCGCCGATTTTGGCGCTGATGGAAGGTAAAAGGTTTATGAAATCGTTTATGAAACAGAGAGAATAATGCATAACATTAACGATAGCGAAAGAAAGGATGCTTCATTTGTAAAGAATTATGTCGAAAAGAGAGAGCGAGAGAGAGAGAGAGAGAGAGAGAACGTAAATAAAATTGATTGAATATTATACTATCTCTGTTAGTAGATTAGGATCCGAAGCTTTTTTGAAGATGTACAGTTTCTGTTTATACTGGGATAGTTTAAATCAGATTCTATCACATTATAAGACAACGAATTGTATGCTGGTAGACAGAATCCGATGGGAAAATAATTGGGCATTATCAAACTAGGCACATTCAAGTTGAAGATTGTGCGTAAAGCTTAAAATTATTGCAAGATGATATAAAATGCTGCGGGCTATAAGAAAAGAATGGAAAAAAATTTACATAGCTTTCCGCATGATTATGGAGTCACACTTCTTGAGAGCATCCTACGCTCGATTGGGCACGCACTGTAAATAAAAGTGAACGCAAATGCATTCGGCGAGGAGTCGGCGTGCGTGCGAATAGTGCGTTGAATTGCTAGAGAGATACGAACTGGCGTAGCCCGATGCTTGCCAGCAGCCACGAAACAGGAAAACGGTAATTGAAGCCGAGCGAGAGAGAGAGAGTGAGCAAAAGAAGGAGTGAGAAAGGAGTGATCCATCCCCATTTCCACTAGCGCTCGTCGGGAATATCATATCGCTTCGTCGGTCTTCCGCGAGCGAACGCTTTCCCTGCACCGCTCCGTACGTTGGTGTTTGTGTTTGTGCTTATGTTGGTGCATCGCTGGAGTGCAGGCTCCGGGGGATGGTATGCTTAGATACGCGCGAAACCAACGCACTAACCTTTTGCGTACGCACGCACGCACATACACGTGTGCGCGTGGTCGGTGTGTGTGTGTCGATGTGGCGCTGTGTTTTAGAGGCTTATAGTTTTGCGAGCTAATGAGCGCCCCGCTGGAAAGCCTCATCGCGCACAAAAACACTTTACCGAACTCCCCTGGGTTGGTTTTCCTCTCACCAACCACCCTCACATTCCACTGAACGTTGGGGGAGGGGGTGGATGGGAGAAAGCGCGCGGGTGGGGGAAGTTGAAAAGTTGCGCGGCGTGAAACGATTGAGGCACGTTAGTTTTAGATCTATTGCACGCGTTCGGTGCCCCACAATCCACAAGCCCTTCGTCCTTTTTCCAGTCTCGAGTATACACAAACACACACACACGCGCGCGCGTGCTCATGCACACATACACACCTCTGAGCGTAGTTATACATAAACTTGAGTGCTGCGAGCCCATTACCCCGTTAGGCTTGTTCTGTCATCATCATCGGTGCCGTCATCATCATTGTCATCGTCAGGATGCTTCTGAGGGCTCGCACACCATACCGCTCACACACACGCACACGCGGGTATGTGTGAGCGAGCGAAATAGCGAAAGTTCTGCTCTCTCACTCTCTCTCTCTATCGCTTTCTCTTTCTTACTCGGCGTGTTTATCGTGGTTTCGTCGCAGGACCCCTCATTAAAATAGAAACTATTTATCTAATGTTCGCTTCCGTTTCAGCGCGCAAAAAAGGGCCCGCCGGGAATGGGGGCGTGAGGAGGTGGGGTATCTATGCCTACTTTTTTATGTTTCCCCCCCACCCACCCACCAGTAGAGAGCCGGGCGAAAACAATGTCGAATGGGGCGCTTTGTGGTGGCTTTGGCTTCATGCGTTCTCGCAGACCGAGCGATGGCCAAACGAAACGAAAGCTGATTAGGACACAAAAAGGGGACAAAAATGTGAAAATTCCATTTGCACCGCATTGAACCGAGTACCGTCAGGGTGTAGGTTCAGTGGCGCAACCACGCGGGAGCTTAATGTTCCCGGTTTACTCTACGCGCGCACTTTTTGCCGTCTCCAATTCCGATCGCAATACATCCATAGATCATTGCGTCCCGAGGGGACGCACCCACGGGCACGGCGGGGCCGAGAAAACGGTCGGATTTATTATTTATCGCGAGAATCAATATAAATAAAATCTATGTTCGAGCCCCGAAGCTTCCGACATGTGTCCCGGGACGCTTCTATCCGATGCGGGGACTTTACCTTTTCGCCCCGACGTCGTTTGCATAGCGAGGGTGGAGGTGGTTGGCAACATTTAGGTATATTCCAACCCGGTGGCCTGCGGGAGAGTGGGTCCACCGTGTGCACCGTCAACGAAAAGGATCGCTCGACCGGCACGAGTGCACAGGTCCGTTGTATTATTTTTTTATTGCGTGTGCTGCTGCTGCCACTATTCATGGTGCCACAGGGGCATCGAAACTCCGCATCCGGGATCGTTTAGTGGTTGGAAAATATAGTTCTGCGTGAGCGCTTACGTGTGTCTGTGTGTGTGTGTGTGCTTTTTTATGTTTAGTTTGGAAACTAATTTTCTCCCTCCCCCAAATGGGCAACGGCACCGAGATCGGCGCGGAAACGGCTCTAAAACAGAAGGGGCACATAAAACATCGCCGCCAGTGCGCTGGCAAATGATAGGGGGTACCCGGACAGGGATACCGGGAAAGAAGTGTGGTTTAGAAAGGCCAGACCTCGAGCCAGAGGAACGTCCGGGTCCGGGTGCCCGTGCCTCGGTGGCTCGCTCTAATTGTTTTCGTTTGCGCCCGCGGTTAGCGGCGATGGACCGCGATTGCCAGCGTGGTGATTTCCCGTGGCCGTGATGTTTCGTGTTAGCTTTAATCAATAGGAAAAATCGAGAATCGACCCGCAACCCTACGGCCGGTGAAGGAAGGGGATTCGGTCGAGGTTTCCGTTTGCCTCGGCGTTGCACGGCGTTGCGTACATCAAACGAACGCATCCGCACAGTAGGATGTGTTAATATTGAGTAGAATACGAAAAATAGCTACATTTATCTTTTATGGCTGTGTTGAATAATTGCCGACATCAAATGGAACGGATAAACGGGATTTTTAATTTTTAAACCACAGCTCATGGAGGCGCATGGTGTTTCATGATTGTTTGGAGGAGGCGCCCAGTCTTTTGTATAAATTTGGGAATGTGCTCGTCGTTTAATCTGATTGGTTAAACGGTTCACATACATCGCTCTTTTTCATGATCTACCGAATTTCACATAACCTAATGCATACTATTTCAGGTTAATTTTTAAACACATAATTTATCATGCTGCCATTCCCGTGCAGTGTGGGGAAGCGTTTGAAATGCAAGTAAAAGTACGCTCGTTTAACCGAGCAACATCAGAACCAGAGCCTGTGAATCGTTTTACATCTCGCCATCTTTTTTCCACGCCGTTTGTTTGTATTTTACATCGCCCGACCGTCTGGCTACGTTCGTGCTTGAGGGCGCATATAAATGACACCCTACGCCGGTGGCTACCGCGAGGGATGAGAGGACTCGACCCGAAGACATTTTCCGGATTTTCCGTCGACGGGAAAGATACACGCCCGAGCGCTTGGACGTTTGGTGCAGAAAAAGCGAGTTTTCCCGGGGTTTCAGGCGCTTCACAGTGTACACCGTAATTAAGAAAATTTTAAAATATTCCAAAGCTATAATTTCCATTCCACTCTATCGTGGCGTCTCTGTCGCATCCGCGCTCGGACAGCGATCGCAGTGATCCAGAGCAGGGCAGAAAGTATGAAAGGAAAGAAAGCAAACACAAAAAAAAAATACCACGAACGGTAAAAAAGGAGAACAAATTGAATGAAACCCCAGCCTTCGTGTGGACGGAGAAAAAGCTCCCCACGGATACAATTACGACGACGAACGGGTAGATGGATCGGACTGGGGGGGGGTTTTCCTGGGGAAGCTGTGGCTGGTCGAGCGGGGGACTTTGTTTTTCCCCCGTTTCGTTGGGCGAGTGTGAAAGGTTTCGGTGTTCATCTCCATTTTGTTTGTTCGTTTTCCGCACCGATGGTGCAAATTCGCTGCTGGGAACGAAAATTTAAACTGGCGCTTTTGGCGCTAGTGGCGGGAAATGTGCTCGTTTCTTTTTGCAGCGCAAAAATACAAAATGGCGATAAAAAAATCCACTCCTCCAGTGTGGAAAGCATGGGAGACGAGAAACGAAGCGATAGAGTTTCCTGCGTGTCCGAGAAAATGAATCTAAAGCAAAGAAAAACTTCGACCTCAGCCGAGCGAAAGAAAAGGGAAGGTTGCAAATGGTGAACGGCAAATGGTGCTTCAGTTCTAGGCGTGGAATGAAGGGATATCATCAACGAGTCGTGGAACGGGGTGGTAGAATGAAACGTAAGGAAATCAGGAAAAAAACGTTCCTTTTCGCGCGGGATATGGTCATGAGAGAGCAAAAAAAAACAACGCAAGCACGATAGCAGCGTTAGACGCGCCTTGGCCCCGTTCGGTGAAGACTGTCCGGGAAGTCGCTCGTGCAGTCACAAGAAACGAGCAAACAGAAATAATGCCAACAACAGCAACGACAGCAGCAGTGGCAGAGCGCTGGCAATGCCAGGAAGCATCTTTGCGAAAAGGCTGTCAGCTGGAAAGGAGCGAAAAAAAGTTGTTTAAATAACAAAAGTGTACGATATTTTTCTGCACTTCTCTCGCCCGCCTTGTGCTGCTGGGGTGTAGCGTAAGCTTTTACGTTTAACTTGCCTCGGACGGGAGCGGCTTTTATTTTGTGCATTCGTTTTTTTTTGTTTCCCATCTCGCACCATCCAACCGCCGACTCGCGACTTCCCGTGCGGCCTATCCCAGTCGGTCAGAGTCGGGCGTTTCTTTGCTTTACTTTTGGGTCGAGAAATAGTCGAGAGTTTGCGTGGTGCTTGTTTTTATGGAAGTTTATCCTTTGCTTATTTTAATTTAAACTCCAGCTCATGGAGCGGGTGAGCGTTTGCCTGGTGCCATAGGAGTCGCGAGAAAGTGGTCCTATTTTATTGTTTTGTTCGATTTTACTGTATATCTTTTTTTGAATTTTGTGCATTTGGAAATATTCGAGAGCATAATTTTATAAAATGCTCCTCTTTTAAGCACAAATAGTTACCATAAATCAAATGTTTATCTACTTCAAGAAGTAAATTCACGTACGGAAAAAAACTGAATTACATGAATTAAAGAAGAAACTTTATTGAACCATTAAAAATAATATACTGCTGCATTTGAAAGAGAGCAAAGTGTTGTCTTTCCATTAAAACTTCAGAGTTTCTGTCCATTTTCCTAAGTGACAAAGCAAAATCAATCTTCGATGCGAAAGACGGCATCAACAGCAGAAGGAAAGGATTGTTACATTCGAAACAGGAGTCTCAACGACGCCATACAGCTGAAATGTTGCTCCTGACACTATCAGCAGAAATAACATCCGGTCCGGTTGCACGAAGGAAGCCGGTAAGCTTGGCAGCAAGAAAGAAAATAGAATGTCGCTTCTCACGAATCCACATCCCAGTGGTGACCACGATAAAAAGCGCTTAGCGTCCCGTGGGAAGAGCAAATCGCCACTCCAGCTGCATGATCTCGCTTTTTCTGCATACTTCCCTGGTGGTGATGGGGGTGAAGATAGTGATTTTATTTATTTTCTTTCGTCGCTTTGCACGGAGCATACGATACTTCCGATCGTAGATGGGCAAAAGGACACCCGGCAAGAGGACATACAGCAAAGGGAGAACGATAAATCCACTTTTCATAAGCGGCATGGCGGTATAGCTGCAGATGAAATGACGGGCAAAGAAATGCAAGATAATTGCATTTCTTTGCTGGAATGAAAACTTGTTTTTTAATTACATCGACCAGAAGCTCTAGCCATGTCACGACCATTAGTGGAGTAGTTTTTTTTGGGAGAGGTTTGGTTAACGAGATCGTTTTAGCTTGGGACGTGTTTAAATGTGAAAAGATGCAAAATGTATTTTTGACTGGTAGCTGTGCAAAATAAGATTTTTATGCAGTGGTACTTTGAATTTTAAACCATATAATCTTGATAAAGTGTCCGTTCCAAGCCATTTTGTATCATTTCTTGCAAATGTCCTTGCGCAACGTGCTGTAAAGGGTTGTATCGCCGTTGCCTACATTCGGGCGCATTCATTCCGGTCAAATCTTCAGAAATGATCTCTTCAAGCTCTCATCGTTTGGAAGGTAGTGCCGTGATTTAGCAACTGAATAAGGAGAAGCTGCGAGCACCATTTGTCCAGCTACCCTCGGGTTTACCCTCGAAGACACGGTTTTCGTCTCAGAATGGAACTGCTTCATTCCACGACCACGTTCATTTTCTTGAGTTTCCACCAAGCCATCGGGCGATGAAATGTTATTTTAGCAATAAATATTCTCCAAACCACGGCCACCGAACCCGAGCGATCGAGTCAGGCAAATGAAAGTACGATAATGACAGCGGTGTTGACGTCACCCCATGGTCTGCCCATGGCCCCTAACCCCTGGCCCTTTGCGAAGGTTCGGGAACGCAAGTCCTCGTTTTCCCCAGTTCAGCATCTTTGTCATTCGGGCGCGGTGGCCAGCAGCCAGCGACACGCGGTCTAAAAGCGCATCATTATTCTTTCACCATTAGTCTCCTGCTTTCAAGTCCACTCGTCCCTCTTTTTCAGAGTCACCTTTTGGGTTTTGGGTGCGACTGATGGTTCCGAGCAGTGGCAGGAGTCCGGCCGTTTGTATTAATTTCCACATTTTCATTTCCATTTGCACTTACCCCGTGGGGGTGTGTGCAAGGGTTGTGGATTCCAACGCGCACCCACCACCGGTGCAGGAGTGCGCAAAGGAGAAAAATTAATTTATTTCTCGCAGAAAGAAATGGGTGGGTGCGCACGAGAAGGAAAAAAAAAGCACAAACCAAAGTGCAAAAACGGGGCAAAACTAGAAACACTCCAACAGCAACACCAACAACCGGCCAACCGATCGTCCGTCGCGTGCGTTGCCGTGGTAACGGGGTTACCGAGTGTCAGGGAGGGTTTTTCCGACTCGAGAAAAGTTGCGCTGACGCGACGACTCCCTTTCCCGGGGTGTTTGGCAACGCGCGGAAAACGGTGGTCCGTGGGAACAGGCACTTGACGACGGATCGAAACAAAAAGCTCGTGGACAGCTAGACGCTTTTACCTTTTTTCGCACCGCTGGCTGCCAGCGCCGGTGGAAATAAGGAAAGCGAGAAAAACCGATCCATAGTTTATCGTGTTTTTTTCTTTTTTTTTTTCTAGCGCACTTCATCTTCTCCTTGCCCTATCCCGCCCGTCGAAGAACTCTCGCTCGAAACATCCTCGCAGCTTTTTACCGTCGTCCCTTTGGATATGAAAAGAAAATAAAATAACACAACCGGTGAGGTAGGTTGACAGGAGCAAAAGAAGGGTATTTTTTTAGCCAGCCTTTCTCGTTCTTTTCTTCCCTAACCGCCACGTCCGCCCACTCGCTATTGTTATTCTTTACACCAGGACGTCGCTTTCATATTTTCACTTCAGTCAGTCACTTGCACCGCACCGGAATGCAACGGTGAACGGTGAATCGAAAGTGATGCCATCTAAGGCATCTCGAAAGGACGGAAAGGACGCGGAAGCGTTCCAATGGCTGCGTTGAAGACCGGTTAAATATAGCCAACATTAAAAGGAAGGTCCAGCAGCAGCGTTTTATTATGCAGCCATCGCCCGGGCCGGCTGCATCTCGACGGCACAAAAGGATCCGATCCGATTCAGTCCCTATCTCGGTGTTTATTTGATGAGTGTCTCTTCGTTCGTTCTTACTCATCGAGTGGATTCAATTTAAAGCAGCAATAACGGAGACATTTTTATGCACTCCAGCAATCGCTTTGGATGCGTTCGCTTACGGCACCGTACGAGCGCAGTACGTTTACGGCAAATGGGCGATAATCACGTGTTTAATTGAGGAAACTATAAAATGCACGCTCCTGGTTGAAAGTAATCGATTAAGTGGGCTTTGCACTGCACTAGCTCGAAGTGGGGGCTTTTTTTATCGGTTTTAGAGAACGCTGGAGTGTTTAGAGGACACAATTAATGATGATATAAAATAAAACATCCCAAACGTCCTTAGAACATGACCACTTCTCTTAATGGACGCTGCTCTTACCGCTCACGCTCTCGAGACAATTGGGGCAAACTCGCCGGTGCTCGACCCGGGAATTAATCCCGCTTTCGGCAAATTAAATCAACAGCGCAGCGGTGTCTCGTTGGTTGGCAAACATCTTCTCGTTTTTCTTCACGGGTTTAATTCCTAATCTAGAAGGCGCAGTAATCAAGTTAGCTTAGAGTATTTTTTGATGATTTTTTAAGTGCCTCGCGGGAGGAACGACAGCACATAAAGTGTGGAGGGTTTCACAAAACGTCTGGGTGGGGTTTTGGGTTGCTTTTTTTACGCTGTTCGTTTTCCCTTTTCCTCCCAGGTATAACTGGGGTGAGAAAGCGGACCGCTTCGGCTGATTGCAGTAATAAATGTTAACTGAATTGCACCGGCTTCCTTTTTCGAGCAGATAAAATTCGGTTCGACTGCAAAAAAAAACCTCGTGTCCCTTTGCAGGATTTGGTGTGGCGGAAAATTCGCAAGACTTTCCACTGTGGGGGCCGCGAGTTGGAATTAATCACGTTTACTTTGCGAAATATATTTGTTACGACAATTCTGGTTAATGATCGAATTAAAGGCAACGCACGGGTGGCTGAGCTGAGAGGCGTTCGTTCCGTGTCCTTCCCACTGGACCGCAGCCATTCTTGCGAAAATGGATCCTCTTTTTTTTTGCTCTTAAACGTGGCCCTTCCCTTTGAGCACTGACTGCTTTTTCCTAGTGAAGTATTATCCCACGAAGTTGTTGTAGTTCCCGGAAAAATGTGATATTATTCGCCTTCGATGCAGCAAACCCGCATCACATCAACCGCTCGGTGTCTTGAGCCCTCGGTTCATTTTCCTCGAGTGCCGCGAAAGGAACCCGGGGTCCGAAAATACAGCCGAGCTGTGGAGTGTTTTCCACCCGAGCACCGGAACGTCGGCCAATGTCCTGTTCACCCGATACTACCTCCCCGGGACACTCAGACTCTCCACTTCGACCCACGACCAACGAACGAGCGAACGAATGAACGACGACGATGATGAGGTTTTAATTGTGTTATTTTTTAATTAGGCAAAAAATTAAAACGTTTGTCCGCGCGACGCGCTGGTCCGGCTCCATGTTACCACCCAGCGCACCAGCGTTCCGGCGTGTCCTGTCTGGACAATTTTTCAAACCACTCGAGAGCGCGCGTGGGAACGACGGTCCAAGGACGCAAAAGGCGCAAAAAGGAGAGGGCCACCCTGCTCATCGGTCGAGCAGCCCCGGGAATCGATTCCAAGGATATGTTGGAACGGAGCACCTCCAACGATGGCGATGTTTGAGTCAACAACTTGGCCGGTGGTGTCACCGCTTCTTCGCATTCTCCACCTCCACCGACGTGCCGTTTTGCACTATAGAAAACTCGTTTTCCATTATGGCGCAGAAAGGAGTAGGATGAGAAGTAAAAAAAAAACATCCTCCACGCGATTTTCCGTAGCGTACGGAAAAAGAGCTACGCAAACGAGCTCAAGTGGACGACCGGTTTGGCTCGCCTCGGGAGGTCCTACCAGACCGTGGGGGTGATCGCTATAGGCGGGTCCTTAGCTGGGCAGGATGGGCAAAATGGAAGTGAAAAAAAACACGTTCAAAAAAACCTCCCTCCGTGTCCTTTTATTGATCGGAAAGTGGCGGCGGTGGTTCAGCTTTGGGCGTGGGAGGAGAAGGAGGAGAAACTGCAGGAGAGTGGGGTGGTTTTCTTAATTAAAAATAAGATTCCTTCCATTCAGCTCGCACGAGGTTGAGGAAAAATTACGAAAGAAAAAGAGAGAGAGATAGAGAAAGCAATCGAAACGAGACGAAAAATACCGACAACAGCGACCGAACCGGTTTTTCTTTTTCGGAAAATTGCGCACGAACCACTTCAATGGGGTGTCTCTCCCCAAAGGGAGAGCTTAAGCAATGAGTGTTGCAAACAATAAAAATGCAAGCACGGTTACATTAATTATTCACTAAAAATATGCTGAAAATATGGCGTCAAAATCTTACAGAACACGATCACGATCTTGAGCAGCGGTGAAGCACATTTTCCCAACGATACGCTAACTGAACGCCGAAGAAAAACGCAGCATTGTGAAAGCCCATCCATTAGCGAGACATTGGCCAGCGCGATTACTTCTCCACCCTGTGTGCGCTCCTAATTAATCAAACGGGACGTTGTCTAACGGTTTCGGCTTCGATTGTTGTGCGCCCACGCTTGCTCTAGAGTGGAAATGCAAATAAAAGTGATGATTCGCTTCGAGCGAACAGCCTCAACCCTCACCGACAGTAGGGAGGGCTGATGGAAATTCTGCCCACCTCCCCAGAACCACCCAGCCAGACCGGACAATAAAAACTATATGGAATAATAATCATTCGCTCGCTCCGAACTCCGAAAGGGGTTTTTAAGGGGTGTGTTTCGGTTTCGGTTCGCCAAGACACCGGGCCTTCGTTACAGTCGACTGATTTCATTTTGGCTGCAAGAAAGGATGCTGGAGATCTTCCGTCTCCGTTCGCTGCCTAAGACACACCATTGCCCGGGAAAGGAACACCAAACAGGACGATGGTCATTAAAGGAGCTGCTGGGAATGGGTACGGTTGTGGAAAATGAAAGCAAGCAAGCAAGCAAGCAAAAAAATGCCCAGCACATTCCGCTAAAAGCAGAGATTGTTCCGAATCATAAAAAGGCATCCTTCGTTCTGGGCGGAGATGGGGTTTCAAACGCGCTGGCCGGAACCCTTCCGGCTTTCTGCTTACTTTCGTCGATGGCGGCGCTTTTTACGTTCCGAATGGCAAATCACTTCTCTCTCTCTCTCTCTCTCTCTCTCTCTCGCTTTCTCTTTATACATTCACTGCCAAATATCCCTACCACTCGAGAGGGCTTCCCTTTTTTGGGGGTTCCTCGCGCGCGCCCGCATTTTATTCCGGGCGGAGGTTTTTCTTTTCAATTTCGGAGCTTTTGCCCTTTGAGGCTGCGCTCGCTGTGTCCATCCATCAAAGGGCTTTGTTTGGGTGCTTCGTTCGGGAGGGTGGGAACTTTCCACCCACTGCCGTACCGTAGGGGTACGAAAGGAGCGAGAAAAGGGTAGCTTTTCTTGTAGCCGGCATGACTGCCTTCGGATTGGTTGGGCGGTTGGGGACTTATTTTATTTTCCATTTTTTGTGCCTCCCATTTTTGGGCCATAACGCAGCGTGAGCGGTTTCCCTTTTTCCTGAGCAGTACCCAGAAGATACGAAGGGTGGGTGGCTAAAGATTGTTGGTCGACGGTAGGGTCAAACATTGTCAGAACAGCAAGGAAATGATATAAAAACCGATGCTCCGGGCGATGTTCGGCGAACCCGTTTGGTGGTCGTTGTTTGAGCGCCCGAGAAGCCCAACGCCTGCTTGGATGGATCTTGCTTGGAAACGGTAAAATGGAGAGCTGCGTTGCATTGTTTCGAGCAATCGCCAGAAAACAAGCTGGAGCGTAAGATTCTAACAAGAAATTGCCCTTAAATCGTGCAAATCAACCATGCTGAGAAATTACCATAAACATTTTACAGCTTCAGTTACAAAGCTAAGGCAATGAGACTATGCGAATGTTTCAGGGTTCGTTTTTTTTCTTCTACTACGAAATACTTCTGTTTAAGTCCGTTAACGAACTTTTTATACAAACTAGTGAAACGTGATCGTTGGGCTATATTTCTTTTTTTTTGCGCACAGGTCATACTAATTGACCAAAGGGAAAGTTTTGCAGAGCATTTCAAGAATTTAGCTATTTTTTGGCAAACGTTTTGAAAGCAACTGCCACGGAAGAAAACATTTAAACAGCTTCAAAGAAGAGAACGGTTTGCTTCTCTAAACTTTTGCCCGGGGTTTCGAAATCGGAAGCAACTTGGAGATGGTGTTTTTGTTGACCACCAGAGTTTTCTAATGAGTTGGCCAATCGTTAGCTACAAGCGTCCATCTCGCCCGTCTAAGTTGTGGGTTAGGAAATGCAAAAAAAAACACGTGGGGAAAAACTACGCTCCGTGCCCTGTGATTAATGGCACCTGACGAGGGTTTTCCCGTTCGAATAAGGATGAAAAAAAAGGCGTCTGAAATGTTCTAATGATTAAAAAACAACGCTTCTGCAGTTGATAAGAGCAGATAGGCGAGTTTTATTTTTCATCAAAACGCGTACG
Organism: Anopheles nili; assembly: GCF_943737925.1. Taxonomy (NCBI): domain Eukaryota; kingdom Metazoa; phylum Arthropoda; class Insecta; order Diptera; family Culicidae; genus Anopheles; species Anopheles nili. The sequence goes on from NC_071292.1 coordinate 19,091,128, forward strand.
AACTTTGGCACGTGAAAAATGTAGCCCTTTGCAATCGGCTGCCCGTTATCGTCTCATCTCAAACAGTTTGGAAGGAATATTTCGACCTAAGCTGGAGTGAACATTACTCAACACACAACCTCCTCCTTCTGAAACCTGGAGAACACCGCGGGGTTATCAAATTTCAGCGCGCCATCGAAAGTAAAAGCACAATTTTTCACGACACTTTACACCCTCCCCGCCCTCATAGTGTTGCGTAAAGCTGCGTTGCTCGAAGAATGCTTTGATTAATTAGCGACGCGAGAGGAGAAAAAAAAGGAGAATTAAAAAAAATAAACCCCACCGAGTGGGTCGAACGGCGTAAAGAAACGCGTGTAAGCAGGGCAAGGAGCGAGGCGTTCCAATAAATCGTCCTGCCACGTCCTGGACGACCGGCTCACCCGACCAACACATTGTCCTTCGAGCTAATCTCGGGTGTCTGTCTGCAGTGGGGGAATAAGGGAACCGTTTGCCCTTTTTTACCGTGCCATTTGATCCCGCGGGTGTACGAAGCCAACAAAACCCTGCGTGTTACGCGAGCAGCCAAAGGTGTCTTCCACGCGACTCAAGTCGTTTGCACAACCCCACGAGTGTGTGTGTGTTGGTGTGTATTATGCAAGAAGGAAAACTCCAGGAAAACTGGAGGGGGCCACCTTTGCGGGTGATGGTAAAAAATAAGCAGTTATTTTTCAAATTACACACCCAACCAGCTCACCGGGAAAATGGTACCGGCGCACGGATTCGTTGGCTAGCTCGTACGGATGCGGTTGCCATTTTCCTACCTGTGCCGGTGTTTGGCAGCAGCTCGGATTTCGTTTCTTATTTATTTTTTCCCCTAGTTTGTTTGCGCATCACCCAACGGTTTGTGGTTTCGCTGTATCACTCTTTGGGCGGCAGAAAGGTGTGTTTGGGCGCGCGCGTGTGTGTGTGTTTGGCGTGATGGCCAAAAGCACAACAACGGCACAAGAAAACGGCACCTCACCGGGTACTGGAGAGTGGGAAGTGAAAAATGTGTCCGAAACCGAGCTGATTTCGGAGCCGACGGGTCGCTTCGACTGCTTTGGGAGCTGTCACGAAATTCGTACCCCGGGAAAGGGGCAGGATGAGTCTGCTTCTGGCGTGAAACTTTCCGCTGCACCAGTCAGAGTGGCAGCAGCAGCTACTGCGATGGAGTAAAACCGAACAAAAAAAAATGGTAGCAAAAAACGACTACGAGCGTCATGGCCTTCTCTGACACTCCGTGCAGTTTCTTCGTCTGTCTGTCTATATTTTGCTTGCTTTTATCTTTGTCGCATGGCGAATAAGGGATGTGTTTTCGGTTATTTTTTTTTGTCTCCTGCTTTTAATGGCGCTGCTAGTCGGGTTTCTTCATGTTGCACATGAAAAAAAAACAACTTCCAGTGCCCTGCCACCAGCGAGAGCAAATTCTTGTTTCACTTTTTTTTTGCCTTCATCGTCTGACCGCCATAATGAATGTGCAGCCATTTTCTTCTCGAAGGGCTAACCCAAACAAAAAAAAGACGAAAAAAAGCCCATAAAAGCCCAACCCACCCGGGACGGGGTGAAATATCACGAACCACACTCATACACATTTAGAGAGGGAAAACACAAAAAAAAACCCTACCCACGAAGCAGATCGATAGCAGGCAAAAAGGATAGCGCAAAGCGCAATGGCTCCCGAACAACACAAGGGAAGGAAAAGAAATAGATACTGTTTTTTTTGTTGGTTTGCTCTAGAGAACCAAGAAGCTCCACTCGCAAGAAAAGGACGAAGAAGGTGCCGCTCGATATCGTATGCCGCAGAATACTCGACCACACACTGGGTTCAATAAAAAAGGGGTTGAAAAGAAAAATGGAAGTGGTAGGAAAAAAAAATGCCCAACCGCTAGAGAGCCGGTAAAATGGGAAGTGCGCGCGCGTGAATACTGGATAGGATAGGAAAAATGGGGGGTGAAGCCAAAAAAAAAAAGAAGAGATAAAAGAGAAGAAAAAAAATGAACACCCCGTCAGTAGTCCTTGCAGACCGCATGCAAGGATCCGTTAGCACCAGCCACAGGCGGCATTCCCTTAGTATTGGTGCGCGAAAAAAAGATTTCGGCTCGTCCCATTTGAGCGCAAATGTAGGAAAGAAAATGAAAGAGAAAAACAAAACTAACCCCCCCACGTACACGAGCGCACCACAAAAGAATGCAGAGTGTGGGGGTGGAAAAGGAGCAAGAAAAAAATATGTATAAAGAGACAACAATGTTGGCGCCTTCGTACGTAGCTCGGGCGTGTTTTAACAAGTAATGTGTTGATATGGTGCGAAGAATGGCGCTCGGTTGGCACACTAGTGCCGGGGAAAAACAACCGCACACAATGGGAAAGCGCTCGCACGACACCACTGATGCCGCTTGCTTTCTCGTGCAGACGATGTCCTAGCGGCATGTCTTTACCACACCGTGGGTTCTGCTGCTATCAGCATTTCTTTTTGGTTCTTTTTCTTTGCGGGAAATAGTTGCAATACTTCGAAGCAAGAACGTTTCACACGTACGCGGATATTAGCGCAACGTATGCAATGCATATGTTTGTTTAAAAATAGTGACCCTTATTTTTTTTTGGTGTGCCAAAGGGAAAATGCATTAAATGTAGCACATTGAAGCCACTCCATCACGATCCTTTTGGCCTTCTGACTTGCGCTTTTTTAGAGAAAAGGTCTTAAACAATGCTTAAACTCTCGTACCACACTTTATTGCTGACGCTGTGCTGGTCGATGTGAATTCTTTCCCAACAATCCTTGCTCTCGTGTATCTTCCGCGCACGTGTGTGGAGGGTTGTATTTAAACAACAGCAAAAAAAATAGTAAGAAAAGCGGCCCCAGTGCGGATGTTTGCGGTGTAACGCCGTATGTGAGCGGTGGTACATAAAAATCCTTTCATACCGGGCAAAAGGTCTCGGAAGAAAAACAACCCCCCTCACATATGGACACGGCTGGTGGCTTGGGTTATATACGTTCAGGCCGGCCTCCATTTGCTTGCCGTCTTGGAGTCCTTCGCGCCGGGGAAGATGCACGTACGTGAACGGATGGCACGTATGGTACGAGATGAACGCGAATGGGAGCGAATGGTGCAAAAAGTATGGTTCCATCGTGCCGCAAAGTATATCGAACAAGTTCATTGCCGTGGTTTACGGTTGGTCAGTGGGAATGGGCGAAGGTGTGTTTTTGGGAGCGCTTCGAAAGGGACGTGTGGGGGAGCGAGTTGATGTTTTAAAATTCAACCGAAGGGTGAAAATGAAACTGAAGGTAGAAGCCAGCAGCAAGTGGTGGTGTTGGTGAGGTTTTGCTCCGTTTTTGGCTCTGTTTGTGGACGGTATCCATTTGAGCAAAAAGTATTATTTTCGTGTAGGATATATTGCCACAAATTGCGAATGTAGGAACGTTAGAGATGCTTCGTATGTTTTATACAATGTTGTGGCTGATAAAAACTAATCAGATACCTACGAACTTTAGTTATTATAAAGTCGATTATCTTTCGTTATAGAGAAGACCAATAAAATCATCATTATCAGATTCCATATTTCCATGTAATTGTATGAATATTATTTTCATTCATCAATCGAATTTCGTTTATGTCTTTGATTCAAACTCTATTCAAAGTAGAGGCAGTACACAAATCATTAATTAAAGAGAATCTACATGATTAACTTAGATTTACAACTAAATTATCCCAAACAAAAGCTTCATAAAAATAGACTGCATCGCATGTTGCATACATTGAGGCGTTGGGAGTTTCCTTTCGTTGAACATGCCCATTATAAAAAGCATCGATCGATGCTTAAAATTTTGCCACACATTCATAAGGTTCAACCCAATCATCCGATGCAAAACGCGTTCACTTTCACTAGGCCACGATACGCTTGATGAATTGCCAAGAGTTTACCCCCAAAACGGCAACGCAGCAACGATCGTCGGCAGGAACGCCCACGTGCCATTATCCTTCCAGCCGTTCATCGTTTCACGGCCGTGCCGGATTATCGTTTCAACAGTTCATTAAAGCCGTTCCGAACACCGCGAAGTCGTTGGTTTGGTTTTGGGGCGCATCATCTTGTGCGGGTGTGTCCTTGCGCCTGGGCCCGGTTCCGGCACCGATCCTAGTCAAACATTATTTGCGGCCTGCCACGACGCCACGAGCCGCCGTGTGCCGTACCGTCGTGGGCCGTACGCCTCCACATCGCCGGAAGGACATCGCCGGTCCGTGCCGGTAACGTCGACGATTGCCGGGTGGGTCAAGTTTGTGGCCAAGAGGCGACGAACATCTGGCATCCCTTCGACCGGAATCGTTTGCCAAGGGTTCGTCCTCGATGGCTCAGTGGCAGTGGGAAGTAGGTCTCCAAACGTCGACCCAGTCTCGTCAGTCTCTAAGGTTAAGAGGTGTCGAAAAGCGTGCCGGATCAGCAGGAAGGGGTTGCTCCGGTGCCTTTGGCGAGGAAACACAGCGTCTCTCCCTCTCGCTCTCTTTCTGTGTTTCTCAAACGAGCGCCCAGGAAGCACGTTTAACTCCTAGCAAAGAGCCAGCAGATCGCAGTAAGGAAGACCAATAAGGTGTGAATAACCTTCGAAGACGAACGGACATGGTACTTAACTCACCTCGAATGCTCCATACGCTGAGATAAAATGAAGTTTTGATAGTTCCTCAATCGAATGAAGAAAAGCGACCCCTTTTTCAAAGTCTTGCACCGATGTAAAACCCGATCGATTAAATAAGTCCTTTACTCGAGCTGCTTGATCAAATCAGCAAGCCTACGCGTATCCTTGCAAACGACCAAACGCTTGTACATAAGGCTGCTAAATAAACCACCCGCAAACAACCACTTCCATAAGTCGCAAAATAATGCATTTATCTTTGCTAAGTTGGAATCGACAAAACGAAGCACCCAGCCAGCCCTTGCGAGGTCCTTTCCCAAGGCGGCTCAATTTTGCTACCGTTTCCACCCTTTGCTCCCACCATCGTCCTCCCAACAAGGATAAAGGATACACCGTCTTCGTGCGGTGCAGACAACGGCAGAAAAGGGCCGGGACCTTCTTTTCCCGGGATCGGTGGCATTAAATCAAACCCGATGTGCGTTTTATTATCCACCGAGGGCTCATCTCCGGCGGTTGGTGGCGAGCGGTGGCACGATGAATCCGTTTTTCCGTCCCCTTTTTCCCCCAATGCCCGATGCCCGTTTTATGATGCATTGTCAGGGTGGCAGCAGTTAACCCGCCCTACCAGGGGGTCCGTTTTTTCGCCCTTGTTCCGTGCCGGGCCTGCCGGTCTAAAACCATCGGGTCGAGCTAAACATTGTTGCGAACGATATCCTCGGGCAAGTCGGATGGGACAGCTCAATGACGTCTGTAAGTAACGTTGTAAATCAACTCGGAACGCAAAACCCGAGAAAGCGTGGGGGCTTGTGAAAGGAACCAGGAGAATCGGATTCGGTGTTGTAACGGGTTACGCCTTCGGTCGGTGCTGCGTTTGGCTTAGGCTAAGATTTGTGTGACTGCAGCTAATCGCTGCATATGTTCGCCCCGTACGGTTGAGATTATTGTGGAGTGGAGAACGAAAGGAGACAAACGAAAAAAAAAAGAAAACGATGCCAAAAACGTGCAAGATGATAACAAATGATGCATGGCGTCATTGGTCTGGGAGTTTGGTTTGGTCGTTTCGAGGGCTTCAAACCCCGCCCGATTAATGGCTCTTCTGTCTATCTAGCTTTAGATCTAGATTCAGCGTAATCAGCTAGGTCAAATGCAGAAAGTAATTGCCAGACAATCTGTCATGTGGCTGCATATGTAGAAATATAATACAAATTATACAGAACACACGGTTATTTGAGCTTTCATTCGAGAACCAATTGAGAGCTTATTGAAAGCAAATTTAATATTGAAAAGACCACACGCACGCACACACGCATCCCATAATTAATATCGAGAAACTTAAAAGCGCTTTCTCAGCAAGGGTTTATCCCGAATACCCCAAAATAGGTTCTGCGTGCGCTTGGATTAACAATTTGTCCTTATTACTATTATCAACTATCCTGTTGGTGGAAGAACCCTCCCGTTGGGAGATCCCCACCCCGCGTGGGTCGTGTAGCGAATGTTTTTAATCGATTATTCCATTTTCCGTTTCGTACACCGTTCCCAACGCATCGCCCGGAAATCGGAAACCTCGCTCGCGCGACCGACTCGAGTGCGTGTGTCCCTTAAGGAGTCCCTTGCTTACAGAAGGCGACCGATCGCCCTTCCGACGGGTATCGGGGTGGTTAATTTTCCTAGCCGTAAGCAGCACACATGTCCAGTTTCTGTGGGTGGTTGATTGGTGGGTGAAGCCACACACCCCCACACACACACACACACACACACACATACACTCACACATGTAAAGGAACGCTCACTTACGCCCGGTGGTGGGTCCCGTGAGGAGCACCGTTTGAATATGAACCGAAACGGAACCTGACTACAGCGGACATAACAAGCTATAATATAACCAAACCTCCCTGCTCCTCCCATCCACCCACCTACACCCCCCCCCCCACCCACCGCTCCAAATTCCCATTAAACACCTCGCCCGGTTCTCTCTCGTTTGCATTTTATGCTTTTTCGCTTGCCTTCGCACAATTCCAGTAAACGACCATGCGCCTCCATTCCGACCACGTGGCACGGTGGCAGGTAAGAGAGAGAGAGAGAGAGAGCGAGGGGAATTTTCTTGGCCCTCCGCTATATAAATGGCCACCCGTCGGCGCCATTCGCCCTCTGCTGCTCCCGGGCACGCTTCACCCACCGGTTGAGCTCTTTGTTTTGTTGATGCTGCAATCACTGGGGGTGGGGGGGTGGAACGGCAACAATGGCGGTGGGGCGAATGAAGCCCAACCGGGTGGAAATGTTACCACCCACCCGGTTCCAGTCTTCACAGGCAGAAGAGGGCGAGATTGTCTTGGAAAGCGTCTTAGAAAATGGAAAACGTCTTACAAGGAGCTGCCCGGAGCTGAGTCCGAGAGCCTTTGTTGGGAAAGAGGGAGGGGGGTGTGTGGGGGAGGGGAAAGAGAGCTCTCTCACCCCCCCCCCCCTCCCCCCCCCAGTTACCATGCGCCGTGGTGTGGCCAGTCGTTTCACCTTGCCTGGACGTCCGTGGATGACCAACCGTCCGTGGACCGGAAAAGGCGATGGGAAGGTGATGTTTGTGAGCGGTTTTGAATTTCAAATCGAATCCATTTCTCATCCTTCCGAGAAACTTCATCTCAACACACACACGGCGGAATGCCATCGAAGACCCCCAGCGCCGGGTGAACTGGGCGAAGATGTATTAGTGCCACCCATTTCTTAGCTCGGACCGATAAAAAGGACACCGCTTCTCTCCCCTCTCATTGATGCCGATTCGTCACCCCTTTTTGTGTGCCTCCATCTTGCGAGCGTGAGGGTGGGTTTCTTCCCCATGGCAACACCCTTCACGAACGATGACGCAGTCTTCGGTGGTGCTTGGCCACCCCCGTAGCACAAGGACCGTTGTTTAAGACGTTTCAACGTCCTTTCACGTATGCGCTCGCGGGCTCTTTTGCTCAGTCATTCTCTCTCTCGCTCTCTCTCTCTCTCTGTCTTACTTGATCGCACACACACGCATACACACCGGTACACACGTACGTACTTTCTATTTAACGTGCCCATCCTCCCCGGGCCAAGGGTTGTTGGGTGCGTGCACACATACAAACCCGTGGCACACGGCCATGCGAATCTTTATTGTTTTCTCGTGGGTGGGCCCCAAACCGGTGGGTGGTAAGTTTAGCACCGAAGGTCCACACCAACTAGCTGGAAAGGGGAAGGGGGGTAGCTTCGAGCCAGATTTTGGTGGGTTGGGTATGGGGGTATGTGTGCCGATAAGCGTCGGGCCACCCTCTTCCGAAACCTCTCCGTCGACTGCCGAATTGCCGGGTTTGGCCGAAGAAAGTTTCCCACTAGCGCAAACCCCACTTATTTCGCACACGTGCACGTGTGTGTGTGTCGGGCCTCCCTTCCTTCATTTTGACCGGTGAGAGGAAAAGGCCACCCACCCACAACCTCCCACTCGTTGCTGGGGAATCATTCCTCCCAGGCCGGGTGGCTAGCGCACAAGGGTCAAGAGGAAAGTTCCAGGGGCCAAGAGCTGGAAGGATACGTTGGTGGTGGGTGGTAGGCGAAGGCTACACGGCTGTATGTGTGCTGCTGGTGGTGGGCGGTGGGTGGACTGGTCGGACTGGGTTATATCCCTCCGCTTTCTTAGACATTTTATGTGTGTACACACACACACGTCTTATCTTTAATGCATACACGCTCCACACAAGCACACAGCTGCTGGCCGGTTTGGCCGCTTTGGGTGGTTCAAACCGCGAGCGGTAAAGGAAAGGGGGCTAGCTTCACACATACAGCCCACACACGTACGGACAATGGAGCTTTCACCCCGTGATTGGGGGAGGTGGCTGAGACCGTGATTCGAAAGTCGAAATGGGTTCGGAATCGCCTGCAAACCACAGCAAAATGTTCCTCATTTGCTCCCCTGCCTCCCCCGCTTTTGCTGGCCACCTACTCACCCCCTCCCCCCCCCCCCCCCGGGCCGGGTGCAGTTTACTACCCCACCATAATCCCCGCGGCCGGTGGATAATGAAGCTCAGCTCAGCTCCGGGAAAAAGGGGACGTGGCGCGTGAGTTTGCGAATAAATTGAGCGTGGACCCGGGAAGAAAGGATTAGCGAGAGCGGAGAGGGAAGGGGGTAGAACACCCGAGAAAAAGGACCTTTATTAAGACGCCGCCGCAACACGTGTGCAGCATCTTCGGTCAGCATGTGTGTGGGTGTTAAGAAACGAGCCATTCCCTGGCGCCCGCTTTGAGAGGAAAAGCCCATTAAAACCAGGGTGGGAGATATAAAAACGCGCATGTGTGCGTGTGTGTGTGGGAGAGAGGAACTGGTCCGAATCCGTCTCCCTCTCAAGCCCCCCCCCCTCCCCTTCCCAGACTGCCACCCACCACTTGTTTCGGGGGTGGCCGAAGCGGTCGGTTGTCTTATGCAAATAGAAAAGCACACCGGGGAGATAAGAAAACTCGGGTCCTGCTGTCTTGGACCAATCGTTTGGCCAGTGTTCCCTGTTTTCCGGTGGAGTGGGAGGGATAATTGCGCACATACACACACACATGCCACCCACCGGATGTGGTGGTGAGGCTCGTGGGTGAGTTTTCTTAAGAAAATCTTAAGCCACCCAACACGCCAACCGGCCACACATCCCTCTTCGGGATCACACATACGTACGCACACGAACGCGTCGCATATGGTTCACCACCCACCCAACCACCCACCCACCCATTTGGGAGGGACGAAGGGTGGTGCACACGCACACTTACATCCCAAAATCGGGGTGTGTGCCGTGAAGGTGATGCCCACCCACCCCCACCCCTCCCCCCAACCAAGCATATACTTATCTGGACGCCCGCCCGCACGTACGTGTGTATGTAGCACATAAAGGCGTACGTGTGCTGCGCTTCGTCGGCGTCTTAGTCTTAGCCGTGCATAATGCATGCGGAGAGTTCCAATAATATAGTTTCGCCATTTTTTTTTCTCTCGCTTTCCCTCGCTCCCTCTCTCTCTCTCTCTCACGACTTTTCTCGTACATTGCCAGTTTCTTAGCATAGGCTGCGGAAGATGCGCATGTTCTTAGCGCATTCCGTATGCAAAGACGCACCGGACCATAGGAGCACAAGGGAGGCGGTGGAGGGGGAGGGGGAGGGGGCGAAAGGGTGGGAAAAGGGTGGAAGCCGGCGCTTCGACCGGTCCTAGGGGCAGCAGGGCATTAAAATTTGAACGAAAGGATTAGGTTGCATTTTATGCTCCAAATTGGATATCGATCACGGCGCGTTCGGGTGACGATCGGTGGGGGTGGGGGTGGAGGAGGAGGAGGAGGGAAGTGAAAAGCGAGCCTTGAAGCCGGATCCTTTTCAGGACTTCTTGGGCGGGATGGAAATGACGGGAAGGGAAGCGAAACTTAAGGATCCACTTGAAGGGTAAATGAGCAAATGAAAGAGATAGCACTAACGGGGTTTTTTGGTGAGTGAAACAGGTCCTTGGCGCGGTGGCTGGAAAGCGATAAAGCTGGTATGTTTATGCGAATTAATGTTTTGTAACAGCACGAAATGAATGCTGGACGGCTCGAGCACCGAAAGGCCCTTTCCCCGAAGGGGTTGCGCCATCTTATTAAACAACAGCCTCCCACCAAAGAAAAGCGGGTGGGAAAAGCTTCACCGCGGCACGGCATGCGTTTGGCGGGTAATAGTAGCAATGCTCACGGTACGGGACACCACCCGAAACCCCTGCTGGCAGCTGTTAATTATGTCCTGCCCTGTGGGGACCTGTCGACGAGCGGTGAGTCCTAATTGGCGGCCCGGTTCGGATGATTATCCTGGCCAGTCGGTAGCCAGTTGGTTTGTTTTTCTTTACCCAAACCCGTGCCAGGTATCGCGTTACAAATTCCATGTCCGCTAATCGAACCCGAGCAACCGGGGATAAATATTTTCCCGTGCGATTAATCAGCGGACGTTTCGGGTAATTGGACGGTTTTTCCGAGGCCCTGCGGCGCCAAATTCGCCATTTTAGAGAAATTCTCAACTATAAGCGATCGATCGGTGGAACGGAAACGAATGCCGTGACAAGGGTAGCGATTGGATGGCGAAAAATCGTCGATTGGGATGAGTAATCGGGACTATTTTTAGGTCTTTCCAGCTAACCGATCTGGTGACCCTCGTGCACGGAAAAAAACCATTTCCTCCCACACAAAAAGCGGGCAGGCGCGAAAGGATAAGCAAGCAAAAATTCCATTCCATTCCACGGTTTCCGGTTTAGAAAATGGTCTTTCCATGCGATCATCACTTTTCGAAGGAAATTGTGCCGTGCAAAATAACAACGCATTTTCCGAAAGTGTTACCCAGCTGCAGCTCGATCGGGCAAGGAGCTTGCTGGCGTGCGTACACTCATAGTTGCCGGATCAAAAATAGTGCAACGGATGAGAAAATAAACACGCGTGAAAAACGAGCATCTCGTAAAAATGGCACGTAAACACATGCACCGTGCTCTGGTGTCCGTTGCAGCGCTGGAGCAAGGATGGGGCGAGGTTGGTGCAAGAAAGGTGTTGCAAAAATGCAAAAAATAGGAAATGCACTCCATCTGATGCACAGTGAGACGTGCACAGAGCACACGAGTCGGCCATGGTAGATAAGATAAAAATACGAGGTAAAAAGGTGCACAAGCACGAAAGTGATTGAGGTTAGGAAAACAGACCTTGAAAAATTGCTGATATTTGCATCCTTACTTTTGTTTCTAAAATATAAATCAATGTTGAACAAAGTTGATGAGAGAATTTAAAATTCAACTAATTTTAAAACAAAAAAATTAAATGTACCAATCTGCATATTATACGATATAAAAATACCAATTGTAGGTTATGTACACGACTTGTACTGCTCCAGCAGAGCCGTTTCCAGCTTCACAACGCCGTGCAACGGTCGCTTTCGATATTTTTAACAATTTTTATTTACCCTTATTACCTCCACGCTGCACACGCCTAATGCAGCTGCAACGGTGCAGTCATCGCCGTGATCGTGCCCTGCAACCCTTGTTGGTTCGTGCAAATAACATCCCGCTTCGGTAGATCATTTGTTTATCTATCTCACTGCAGCTCGTTGTGCTGCATCTCGCCCCTAAACGAGGGTTTCGGTGGAGAAACATTTCCATTACTTCCTTTCTTTGCATTTATTTCTCAAATCTTTCATCTTTCTCTCTCTCTCTCTCTCTCTCTCTCTCTCGCTCTCTTGAATCCTTTAGCAAACGATCATTCGAGTGTGGGGGTGATGCAGCTGCGATCACCGTGAAGGGGTTGTTGTTTATGTTGTGGATGCGGATTTTTTTTTGTGTTTCGCTTGTTGCACGCCCTCGCACTCCAAACTCGTTGATTATGGTCATGTGTGGTGGAGGATTGGAATGGATGAGAAATCTTTGAAATCTTCGAAGAAATGCAACCCGATCGGTTGCGTTCAGTTGAGCGGTTGTAAGCTACAGTGTTTAAGATATATTTTTCATAATTTTGTTTTCTTATACCAGTCGGCATAAAAAGTCTTTCGAAGAAGAGGAAGATTTTCTTCTGCTCGTTGTCGTACCTCGCCAGCACGGTGATTATTTTTAATTAATTTATGATAATTGCCACGCGTTGTCCTTTTTTTTTCTTCATGACATTTGCTCTCCCCTTCCTCCCCTTTTCGACTCATTCCTTCCTCCAATTGGGGTTCATAATTTGAATAAAAAAAATCTTCCTCAACCTCTCTGCTACGCCTCGACGGAATGCCGTCCGGAATTGCGTTGCCTGGTGTTTTTTTGTTGTTGTTGCTGTTCATTATTTCCACCCGCCGGCTAGGCAAATGCTCCACCAGCTGTGCGTGTGTTATTTTTGCGAGCCACCCATTTTTGTTGGTGTTTTATTTCATTGTTCGTTACGCTTCCAGACGCGAACGAACCGAAGACGCTCGCTTTTTTGCGCAAGAACTATCACCCGGCGCTGCTGCACATGCACCAGTGTTTCTTTATTATTATCTGTCTCCCGAGGCCAACGGCCAACCCGCCGTGCACCCGAGCGGTGGGGTTGGGGTTTTGGGGGCAGGCGGCCGAGACGGTGAAATAAAAATACGAACAGCCCCAACAGAGAGAGAGAGAGAGAGAGCGAGTGAGTGAGGGATTTTAGAGGAGCTCGAAACGATTGACACAAAGAGGCCTGCGCCTGAGGCTGAGCTCACGAGGGATGAGCCACGGGAAACAGGGATGGCGGGGTGGAGAGGAGGCAAAAATAATCATAAAAATAATGCACTTTGCATTGCGCGCGAAACAAACACATGCACACGCCCGCCGTACCGGTGCATCATCGTTCCAGGCGTTCCTTTTTTTATTTGGTTTAGAGTGTGTTTTTTTTTGCTTTCGTTAGTCTTTTTCAGCGATGTTCATTTTTCCCGTGGCTGAGAATTGCACACTCCAGACGCGAGTTGGGTGGAGGAATTGTGTGTGTGTGTGTGTGCATTTGCAAGTGTGCACCGTTTGTCTTGCAGGCTAATGCCAACGGGGGCCGCCTCCGTCTTTTGCTCTGTTGGCGGATGCATTTAGCGTCGATTGGCGCGTATGTGATTTTTGCGCTCGCCAACCCTCTTGCGGTCCCTTTTTTCATCCCCCTTTTTACCCCACAAGGGGGGGGGGTTGGGTTCGTGCTAGTGTTGTTTATTTTTTCTTCCCCACCTCACACACACACACACACACACACAAACTGGCACGCACGCAAAACTCGCGCTAAAACGCATCCAGCAATGCACCGGAGATCGAGGTTCGAGATCGAGGCTCAGTTCGGAGCTAACCGCGATAATGGACCCCCAGTTTTGCAGGGATGCTGTGTTTGCTTGCGGCATGAATGGTGGAAAACTGGCCGGGGGTTTATTCTGCCACGCGCTTTCCGTTCTGTCCTTTCTTTTTTGTTTCATTTGTTCTGGCTCTTTCTTGCCTGTGTCAAACCCTTTTCTTCACACTTCGCGCTGTTCCGGGTGTTAAGTAACTTGTAAGCTGTGGAAGATGATCACGGACTTGGATTCGTTGTAACACAGAATGCGGGTTTTATCCTCGCTCGTTTTTACATTTTAAGTCCTTTTAAAATCTATTTCATCCATGCATCAAACGATGTGTAATCACTTAAATTAATGATTGAGCTATGAAAGCAAGTTACGCTAGCAAGTCATTTGATTTTGATCATGACAATTTTGTGCTATTTTCAAACAACCAAGCATTGGTCATTATATTCGATAGAAAATACATTTCCTAAAATACATTTTAGATTCATTCTTGTTATAATTCTTTTGCTTAAAACGAGTACGCAATAAAACATTGTTCACCGTTACCGTTAGCCTTCTTACGTTAACATGCTGACTTTCTTTTCGATGACGATCAACTTCCTGCAACCAAAAGGACACATGTTCTTGTTTACAGAACACATAACACACAGAAACATCCAATAGTGCGTTCATGCTCCAAGGATAATGAAGTCAGCGACCGAAAAATGGGAAGAAACAAAAAAAATAACCACTACGAAACTACTTCACACGCCATACGGCGCGTGCCGGCCATTGGACACGCTCTAATTAGCGAGCACTTTCACGTTCACGCCACGTAACGGGTTCGGGGTTCAATTGCAACCCTTCGTGTTGGCCCCTTCCAGCACAAGGCCAAATGGCAAGGTATCCCTTTCGTCACCTTTCGTCCAAAACGCGCCCTTCGACTTCCCCTGACCAATTGGTCACAAGTTTTCGGGGGCCACCCCTTAATTTTCTTTCATCTTCCGCTCCGCCCGAAGTGGTGTGACGAATTGACCCTTTTTTCGGTTGGGTCCCTTCCCGCAGTGCCCACTCCTCCCCCAAAAAAGCCCCGGAAGGTGATGATGATGTCCATCCGGGTTAACCACCGAATCAACCCCAAATCACGTTCCCAAAATCACCACCCCCACGGGAAGGGATCATCGTATTTTGACCAGGTTTTTTTTTTGTTGTTGTTGTTGCGTTTTCTCACCCTCTTGCGAATCTACCCCAAATGCGAACGGTATCCGGTACAACGGGTGTGAGGGACTGAATTTCGGTAATCAGATTACGACCATGGCGGAACCGAACCCTTTCGCAAAGGAACGCAACCGCCGGCGGTGGCGGCGGCCGTTGAACCTTTTAGCTTGGGTGTGTGTGAGGGGTTTTTTTTTGTATTAATTTTGTTTTCGGTTTTATTTGCATCCCCATCCCAGCTGCGACCCGGCTTTTCCCCCCTCAGCGTATCCGGTTCGGGACGCAACCGGCACGGAACAGCTGTTCTGGTTGGGTTGAATGATCGGAACAGCAGGAGCTGCCAGGTTTGAAAAACGTGCCTCCGGCTGAAGAAGGGAAAAACGGCGAACAGCAACAAGAACAATAATGAGAAAAAAAATGCCCGGCGGCCCGACGGAAGGGTCAATTTACGCTTCAAAACAAAACTGACCATCCGCAAGCCGGTGTGTCTGCTGGGAAATAAAAAAAAACAACAACAGCAAGGGTGAGTTTTGCAGGGGGTGGCTGTGTGACAGTGTGGGTTTGCAGTTTTTTTTTGTTCTTCGTTGTTTTATTACCCGCCCGGTACGACTGATTGTGTGCGTTTTTATTTTACGCTTTCGCTCGCGGCACAATCACGAATTGTGTGTGCGTGCGTTTTTTTGTCGCTTCACAATCTCGCGGTTCCGGATGTCCTTTTTTTTGTTCGTTACACGCAAATTGATTAATGAGTGGTTAATCGAATTCATTGAATGGTGGGTGTTTTTCCTTCTGCCCACGTGTCGATAGGATTAACTTCACGGTAGCCCATAGCAACCATAGCAGCCATCGTTGATGGTTAACGGAATATAAGAATATTTTTAAATTATTTTTGTAACGCTCTAAAGATGTTAGCCTTTTTCTTCATTTTAGTAAAGTCTGAAAAAAAAGGAAGTGCTTAAACCGATTAGGAACAAAATAAATAAATGATATGACGTTAAAATTGCCTTTCCGACGGCGAGATTCGCAAGATACGAGAACCATAAATTCGCAGAATCATATCCTCCGCCAGCTCACCAAATGTGTCTGCTTTCTCTCTTTCTCTCTCTTTCTCTCACTCTAGCCTTCTCTCTTTATTTCCCTAACCCCGGAGGGCGAACAAACACACACAGTACGCATAATTCTTCGCCTGCATTACATCCCAACGGATGAGACCGTTCCCGACCGGTGCCACGTGAAGAAAGCATCATTTCTTGGTCTTGTTGGTGCATTTCTCTCCCTCTCGCTCTAGCTCTTGCATGGCAGGACAAACGCAAACCCGCCGTGGGCCATGGGTTCAACGAGGCAAAGTAGAAAAGCGAAAAAGAAACGATATAAGCAAATCGCATGGGCGAACGGCTGCATTCTGCAGTTTGATCCATTGCGATTACGAGGCCCTGCAGCTCTGGCCGCGTTTGTGCGACTGCTTGGGGTACATATAGATTTGTTTTAGTGAGCCGGGAGAATGGATTCCTGAAATCGCTTAAAACTCGATGCTATTTGAAGTAATCGCCAACTAACAGAAAAGATAAATATGGTTGCAATATCGTTTACAAATTGTTTGAAAAATTCAAAAACGAGTGCTTTTTTAATAATTTTAAATTATTTAGCATTTTAAATGTGTAGGAACATATTCAGATTACAAGTATTTCAATTTATATGGACTTTCGATTTTGTTCCGTCTGCATTTTTCAACCCATCATGCAAGTCCATCGTAGAAACTATGCGCGCGAGAGTGAGATTGCAACAGTAAATTAAACATGTTCCACCACTGGAAAATTAAACAGCACCAAACTCTAAAAATTCTAACTAGCCGCCCGTACCCCTCCACAATCGCCCCACGGCTCACACGCCCCTTGCGAACGAGTTCCAACATCCCCTCAGGCCGGAGGATGAGAAAGGAGTCAGTGCTCGTCTTTTACAACCGTTTTCAGCGTTTTTAATTCACCCCACAACCGGGTGCGAGGGTCGGCGCAGCGAGAGTGAGTGAAGCGTGTCCGTGAGACAGAGACGGGACGAACGGTGCGCGACCGACGGGGGGGGGGGGGGGAGTGGGGGGGGGAGTTGGTGTCCCGTTCCAGGATACGTGCCCGGGACAGGATACGGCAGGATCGAAACGGGTGGAACGGAATGGCATGGGATGGGACGGTTAGTAGTTAGGTTATTCTTTTTGTGTTAAAAACGCGCGCGGAGGTTGTTTAACGCAGCGAAATGCACCGCGGCCGAACAAATCGCCAGCTGCGAGGGTGAAGCAGAAGAAAAAAGAGGAAACACCCCCTGAGAGCGGGGAGGGGCGAGATGAGCCGGTGGAAAATTCGCAAAACGCAGCGCAAAGATTAAGAGTCCTGTTGCGGGGGGTAAGATGAGAAGAAAGTGGAGGAGTCCTGGCGTCGGTGGGGCTGCGTGATTCTACGAATTAATCCGCTCCCAGCCCGGGGCTGGATAGTTTCGCTAAGCCTTCTTACCGGCTTTTTTTTATCTCTTTTATAGGGATAATTTAGCACATCCGGTTTGTATCGGGTTTGTTGAAGGATACAATAGAACGCTTGACAGGTGTGTTATAAGCGGTGTTTTATAATGTTTTAAAAGTGTAAATCAATGTAAATGTATAGCGATCATAAGGAATTTAGATACTAATTGTCTATAAAAATATTTTATCGCATCCAAATGTGTGATGAAACATATCGTTTCATATTTAATACCTATAATGATAAGGAATTGTGGTAGAATAAAAAAAATGACATAATATATAAAATACATCCCAGCAGGCTAATTACATCCAACAAATAATCATCGAAGGAGGCTTGGATTGTTAAATTCTTGAAACACTCGAGCAAAATTGTGACGATTAATAATTTAAAAATGAAATGCAACTAACGATAAGTTTACGGAATGAAGGATGTAAATTAAATTTCGTGCGTAATTTATCGCAATTCATCGTGCCGTTTTCATTCCCCCCTCCCCCGCTCCCCTTACCCAAAGCGAGCTAGCAACGCTCTGCGTTTAAAAATTACACCTCATCAAACGCCCGTTAGCCAACGCGGATGACGGATGATGACGATGACGCTCGCGACGTCGCGACCAACGGCGAAAGTTGTTTAAATAAGAGCAAAAGCGCGAAACCCAAGCCCACCCACCCACCGACACCCAATAAAACTAATTCCGTGCGCAAAACGCACCGACGGGCCGAGGCGCCACGTGCCCGCGCGTCCCATCTTCCGAGCGAGAAAAAGGGGGAAAAAAAGAGAATTGAAATCCTGCTCGAAGTTCCTGCTAGGGAAAATGGGTAAAGAGCTCTCCACACCCACCTACACCCACACACACTTACCGATGCAAAACTCCAGGTGATGCAGCGGCAACGCCTTGTACTGGTTGCGCACGAAGAACACGCTCTCAAGGATACCGGCTAACCGCAGCAGGAACGCTCCATCGACGGCGGTTAAATCGTGCGGATCATACCCACCGACCAGCGCCTGAACACCCTCAACAATGGCCACCACGCGGCCCCGCAGCCAATCCCCGCCCGGTCGTCCTTTCACACCCGTCACCGACACCCCATTCCGCAGCCAGTAATCGTGGTTGATCAGGATCTCGTTAAGGTACGCCTCCATCGGTTCGCGCAGTGGTACGTTCTTCAGCCGCAGCTCACCGTACGCCCGGGCGATGATGCGTATCTCGTCCTCGTACCGGAGCCGCTTGATCGCGATCAGGTACTCGAACAGCTGCAAGTTCCCGCGCCGTATCAGCAGGTAGTACGCGAGATGATCGTCCAGGTGTTGCGCCTCGGCTCGTACAAGCTGGCGGGCGACTTCTTCTAGACCGTTGGCGAGTGCGAGCTCGGACGCGGTTAGGCGCCGCTTGTTGAGTGCGTTACAGTCGGCACCACGTGCCACGAGGAGGGCGACCATTTCCGGGCGATTCCGGCGGGCGAACACCGCCCGGTGAAGGGCGGTGTTGAAGAACTTGTCGTCGCGCGCGTTCACGTCCGCCCCACCGTCCAACAGGTGGCGGACACGGTCGTGGTCGCCTCCTTGGACGGCCTCGAACAGCAGCATTGTGCGGGTGGGTGAGAGGGCGGGTTTTTTCGGGCGAGGTTAGTGGGTGGGTGACCGCTTTCTGCGGCTCCGTGCGGCCATGCTGGTGGGCCGCCGGCCGGATGTGCGCCCCCGACCGACCTTGGAAGATGAACTGTCCTTTTTTCGGGGTCTTTTTTCACTATTTCGTGTCCTGTTTCCGGTGTTGGTGTTGGTGTACGGGGTTGTAGCGGTTCCTTATCACAGCACACCTTTCTCCACACGCAACACGCTAAAGATCCTCTGATTCTCACCTCCCCAAGAGCCCTGTTGTTTTTTTTTTGAAGTCGTTAGCCTTCTTGTTCGGTTCGGCACACACACACACAAACTCTCTTCAATCGGACACCTAATTATGAGGGGTTTTGAATTTGATTTAGCTCTTTCACTTTTCACACACCAGAGCAAAACCTCCCCCCCACTGTTCACAAGAGATCGATCAAAAATCACCCCCGTTGGATGGATCCGCGCGCAAAAAAACCCAAAACCCCCCCGCTTTTGGGGTTGTGCAGACGTGTGCGAGCGTGTGTGTAGCGGTGTTGGCCGGCGTCGGTGGTGTCGTCCTTCCGCACGGAGGATAATTTCGCGACAGACTGAGCGCGGTACCGTTTCGGTGAGCAGCACTGACCGACCGAGCGCGCGTCGACGCACGAACTCGACGTCGTCGTCGTCGTCGTCGTCGTCCTTGTCGTCGTCGTAGTGGTGGTGGACCGCGTCGTCCCGCGAAGAAAAACACCCCGTGCGCCGAACGTGCGATGGCGCGGAAAGCAACTGGCCGGCTGCTTTTTGGGTGGGAAGGGAGCAAGGAAAGGGGGTGGCCTTTTGTGGGTCGCGATCGCGCGCGCCCTCGCACTTCTGAAGTTGTTTAAAAACGATGCCGCCCGGATAGCGCCAGCGCTAGCACCCGAAAGTTGCTTAAAACTTGACGTTCGCGCGCGCGAAACGCGCCCTCGCTCGCTCTTGCACTCGCGTGGCTTTTTGTGTGCGGTGCGGTGTGTTTGGGGGAAGCGTGGGGGTTTTGGGGGTGGCCGGCTTTCCTCGGTACCGCGCGCGCACACACTACCACGGCGCGGTTGGGAAGGGACAAAAAAAGGCACCGGTCCGCGCGACGAGTCCTTCGTGGGCTCGTGCATTGGCGTGTGGTGGTGGTCGCTCGCGCAAACGTGCCATCTCGCTCACGTGCGGAAACCCGCGGCACAACGACTCCTGGCGCTGGGTGGCTCGAATCCCTGGCTCGCTGGTGGAACGGCACACGTACCCGAGTGCGATGAAACGATGCGTTTTGTTGTTGTTGTTGGTGTGCCCTTTGCTGTCAAGGATACGCGCGAACGCGCGCGTGGCGACCGATCGGGTTTTTTGGGGGAGGGATTCACTTTTGCGAATTCCTTTTCCACCCGGTGTTGCACTTCCGGTTCGCGTGTTCCGTTATGTGCAGGTGATGACCGAAATGCATTATAACTTTTGTTTGCTCATTCGCGACACATGTTTGTTTCTTCTCTTGATCCGGTGGCTTCAACAACACGTGTAACAACCGAGCAAAAAGCGTATCCTTTCGATGCGTTCGATCACTGAGTTCACTTGGCACGTGTGGGTACGTGTGTGCTTAGGATGTAGCGAGCACTTTTCAAAATTCTGATTCTATTTCACCGTGAAACTAATGCAATGGGTACGCGAGCAATTACTAGGTTTTGTCCCTTCCGTGGCCGGCGAACACGAGCGTACGTATGCGACCGTGTTTCACTGCCGGGTCCGTTAAAATAAACGCCCGTTAACGTCTGCGGCGAGCAGTGGTGTGCGCCGTCCAACGAATTGCATCCGTAATGGGTGTTGTCAAAAGATTCGTGTCATCGTGCAATTACGAAAAATAAATATTAAATTTGCATGGATGCGTTGATAGTACGTTTTATCTAACATTTAGCTTTGATACGGTCGAAAAGATAACCTTACTTGGGGAACATCTTATCTATATGTAGCTAAAAACTTACCTCACTTTTAGCAACACCCAAAACACTGGAAAGTGCTCGCTGTTTCGCGCACAACAGTGCAGTTCAAAATGAAGCGCTATAGCTATTAACCAACATTTATTCCTTTTTTAACCATTGTTTCTTTTTGGAAATGTAATATTTTTTTATTTTTGAATCGTTGAATATTGATTAAAAGTTCAAATTGTTATAATTTTTATATTGCCAGCAACGGCACACCAGTGTGTGACACTGGCAGTGTGAGCTGCACTCATGGAGTTGCTAGCTTAGAAAAGTATCGCTTTTAACAAATTTCGAGAATCAAATTAAGTCATGGAACTTATCAGACTGCTCTCTATTGTCTGGAAAGAATATTTTTCCGATAAATGAAGAAATACTCCGGTAGTACGTCTTAGCACATGTCGCACATGTGTAGCTGCGCCGTAACAAACTGACAGCCTTGCATCCTTTTCACAGCACCAACTGGCAGCATGCCAATGTCAACATGTTTGACAACAAATTTGATTCAAAATATAAAGAGTACCAACGTTTTCGGGGTGAAAAGGTTTTATACGAAGATATTACTGCTTTTGCAATTGTGCATATAATTATTTGTTGCGTTGCTGGTGCCAGCGAATAAAGGGTATTATTAATAAATAATTGAAGCCTATTGTGGTCAGCTTCTTTCAAAAATATTCCTCAACAACGAGCAGAATTTGCTGCCATAACCTAAGCAACGTAAAACCTCGACGGCGTCTTTTGTTGATGGTGGATGTATAACATATAGGATTAAGATAAGGGTTTTATCAATCGTCACAAGATGAGTTCAGGACGCTCGGCAGAAATGGCCAATATTTTAGATTTCAACAGCAATATTCAGTCCTATTTCATTAGCAGTACCTATGGCAATGAAACGCTCGTGAACAGATGTCTGGAGGTAAGTTTCGCTTGATTGTTCTTTACAAAGGTACAGAATTGAGTTTTAAAACCCCTGTATGTCGGGCTTTTTCAGCAACTGGCGTCCGCAAGTACCGTGCATCCTGCGTTCGATGTGTCCGTGTACGAATGTAATGTATTCTTCGTGAATCTACAAAAACTCCTGAGCCATAGCATGAAAAAGAGTAACTTGCTGTGGTCCGTCATAAGTGTGCTCGAGGGGGCGGTGACGAATGACGAAACCCGGGTGGCGCTGGTTCAAAAGTTCCGGTTCTTACCAGTCGTATCGCTGCTGCTATTGGAAGTTCACACCCCGGAGCAACAAAAGCGAGTCCTTTCGCTGCTGCATCACCTTTCCTACGGTGCCTCAAACTATGGCCAAGAGATGTTCATCGAGAGACTGTTTCAAAAGCTGCTTGCCCTGATCGAACAGAACCACCAAAAGCAGGAGCGTTGCGAGGTGGCCCAGCTCGCCCTTTCGATATTGGTTAACCTGTGCCACCGGAATCTATCGACGACTTTCGTGCTGACCAGAAACACCAACATTTCCGGGTTCTGCAAACAGATCAAAAAGTTCGGCTTACTAGCGTGTAAAATGTACATCATCTTAGAGCAGAACGACTACATGAAGGAAGTCGATCTGCACTATCTGCTGCGCATGAGCTTCGAAGAGGTGCGACTGATGCTGGCCTCACAGAATAGCTTCAGCTTGCGGCACGTCGTTGATTTCCTGCGCTACGTTCGATCGTTAAGCGGCACCCGGGAAGGCCAACCGGCAAAGGCCGCTGTGACGGATGAGTATTTCAATCGAGACCTGAGAGATTTTCTACAAGAAATTGAAAAGTATTGGGAGAATCATGAACTCACGAACGGTACGGCTGAAGGACCGAAGAAAAAATCCAAAATCAAAACATATCCGCGAAAGCGTCCGTCGTGTGAGGGATTGTTTGAAATCCTGGAGTGCATCGTCCTGCTGAAACCGGACGACCAAGAGCTTTGCCGCAAAGTTTGCGAATTCGACCCTACGAAGCTGATCAACAACGCGCGAGATGATCGCTCGAAGGCAGTCGATCTGTTGCGAACGATCATGGAAAAGAACCCCCAGAATACTGCCTTCGCGGAAAGCTGCAAAACCGTGCTTGCCAGCTTGATGGCGATGATTGCGAACAACGACGACGATCGGCTAGCGGTTGCGTTCGCGAGATTCTTGACAACGATCGTTAAAACGCTAAACACTAGCGATGAAACGATGAACGAAGCATCGGAGCATTTCTACCAGCACCTGTTTGGCAGCATGCTGAGTCAATCGCGCTCGTCCACTGCGTTTGATTACGCGCTCGCAGACGGACCTGTCCGTGTGTACCTGTGGGCGTTGCATGCGTTCAACGAGCTAGCCAACCTCTGCCCGACCGTCTGGTATGCGAAACTTACGAATCTGCTTAAGCAGAAACCCATCCAGTTTCTCATCGCCAAAGGGCTGACTGGTGGCAACGATGTGGAGCTGCTAGAGGCGTTACTTCAGGTGACGGCATCGGTCGATTTCCCCAAACATGACTTAGCGCGGATGATCGAAATGTTAAAATCAAGCGTCCCAACGCTAGAAGCGGACGTTTCCACATTGAGCAGAGCTAACGGGAGCACACACCACATCCAGCCACCGACGGAGTACACGTTCCTTCGCACGTTCGGCAGAGACCTGGAGGAGCGCATCGACAAGGTCGTGGTGCAGATGCAGGACGCGATTGCTGCTGGGTTGATAAGTGATGTGGAAAAGTCCGAAATCGTCGAGTTTTACACGTACAAGATAAACATGCAGGCGAATCTGATGAATGATTTACGCAACAGCTGGGAATCGACGACATCGCAAATCACCACACTGATGCACCAAAACCAGCTGCTGATGGCGGAGATCGACAAAATTCAAAAGAAAAGCTTGCCACTCTTGCTGAAGGAGTCCGCGTAAGTATTTCGGGCAGTCGTTAGCCACAGATGTTTGTGGATATAATCGAGTAATATTGTGCGGAACATTTCAGCTTGGAAAACGAGAACCGTCTGCTGGAGCGAGAGCTGGTGCAGATGAAAACCGTGGCAGCAACGTACGATAAAAAAACGAGTCAGATGAAGCAAGAGCTGGCGGACTACGTAAAGAAATACTGCGAAAAGAGCCAAAAGTGTTCGGCGCTGGTGAAGGAAATCGAAAATCTGCGCACACGGGACGATAATTACGAGAAGGAAAACAAGCGACTTCAGGTGGAGCTGGCAGCGATGGTGAGTGAACTAGATAATTTGCAGCGGCTATACGTGCCTGGAAGGGGCTTTGAGCTATGAGCTGAAGCTATCTTTATTTTCAGACAAAAAATAGTGACGATGCGCGAAAGCTGTTGAAACTCGGCGAGGAAGACCGGCAAAAGCTCACCGAGCAGCGCGATGCCGAGCGCAAACAGTTTGAATGTAAGATTCGTGAACGTGAGCGAGAAATTTCGAAACGGAACGATCTCGTACAGCAACTGGAACAGACGCTTGTTCAGCGTGATAGAACGATCGAAACGATCGATACGGACGTTAAGGAGTTGCGGACGAAATTGAAGGACCGAGAGGATCGAATTGCACAAGTGGAAGCTGAGCTGAAGGAAAACGAAAAGATACAGCAAGCGATCTACAGTCTGATGAACAAGAACAAAAAATAATATGATTATGGGACGACTTGGATACTCGCATACAGGATTTTTAAAGACAGACTTGATATGTGTCAAGCGATTGGAACTATAGGGTCATTAGATAATATTGTACAAATGGACACACTCCAGCTAATTTTCTTTCGATGTACCACATCACAACTCCGCGGCCTGGCGGTTAATAATGATTGTTGTTATAGTCCAATTGCACATTTCATGTTTATTTCACTTACTTATCCGTATCCGATCACGCCTGCTTGGATGCAAAATTAACTATAAATTAGGTGTAAAAATGAAAAAAAGGAAATCGACTAAAATTCGTATTAAAATTCTCAACCACTACATCTCATAGCGTATCCTTGTTGATGATCTCGATGAGCTCCGGATTGGCCAGCATTGTTTGGTGTGTGCCATCGATGATCTTTACAATCATTGAAGCAGTGGTAAATTCGCTCAAACCGTAATCTTCCTCGATGTCTCCGATCATGCTAGATCGTATAAGAACGAGCGTGGATGCAATCTTTTCTTTTGCTTCCGTGCTCATGTTCATCGTTGCCTTCATTCTGTAGAACAAAATTCGCATCATTTTGCGTGCGTACTCTTCGGAAAAAGGATTCGATTCCCGCGCAACCACCATCAACTTTTCCACCCGTTCCACGTACGTTGCTTTATCCATGATCGGTTTGATGATCTCATGGGTTGCCGTGGGGAAAACAAACGATAGGACGAGAGTGAGAACGGTCATTTGTAAGTGTTCATCATCGAACCCGGATAGATGATGGCTGGCAAAACGCTGGAGATACATCGGTGAGCCATCGATAAGAATCAATTTGCCACGAATAGATCGCGCTTCGAGTCGCTTCACAACGTCCAGGGCCAACAGCGCCCCAAAGGAATATCCAATGACCAAAAACTGTTCTGCCTTGGCGAATACCGTCTCGAACATCTCGTCGAACACGCTATCAACGATACCCTGAATGGTGTGCTCATCGGTAGCCTTAGCGAAGGTCTGTAGCACGAATGTAGGTGCGTCAATTTCAGAGGCGATCTTCGTCCAGGCCGGACTACAGACACTCTCAATACCCGGTATGAAGAGCACGGCCCGATCGTACTCGAGATCGTTGCATTTGGAAGGCAATCGCAGTACGGTATGATGGCTTGCGGCCTCATCACCGAAGCTGGCCAATAAATCCTCGAGTTGCAACTGTTGTGTAGGGGCCTCAGCAGTCTCGGTCTCAGCTTTGGCATCAGCAAGCTTCTGTAGTTTGGAGAAGGTGAGTGTACGAAGATCCTGAGGCGTAAGAATGATATCAAAGTCACGTTCCAGAACTTGTCGAATTTCGACGGCCATCAACGAATCCATGCCGATGTCGGCAAGAGTGCTCTCGACGGAAACGGACTTCATGTCGCGAATGTTCATGATGTTCATGACGGCTTCGACGATGTTTTTAGCACCACCGCTTGAGCTGCGTTTCTCGGCAACGACCATACTGGCTACGATCGGATCGTCGGTCGATAACAGGTGATCGAGCACCTGGATACAGGATGAGAGACGCTGCTGCAGTGTTCCGCCTATTTCCATATCGATTTTATCCTCCTGCATGTCGGCTACGATACCGACCTCGCCGATCGCGCCCCACTGGATGGCTTTTCCGGGTAGACCCTGCGCAACACGATGCTCAACGATGCGCTCCATGATGGAGTTGGCCATGCCGTAGTTGGATTGTCCCGCATTTCCACGACCACATGACACGCTGGAGAACACGACAAAGTGTTTCAACATGGGACACAGCTCTCTACTGATCAGATCGAGATGATGTGTAGCGGTCGCCTTAGGGGCAAGGCATTCGGAGAACTTGTCCACGGACTGATTCTCGATGATAGCGTCTCGCAGCTGCACGGCAAGATTGAAGATTCCAGCGATGGGTCCCATTTGGATAGCTTGCTGGAGCAGTTGACGACATCCTTTTTCGGTGGAAATGTCCTCCGTAGAAATGCGCACTTGAACTCCGTACGACTGCCATAAGCTGGAATGTTCAGAAGAAAAATGTGAGAGAAGGTTACAGAAGGAAATCGTTATCCTGGAACTTGTTGCCACTTACTTGACACGATACTGTTGATAGGGTTTGGTGATTCCTCTGCTTGAGCTAAGCAACAGTTTTCGGCAGCCACGGATGATAAGCCAATCGGCCAGTTCGAGTCCAAAACCCCCAAGACCTCCGGCAATGACGAAGCTCTGTTCAGGGTTGCAGTACAATCGAGGAAGATAGGAGAGTGGTACGGACGCGAGATCGTTTTCGTTGTCTCGGATCTTTAAAACAACTTTACCAATGTGCTTAGCCGTTGCTAGGTAACGGAAAGCTTGTTCGATTTCTTGTGCCTTGAACACGGTTGTGGGAAGTGGTTTTATGATGCCTTTGGACATGTCCTGTACCATAAGATTGTGTAAAGTTTGCATGAGGTCTCGTTTTTCCTTGAACATCAAATCGACAAGCACGGCAGTGAACGTAATTCCCTTTTGGAAGAAGGACATTGTCATTTTGGAGTCCTTCATCATGTCGTACTTTCCTATCTCGAGGAAGTGTCCTCCTCTGGCCAGACAGCGAATGGAAGCTTGCAGTTTTTCCTCCGACAAGGAATTGAGTACGAAATCAACACCTCGTCCGTTGGTGCGTTCCTTGACGAGTGTCTCGAAGGTGATGTCTCTAGAGTTTCCAATGTTTTTAGGATTGAGGCCAGGGAAGTAGCTCAACAGGAAGTCCTTCTTTTCCTTGGTACTAACGGTGGTAAAAACCTCGAGGCCATAGGCTAAGCAAACCTGAATGGCAGCCAAACCGATGCCACCCGTGCCAGCATGAATAAGGATTGTGTTGCCCTTGCGAATCTGGGAGCAAATGAAGAACGCCGAGTACACTGTAGCGTATACCGTGGGAATGGTTGCAGCCTGCTCCAAGGTACAATCATCGGGAACATCCAGAGTGAAGAGCGGATCTGCTTCGATCTTCGTTGCCATGGAGCCTGCGGATATGATTCCCATAACACGTTTTCCAGAATCCGTTACCCCGGAGTATTCGAGTCCCAGCGCACATTCTTGTTGTAATCGGTCGATACAAAATGTTTCAACAGTGAGCCTTCCGGAAGCAATCATGACGTCTCTGAAATTCAGGGAACTATAGACAACTCGGACTAATGGACCAGTAGGCGGTTGCTCGTTCAGCGGACCATCCATCCATGTGAAGGACGAAAGATCGCCAGGTTTGACGCAATTAGCAAAGCAATGGTTGGTGGTAGGCTCGCAGATTGGCTGCTCGGATATCTTGAAGTGGCGATACGATCCCCACTGTCCGTTACGATAGACGTTGATCGCTAAGCCGAGGTCGATTTGGTATTTGTAGAACGGATCGGTAGGATCGAACGGAGGAGCGCTGCAGTCGTCGATGAAGAAACATGACACGTTCTGGCTGTTGGGTTCCTTTCGAATACAATTTACCAGTCCTATGATGCCAGAAGAAGGATCATGCTGGGTGTAGAGGATGATGGGTTTCGTTTTGAGTTCCTGTTTCAATTCCAATAGCCACGAGAGAGTAGGATCGCTGGAAGATACATTGATAACGTGCGCCTCGGCAGAGGTATTCATGGCGGACTTCTTCTGCTGAAGAAGCAGGAATGTCTCGCCTTCTACAGGGATGATACTGACGAGCTGCAGTCGTCGATGGATATCCTGGAGATGGTAGCCTGGAGCTTCACGGAGAAGAATAAATCCTTGATCGGAGAGGCAGTTGATTGCATCAGAAATGAACTCGTCGTCCGAGAAAAGGTTCTCGCAAATGAGGAGCAACACGTTCCGCTGCTTCATGAGTTTATCCTCCGAGATTGTGACGTTCGGTATCGGTTCGGGTTTGATATTGGAGAGAAGTGTTAGGTGGGCTTTCACCAAGGGCAAATCTCCAATGGCATCTCCAAACAGCGCAAGAATGGGATCTCTTGTCGCGGAGTGCATTTCTGTGACGGCGAATGCCGTTGTTAACTGATTATCGAGTATTATTTGAGTGATGATAGAAACAGCTTCGGCTGGAAGAATCGGTTGTTGCGAGAAGTAGGGATAAAACTTGTAACTCTCAAGTACAGGAACTCCCGGAGGAAAACGTCTTGCAATGGTACTTGCATTGAGCCCTCGTATCTCAATGCCGCTACTTTGCAATATATTGAGATGTCGATCGAAATATATATTGTAGCTGGAAACTCCTTTGTCGTTGGTTTGTAGGGATTGTTTCTGTTGTATGGGATCGATCTTGATTGAATCAATGCGCGTTGGAATGGCTAAGGATCGAGAGTCCAGCGCAACAATGGCCACTTGCAGCATGCAGTCTAACAGTGCCGTCCAGTTGTTTTTCCATTCGATTACAGCGAAGGATCCATCGCTAGCGGATTCGATAACGGATTTGAAGAACCCGCCATAGTGGTACCCTCTCAGCCGCAGCTCCTTGTAGAAATCCTTTGTTGGAAGGACTACTTTATGAGTGTTTTGTTGCTGGATGGTCTGTAATTCCAGTCCATTCAGGCACTGTATCTTGCCCTTCACGACAAGAGTGGATCCTTCGGACACTTCAAAACTGCCACTGACGCAATTAGTATCGACTAACAGCGTGATGATTTGGTCACCCGTAATTGTTGTCGCACGCAAAAACTCAATATCCGTAAATTGTACGGACACTTCGTCCGGAATTTTACCAATCTTGCTGGTGAAGGTGTCCCACACAAGATAGAGGTATTCGGTGGCAGGTATCAACACCCGCCCATCGATGCAATGACCGTTTATGTATTCCTGATGCGCAAGCGAAACGGTGCACTCGTTGTATCCGTGCGCAAACATCTTTCTCATTTGAAAGTTCGGCACGTGCCAGTTCGTGGTGTGGTCCCAGCGGATAAGCGGGGCTATCATGGGGGTTTCCAGGGACACCGGGAAACTGACCGGTGGAAAGAGATCCAGCAAGTTGCAATGTTGACCGTAAAGGAATGCCCTGAAACGATGAAAACACAAGACGATTGCAACAGTAAGCATCGTGTTCGCGTCAGAATTGCAATTTCCTTTGCTCACCTTCCTATAGTGCCCAGGAAGCTCTTGACAATATCGTCCGTAGATTGAATCGACGGAAGCGGTTGCAACACCACGGCATCGCTGTCTATGTTGTTGAACAGCTGGTTGGCGCTTTTCGGGTCGTAGATACGGAACGATAACACTGTCGTTGCGGTTTTCCACTTCTTTGACGGCTCAAGGGATGAAAACGGTTGCAGAACCTCCATCAGTTTGCTGTTAAGTTCCTTGTTTGTGATAATATCGCGATAGTTAAACGTTTCCGGGTTGTTGTACGATGAAAGCAAGACACCGTGCGCGAATGCAACTCGTATGGCGTCCGACAGCGATAGCACACCATCGATGTATGCACACGTGATTTGCCCGACGGAGTAGCCTGCGTACTGATCTATCACTAGACCGATAGTGTGCAGCATGTGGTATACACTGATCTGCAAAATCAGTGTCCATACTACCCGTTGCAACGTGCTTGACTGCAGCTCCTTGTTGAAGATGCAATCGTACTCGGGATTCTTCAACAGGTTCATGCACTGCTCCACGGATGTTTTGAACTGGGGAAACCTCTCGAATGCACGGAACGTCGTCTGCCAATCGTAATCTATCTGACCGAAAATGATCGCAAACGGGGGGATGGTTTTACGTGCCTTTGAGAAACTCTTTTGCATGAGCACCGCGTTACCGTCAACACCGCGGTTGAATATCGCATACCCCAGGGAGGTCATGTTGGCGATTTTCTTCCGCTGGATGTTGTGAGTTAGCGCGTACAGCTCGGTGTCGAACTTTAGCTTTGCCAGCTCTACCAAAAAGTGCTCAACCGCATCCTCCGTTCGACCGCTCCATACTACCAATCGTGGGAGCGCATCGGAAGGAGACGCATCCTGCGGCTTCTTCTTCGTAGACGTGTACAGCAGTGCGTGAGCGTTGGCTCCACCGAAACCGAAGGAATTGACCGCAACCAAAGGACCTTCGAGGGGCGTAGCTTTGTCCACTACCTTAAGATGGCCGTTCAGCAGCGATGGAACGTCGGTTCGGGGTTCCGTGTAGTTGATGTTCGGTGGAATAAGGGAGTTCTGGATCGCAATTATACACTTGGTGACGGAGCAAAGACCAGCGGCGGCCTCCGAGTGTCCGATGTTCGATTTGACCGATCCAACCAGCAGCGAACCGCTTCTATCAGCACAAAACACTTTCTCGATGGCGTCACATTCCTCCGGATCCCCAACGATCGTACCCGTACTATGCGCCTCCACATAACTGATGTCCTTTGGGTCATAGGGCACCTCAGCGTAAAATTCGTCAAGCAGTTGTTTCTGAATCTTGTTCGACGGGAATGTAATGCCCTCGAGTTTGTACCCATCGCAGTTCGTTTTGGTGTTGACAACGTGCGCGTAGATACGCTTCGCATCCTTGGCCTTCTGAAGCAGGATCACTGCGTTTGCTTCAGAACGAGAATAACCAGACGCATTTTTATCGAACGGTCGACACAGGCCATCCATTGCTAACACTCCGAGCAGCGCGAATTGAAGCGTGATGTAAGGATGGAGCGTCAAATTGGTTCCGGCCACAAAAGCCGCGTCACATTGCCCACTGCGGATCGCTTTACAGGCCACATCGAGCGCGTACATTGAGCTGCTACAGGCGGTATCTACCGCTATGGTGGGTCCTTTCAGGTCCAAAGCATAAGCTATTTTAGGAGCAAGCAAACTTCTCATATAGCTACAAAAACAACGATGAGGTTAGGTACGGACAGACAACAATAGAGAAACACGTGCGGTGCTCACCCGATCATCTCCTGTTTGTAGAACATGCGACATTGCTTGTACGTCCAGTAGGTGTCTGTCTCGGTTATGGAAATGCCAATAAACACACCTGTTTTCGAGCCACGCAAGTCGTCCAGATGCAGTCCCGCATCCAGGACCGCTTCGCAGCAGTGCTCCAGCAGAAAACGTTGCTGAGGATCCATGGTATGCGCTTCCTTGGAGCAGTACCCGAAGAACTCTGCGTCGAACTTTTCAAGGTTGTTCATTTTACCGAGGCGTTTCGGAATGTCCGGGTGCGTATGTCGCCAGCGTTCTTCCTTGTCGTCGACAAGATCAACCTAACCGGAGAATAAGAACGCACGTATATAAGATTCTTGTCGATAGTTTACCAATGAAAAAATGCTTGCCTTGTTGTACAGGTTGTGAGCGAATTCTTGCACATTGTTGGATCGCGGATACTTTCCAGATATGCCCGAAATGACGATCGATTTCTCGGATTCGATCGGTTCACTTGTGGAAGAGCTGACAGTCTTCATGACGGTCGTGAGTAAACTGGTGTATTGAGCGGGTTAAGTAAATGCAATTTATATGGTTTTGGCATAGCGCGACATTTCGGTTGCATAATGCTGCTATTGCTAATGCAGCTTGCAACTCGGGGCAATTTGTAGCTCGTCTTCACTATCGACTTCGAACCGGTGCTAATTAGAATGCTCATTATACAACTGGCCAGGGGCAACTAAATGTCAATTGATTTCCTTTTGGTTTGTTGGTAACATATAGCTAAGCTCCTTTAATGGCCACATGACTTCAGCTGACTAATTTTTCTTTACTACGTATTAAGTTTTTGATCGTGATCGTCCCATTGTAACGTAGAGGTGTGGCTCTTCTATATGGTCAACTTCGTTGGAATTATGATTTGCACGTGGTTTCAATTTATTCATTAGTTAAATAGTGCTTCTTTTTATTGATAAATATTATGGATAATTATGAGAAAGTTTTTTCGTCTTTACAGTGTATCCTTATTGATTATCTCCACCAATTCCATATTAGATAGCATGGTCTGGTGTGTTCCTTCTATGATTTTCAAGATGAAAGACGATTGGGTAAAATCACTCAATCCGTAATCCTCTTCAATATCGGTGATCATTCCTGAACGTACCAGTACTAATGGTGACTCCAGCTTATCTTTAACCTCCGTACTCATATTCATGGCGGCTTTTAACCGGAAGAACAAAATACGCATCATCTTCCGCGTATATTCTTCCGTAAATGTGTTGTTTTCGCGTCCTAAGTCGATCATTTTTGTAACTCGATCTTCGTACGTAGCTTCGTTCATGATTGACTTGATAATATCTGTGGAGACCGAAGGCAAAGCGAACGACAGCACGAGAGTAAGAATAGCCATCTGCAAGTGTTCATCATCGAAGCCAGAAAGATGATGGCTGGCAAACCGCTGGAGGTATAAGGGCGAACCATCGATAAGCATAAGCTTTCCTTTAAGTGATCGCCCTTCAAGTCGCTTCACAACGTCCAGGGCCAGAAGTGCCCCAAAGGAATATCCAATGACCAAAAACTGTTCCGCCTTGGCGAATACCGTCTCGAACATCTCGTCGAACACGCTATCAACGATGCCCTGAATGGTGTGCTCATCGGTAGCCTTAGCGAAGGTCTGTAGCACGAATGTAGGTGCGTCAATTTCAGAGGCGATCTTCGTCCAGGCCGGACTACAGACACTCTCAATACCCGGTATGAAGAGCACGGCCCGATCGTACTCGAGATCGTTGCATTTAGAAGGCAATCGCAGTACGGTATGATGGCTAGCGGCCTCATCACCGAAGCTGGCCAACAAATCCTCGAGTTGCAACTGTTGTGTAGGGGCCTCAGCAGTCTCGGTCTCAGCTTTGGCATCAGCAAGCTTCTGTAGTTTGGAGAAGGTGAGTGTGCGAAGATCCTGAGGCGTAAGAATGATATCAAAGTCACGTTCCAGAACTTGTCGAATTTCGACGGCCATCAACGAATCCATGCCGATGTCGGCAAGAGTGCTCTCGACGGAAACGGACTTCATGTCGCGAATGTTCATGATGTTCATGACGGCTTCGACGATGTTTTTAGCACCACCACTTGAGCTGCGTTTCTCGGCAACGACCATACTGGCTACGATCGGATCGTCGGTCGATAAGAGGTGATCGAGCACCTGGATGCAGGATGACAGGCGCTGCTGCAGCGTTCCGCCTATTTCCATATCGATTTTATCCTCCTGCATGTCGGCTACGATACCGACCTCGCCGATCGCGCCCCATTGGATGGCTTTTCCTGGCAGACCCTGCGCAACACGATGCTCAACGATGCGCTCCATGATGGAGTTGGCCATGCCGTAGTTGGATTGTCCCGCATTTCCACGACCACACGACACGCTGGAGAACACGACAAAGTGTTTCAACATGGGACACAGCTCTCTACTGATCAGATCGAGATGATGTGTAGCGGTCGCCTTAGGGGCAAGGCATTCGGAGAACTTGTCCACGGACTGATTCTCGATGATAGCGTCTCGCAGCTGCACGGCAAGATTGAAGATTCCAGCGATGGGTCCCATTTGAATAGCTTGCTGGAGCAGTTGACGGCATCCTTTTTCGGTGGAAATGTCCTCCGTAGAGATGCGCACTTGAACTCCGTACGACTGCCATAAGCTGGAATGTTCAGAAGAAAAATGTGAGAGAAGGTTACAGAAGGAAATCGTTATCCTGGAACTTGTTGCCACTTACTTGACACGATACTGTTGATAGGGTTTGGTGATTCCTCTGCTTGAGCTAAGCAACAGTTTTCGGCAGCCACGGATGATAAGCCAATCGGCCAACTCGAGTCCAAAACCCCCAAGACCTCCGGCAATGACGAAACTCTGTTCAGGATTGCAGTATAATCGAGGGAGATAGGAGAGCGGTACGGACACGATATCGTCTTCGTTGTCCCGGATCTTTAGAACAACTTTACCAATGTGCTTAGCAGTTGCTAGGTAACGGAAAGCTTGCTCGATTTCATGGGCCTTGAAGACGGTTGTGGGAAGTGGCTTGACAATGCCTTTAGCTAGGTCTTTAACCATTAATTTATGCACGGCTTGCATAAGCTCTCGTTTTTCTGTGAACATCAAATCGACAAGCACGGCAGTGAACGTAATTCCCTTTTGGAAGAAGGACATTGCCATTTTGGAGTCCTTCATCATGTCGTACTTTCCTATCTCCAGGAAGTGTCCTCCTCTGGCCAGACAGCGAATGGAAGCTTGCAGTTTTTCCTCCGACAAGGAATTGAGTACGAAATCAACACCTCGTCCGTTGGTGCGTTCCTTGACGAGTGTCTCGAAGGTGATGTCTCTAGAGTTTCCAATGTTTTTAGGATTGAGGCCAGGGAAGTAGCTCAACAGGAAGTCCTTCTTTTCCTTGGTACTAACGGTGGTAAAAACCTCGAGGCCATAGGCTAAGCAAACCTGAATGGCAGCCAAACCGATGCCACCCGTGCCAGCATGAATAAGGATTGTGTTGCCCTTGCGAATCTGGGAGCAAATGAAGAACGCCGAGTACACTGTAGCGTATACCGTGGGAATGGTTGCAGCCTGCTCCAAGGTGCAATAATCGGGAACATCAAGAGTGAAGATTGAGTCTGATTCGATTATTGTTGCCATGGAGCCTGCGGATATGATTCCCATAACACGTTTCCCGGTAGTAGTAACGCCTGAATACTCAAATCCTAATACGCATTCTTGTTGCAATCTATCAACGTAGAACGTTTCAACCGACAGCCTTCCGGTAGCAATCATGACGTCTTTGAAATTCAGGGAACTATAGACAACCCGGACCAACGGAGCTACAGGTGGTTGCTCACTTAGTGGACCAACCATCCATGTAAAGGACGAAAGATCACCAGGTTTGACGCAATTAGCAAAGCAATGGTTGGTGGTAGGCTCGCAGATCGGCTGCTCGGATATCTTGAAGTGGCGATACGATCCCCACTGTCCGTTACGATAGACGTTGATCGCTAAGCCGAGGTCGATCTGGTCTTTGTAGAACGGATCGATAGGATCGAACGGGGGAGCGCTGCAGTCGTCGATGAAGAAACATGACACGTTCTGGCTGTTGGGTTCCTTTCGAATACAATTTACCAGTCCTATGATGCCAGAAGAAGGATCATGCTGGGTGTAGAGGATGATGGGTTTCGTTTTGAGTTCCTGTTTCAATTCCAATAGCCACGAGAGAGTAGGATCGCTGGAAGATACATTGATAACGTGCGCCTCGGCAGAGGTATTCATGGCGGACTTCTTCTGCTGAAGAAGCAGGAATGTCTCGCCTTCTACAGGGATGATACTGACGAGCTGCAGTCGTCGATGGATATCCTGGAGACGGTAGCCTGGAGCTTCACGGAGAAGAATAAATCCTTGATCGGAGAGGCAGTTGATTGCATCAGAAATGAACTCGTCGTCCGCGAAGAGGTTCTCGCAAATGAGGAGCAACACGTTCCGCTGCTTCATGAGTTTATCCTCCGAGATTGTGACGTTCGGTATCGGTTCAGGTTTAGTATTGGAGAGGAGCGTTAGGTGTGCTTTCACTAAGGGCAAATCTCCAATGGCTTCCCCAAATAGTGCAAGAATGGGATCTCTTTTCGCGGAGTGCATTTCCGTTACATTAAAGAATAATGCGGCCTGATTTTCGAGAATAGTCTGCACAATCATCGTTGCTGCTGTGTTCAATTGCATGCTGCTGTCGGGATAGTACGGCTGAAACTTGTAGCTTTCAAGCACAGGCACGCCCGGGGGCAATCTGCGAGCAATGGTACTTGCATTGAGGCCACGTATTTCAATCGCACCGCATTGCAGCAAATTCATACCGCTATCGAAGCTTACATTGTAGCTTGGAATTCCGGAACCAGCGGTTTGATCGGTGGCCTTATGTTGAATAGGGTCGATTTTGATGGATTCGATGCGCGTAGGAATGACCAGCGAACGAGAATCAACAGCAATAATAGCGACTTGTAAAATGCAATCCAGGAGCGCTGTCCAGTTATATTTCCACTCGATCTTCGCATACGAACCATCGCTGGCTGATTCAATGACAGATTTAAAGAACCCTGCATAGTGGTATCCTCGCAGGCGAAGTTCCTTGTAAAAGTCCTTGCATGGCAATATAATGGAATTTGTCTTTTTGTGTTCCATAGCCCGTGGGTGATAGTTAGTTAATGCCTGGATACGGCCCGTTACCACCAGAGCTGTACCTTCACGCACCTCAAAATTGCCCGTTACTTCGTTCAGATCGACCGTTAGTGTCACCTGCTGATCTCCGACAAGTGTCGTAGCTCGTAAAAATTCAATGTCGGAAAATTCGACCGGCATCTCCTCCGGAATGATGCCCATTTTGCCGGAAAAGGAATCCCAAACAAAGAACAAGTAGCCGGTGGCCGGAATGAGGATTCTTCCGTCAATACAATGACCAGCGATGTAGTCCTGCTCTGTGAGCGAAATTACATACTCGGACGTGCTTTGATCCACCATGCGGGTCGTACGGAAGTTTGTGACATGCCAATCGGCAGAGTGATCCCACTCAAGGTACGGCGAAATCATGGAGGTACCAAGTGAAACGGGAAACTCGATCGAAGGATACAGTGACAGCAGATTTAGTTGATGGCCTCCTAGGAATGCTCTGTAATTGATACGTAAAGTGTTTTAAATAAACGATGTACATTAGTAAGAACTAGGCATACGTACCGGCCAAGGGTTTTAAGGAAGCTATTCACAATGTCTCTAGCAGCTGGGAACGCATCCTTTAGGGGATCCAAAACAATGGTATCATTTTGCAGCATTTCTAACAACGATTTGCACGCTGTTGGATCAAACATCTCGAATGACTGTAGCTGGCAAGGGTTGGTCCATTTCTCCGTTGCCGCACGTAGTCGCAATGGTTTTAGCACCTTTGTCAGCTTAGTGCCGAGTTGTTTGTTTGACGAAATGGCGCTGTAGTTGTAGGTGTTTTCTTTCCGATGCGCCTTAATGATGTATCCTTGTGCGTAGGCCACTCGAAGGGCATCATGCAACGATAGTACTCCATCAAAGTAGGC
The DNA here is from genome assembly GCF_943737925.1 of Anopheles nili. NCBI lineage: Eukaryota > Metazoa > Arthropoda > Insecta > Diptera > Culicidae > Anopheles > Anopheles nili. The sequence continues at coordinate 19,128,380 of NC_071292.1, forward strand.
ACACGCAATTTGACCAACAGAATATCCAGCGCAGCGGTCAATAATAAGACCTGTCTTTTGCATCATTCGATAGATGCCCACGTGGGCGATGAACGTCCACAAGATATGCTGAACTGGATCATCCGTTTGTTTGGTGGGATCGAATGCATCGAAGCCACATTCCTTTATGGCCTGCAAGCACTCCTTTGTGCTGAGGGTGAACTCGGGAAATTGAGAGAATGCCTCGACTGCAACCTGCCAATTGGCTCCCAACTGCCCAAGAACAAGCGTAATGGGAGGAACGTTGTACTTCTTCGGAATAGTCATCGAAGAAGCCTTGAAAAGCTGCTCAGCAGTTCCATCTTTGTGACCTCCAAAAATAGCGTATCCTTTAGTGATCATTTTGGGTGTATCCTTTCGTTGGATGTTATGCAGCAGTGCGTAATGTTCCGCGTCGTAGCTCTTGCCAGTAAGGCTTTCCAGAAAATTGTCTACTGCAGCCACCGTTCGGCCACCCCAAACGACTAACCGTGGCAGATTGTCCGTAGGAAAACCACCGTTGACCTTCTGCTTCCGGCAGTTGTGTAGCAATGCGTGGGCATTTGCGCCACCGAATCCAAACGAGTTTACCGCCACTAATGGCCCTCCGAGAGGAGTAGGATGATCAACAACTTTCAGCTTACCGTTCAACAGCGACGGAACGTCGGTTCGGGGTTCCGTGTAGTTAATGTTCGGTGGAATGAGACAGTTCTGCATTGCGATGATGCACTTGGTGACGGAGCAAATGCCTGCGGCGGCTTCCGAGTGTCCGATGTTTGATTTAACTGACCCGACGAGCAAAGGTTCGGTTCTATCTGGGCAAAACACCTTCTCGATGGCGTCACATTCCTCCGGATCCCCTACGACGGTTCCGGTGCTATGCGCCTCCACATAACTGATGTCCTTCGGGTCATAAGGCACCTCAGCGTAGAGTTCATCCAACAGTTGTTTCTGAATCTTGTTCGACGGGAATGTAATGCCCTCGAGTTTGTACCCATCGCAGTTCGTTTTGGTGTTGACAACGTGCGCGTAGATACGCTTCGCATCCTTGGCCTTCTGAAGCAGGATCACTGCGTTTGCTTCCGAACGAGAATATCCGGATGCGTTCTTATCAAACGGTCTGCAAAATCCATCTGCTGCCAGTACTCCGAGCAGCGCGAACTGCAGGGTGATGTACGGATGCAGCGTCAGATTGGTACCGGCAACAATGGCGGCATCACATTGCCCACTTCGAATAGCTTTGCAAGCCCAATCGAGCGCATACATCGAGCTACTGCACGCCGTATCCACCGCCATGGTAGGCCCTCTCAAATCTAGCGCATAAGCTATCTTAGTGGCCAGCATACTCCGCACAGATCTGAAACAGGGAAATGGATGTCAGTTTTGCACAACGCAACCGAATGGTTTGCTACTCACCCCAAGATGGACCGATTGTAAGGTGACTTTGTCTTCTTGTACGTCCAGTAGATCTCCGTCTCGGCAATTGACACTCCAACGAACACCCCCGTGCGGGAGCCTCTGATGTCATCCGGATGCAGCCCAGCGTCTATGACGGCTTCGTAGCAATGCTGCAGCAGCAATCGCTGTTGTGGGTCCATAGTGTGCGTCTCTTGAAAACCGCAATCGAAGAACTCGGCATCGAATTTGCCCAGATTGTTCAACTTTCCGAGACGCTTCGGAATGCCCGCGTACAGATGTCTCCATCGGTCTTCCTTGTCGTCGACCAAATCTACCTGAAATAGTAAAAAACGAACACATAGCACACATTTAATGCATTTAAAAACTACACCACACCGGAAAGCTCGCACAGCTCTACCTTGTTGTAAAGATTTTCGGCAAAATGCCCCACACTATCTGACCGCGGGTACTTCCCAGCAATGCCACTAATTACAATCGAATTACCGGCTGTGATCGGAGTAGCCGTTGCGACGGACGTTGATGGCTTGCTTGGATGCATGGTTGCGGAAACGGGCGTTGAGACTGGGATGAAATGCACGAACGTAAATCAAAGAATGCACTGCTACACCGTGACGGGCTACTGCTTGGTTTTATATTCAGATTTATTGGAAGACTGCACCGTGCTCTGGTTCCATGGCGCGCTGCCGGTAATTGTGCAAATTTTGTGTATTAATATGCAATAAACAGCATTGGCGAGAAATAGGCCAGTGAATAGTTGCAGGTCAATGGGCAGTGCCAGCCCGTCTGAAGGGTGTAACCATTCGGTTTCACCTTGAGATGAGTAATCAAGCACAGTTATTTGTCGCATATTGCTTTTTTTTGTTTAATTTCAAACATCTCTACGACGCAACCTACGATGACCTATTGAACTGTTGTGTTCGTTGGTGGAAAATTAATGAAAATTGTTTTCCTTTGCTCCTTTTTTCATTGCAAACAATCGGAATCAGACTTAACTTTTACGGAACCACTGCACCAATTTGCTCCACCGGTACACCGGTGCATCTAGCCTTGAAAAACGTAATGCATGCAAATGATAACCGACAAAGCGACCTCATAGGTGTTCCACATTAATTCGGTTCGATGCGTTCCGAGGGTAGTATAAATAATGCGGTGCCATAATCATGAGCCCCGGGGGCGCAGTTTCGGGAACAATTTGCTGCAGCAGTTTGTAGCTGGTGTCGTCTCTTGGCGTGCAGAATCGCTAGCGAAACTGCTGCCAAAGATCAGGTGTGTACTTGCGAAGATCCGTTGTGCCAGTGCCAGTGCAAAAGTACGTCATGAATCGTCGTACCGTCGCAGAAGACCACTGTGAGGTATGGTTGCTCGGTGCTCCTGGTTGATTTGTTTGCGCGATTGTGATTTCAAATCTCGGTCTAAAGTGCGTGCCGCTAATCAGAGCTCCAGCAGCTCAACAGCCGCGATTAGCTCAGTGAGTGTGGTGAGATGGATATCAACCAATTGAAGATGATCAGTGTTGATTGAGATGCGCGCACGGAAATGGAAAGGAATAGATGGCAGTAGGAATAGACGATCGTGCGATAGCACGGTTGACGATAGAGCAGCAGTTGGCTAGTAACGGCCGGTAGTAACGCAGGATAACGCTTACCCGATGGCGATCGCGAGAGAATCGCGGGGCCACTGGGCTTCGAAGACCGAATTTCTGCTATCGTGCATGGGCTACGCGATCGGGTTGGGAAATGTGTGGCGGTTTCCTTACTTGTGCTACAGGAATGGTGGTGGCGCGTTTTTGGTGCCATACCTGCTGATGCTAGTGTTATGCGGTATCCCGCTGTTCTTCATGGAGGTGTGCCTCGGCCAGTTCAGTGGTACTGGGTGCATTACGGTGTTCAAGATCGTACCACTGTTCAAAGGAGCCGGTGTTGCGATCGTTGTGATCAACTTCATCTGCACCGCGTACTACAACGCGATCATTTCGTACCCGATCTTGTTCTTGTGGCGTTCGATGCAGTCCAATCTGCCGTGGGAAACGTGCGACAATCCTTGGAATACGGCCAGGTGTTTGGAGTTGCGTGGTGGTCATCAGGTAGACCTGTTTCTCAACAACAGCCAGTTGACGGTGGCTGAACGCTACCGAACTCCAGCGGATGAGTTTTTCCAGTGAGCCTCGATTACAAACTAAAGTCGTGTCCTTCAGATGGTTCAAGGATGTCTACATCTCTCCCGCATCTCCTTGCAGTAATGAGATCCTTCAGCTATCGGACGGCATCGATCACCTGGACGGGATCGTTTGGCCACTGCTCGTTTGCGACGTGATCGCGTGGATTGTGATATTCTGCTGCATTGCAAAGGGTGTCCAGTCCGTCGGGAAGGTGGTGTACTTTACGGCCACGTTCCCGTTCGCCATCCTTGCGGTTCTGCTCGTGCGTGGTGTCACGCTTCCCGGTGCGATGGATGGCATTCGGTTCTACATTATGCCTCAGTGGGATCAGTTGTGGAACCTGCGCGTGTGGGCTGACGCAGCTGTACAGATCTTCTTCTCACTTGGTCCCGGCTGGGGTGGTATCGTAAATATGGCCAGCTACAATCGGTTCAAGAACAACACCAAACTCGACTCGATCCTCATCCCGATCGTGAACTGTGGAACGAGCATTCTGGCCGGGTTCGTGGTGTTTTCTGTGCTTGGATATTTTTCACGTAAGCTTACAACCAGCAAGGACTACCATGGGGATGTGTTTATAGCGTTCTTTTTTTTTTGCTGCAGATCAAACAGGTCTTCCAGTAGCAACGGCAGCTACCGGAGGGCCAGGACTGGCGTTCGTGACGTATCCGGAAGCGATCAGTATGCTTCCGCTTGCACCAATGTGGGCGTGTTTGTTTTTCAGCATGCTTTTTCTGCTGGGTGTTGATAGTATGGTAAGTATAGTATCCATCTAACAGCTCTGACTGGCTTAAGGTCCCTGCGTGTGCTACATGTGTCTTCCAGTTCGTGCAAATCGAAGCCATCGTCTCGTCGGTGGTGGATGTTTTTCCCGTTCTGCGAACGAAGAAACTGCTCATTACCGCTGGAACGTGCTTTCTGCTGTTTCTGCTGTCACTGCCTTGCGTGAGTCGGGTAAGCGTAGAATACGTTAATGTGATGTCAACCTAATGCTGGTTCACATTCGATATTATACAACTGCAATGGGCCGGGCGGTGGACCGGTTTTTTTTTTCTCTACTTCCGACAGGGCGGCATGTACGTGGTGCAGCTGTTGGACTGGTATTCGGCGTCGATTTCGGTGATACTGGTTTGCATCGTTGAGGTCATTGCCGTCGGTTGGATTTACGGGTGTGACAACTTCGTGCGTGACGTGCAGTTTATGATCGATCGTAAAGTCGAGCGGTTTTGGATAATAGCATGGAAATTTATAACACCTATCGTGTTGATTGTAAGCATCGCTTTCGTATGCATGAATTGCTATGTGATTTTTTTTTCACTTTTGGCTCACATTTTATTTAGTTTATTTTTATCACCACGATCGCGTACAACACTGAGGTATCGTATAACGGCCAGAAGTATCCTCGATGGGCAATAGCAGTCGGTTGGGCGAGCTGTTTATCATCGATGCTGTGTATTCCGGCGTTCATTATCTATAAGCTAGCATGCTCGGAGGGATCCTTTAAAAAGGTAGTACAACACATTTGCTACAGGTCAAATTCTCTTCATTTAAGCTTTAATTCGTGATTTCAGCGCTTGACGGAGCAATTAAAACCACAAGACTGGGGTCCTGCCGATGCCAACCAACGCGCAATGTGGAGAGACCATGTGGAATGTCACCGGAAAGGCGTTAGCATAGAAGAGTGTAGTACGAAATAAAGAACCACCGGTTAGACCGAAACAACGACGGGCTTCGTTTTCGTGACGTGTACGGCTCCCGGATTGGCGGCCACATTGACTCCTCCACCGACCTCCACCTGTACAGGCTTCTCCGTCGTTACCGGAACTGGAGCAGGGACAGGAACAGGAGCAGGAGCTGGAGCGGGAACTGGAACGGGATGTACGAGCACCGGTGGAACAACGTGATGCACCAGCGGACTAACGACGGGCACATAAACCGGAACCGTGTGGAAGACCTTCTGCACATGCACTTCCGGAACTCGCACGTACTCTCGCACCGCCACTGGACGCTGGTGGTGGTGATGGTGATGGTGCCAGGAGTGATGTCGACCCCAAGAATGCTTGTGGAAGAATGGACTCGGACTGGCACTGACGATGGCCAACAGAACGAACGCCACAACGACCGTAAGGTGCTATTTGGGAAGGATGTGAAAAGGACAGCTCCTGAAGTAAACGTCCAACGGATGCACCCAAAGCAGAGCACTACCAACGACCACTTACCTTCATGGTTGTTCTGCTGAGACGTGCGTGTTTGACGAATTGATGCTCTCGACAGAGGGTGTTTGGGAATTTATAGCGTTCGGTTTAGGGCGAGTACCCGGAAACTGGTTTCCCGCACGCTGTTCAACATAATATCACAACCATGTTTAGTTTCGGATTCTTATCGCCGCGATCCGGAACCGAATTCCGAACAATGACATCTGCTCCGTTGCGGAACAGATGGGCATTTCTTTCTTCGAGAGCACAATAAATCGACACCGGGCGATGTGCGAGTGAGGGAGGCCGAATCTTTCTATTTGAATTCCAACATTGTCCACTATCGACAGGGGGTTTGGTTTTGACAATTTTGTATCCACTCTCAGCACTGGGAATGTTTCAGCAGCGCTTAGTCAGAGCCTGGCGCAGCGCTCAGGTTCAACTGCTGCTGAGAGAACGCATGTCCTGGCAATGGCGCCTCATGGATCGCACCTCGGTTAGCGGCCAAATAACGAGCCTCCTTTTGGTAGATCAACGCCGGTGCGCTATACGCAAGTGGAGCTGCTCCATAATAGTACGGGGCAGCAGCGTATGCAAGTGGCGCATGTGCGTACGCGAACGCTGGAGCTGACGCGATCAGCTTGGCTTCAGAGTCTGCATTTTGCACGATCGTTGTATGAGGGGCTGCCAGGGCTAGTGGGGCTCCGTACAGGATCGGGGCGAGTCCGGCGTCGGCGACCACGGCCAGAACCATCATGACTACAGCTGCGATGCACTAGAAGAGGAAAGAAACGTTACGGTTTGGCTTGTGGTCCTTTAAGAAAGCTCAAATATCACTCATTACCTTCATGATTGCTAGCGGGAGTGTTTTAAAATTGATCGAAGAGGATCGTTTAATCGAACGTTCTGATGAGATCTACTGAAGTTGCGAAGCATTCGCTCCCTATTTATACCAGGACTAGCGCATTGCAAAACCGTTGCAGAAAAAAAAATACCATCTGCAAACGCATTCTCTCACAGCATCTGATAAAAGCGGTTCAGAAAAGGGAAGAATGCAACGAGAAACCTAGAGTCAAAACCTTTCACATACTGTAGTAAGAAAGAGAGCGAGCAAGAAGCGAATCTTAACGCAACTAGATCAGGTACCAAGGATGGTAAAATACTTGTTTCCTTCGATGCGTAGATGTTCACAGGCACCATGTGATCGTTCGATCTGCTCGTTGTCTGCCCAACAATGCATCCAGAGCGTGGGTCAGTGCACTTGGTAGCGTTACAGCGGCGTATCATGGTGGTGGAACTGGTTATGAACGCTTTTTTATTGTCCCATTTAATCACTCCCAGTATTGCAAGGGAAATTATGAACTGGATTGTATGAAGTACTTGTCATATACATGGTTTCTGTCTTTTGCGAAAGAGGTTTTTTTTTTGTTAACTTCAAGAGTATAAATATCGTTGCTTCGTGGAAACAGAGATCAGTACTCAATTGTATTCTCGTTCAAGAACATATTCCCAGTTAAGTACATCTTACCAAACGCAATCATGAAGGTACTTGGGAAGGCATTTTAGTCATTGAGAAATTGATTAAAAAGCAGGGAATTTTATCTAACAATCTTCTGATCATTCTCTCACCGCCAGTGCATCGCAGCTGTAGTCATGATGGTTCTGGCCGTGGTCGCCGACGCCGGACTCGCCCCGATCCTGTACGGAGCCCCACTAGCCCTGGCAGCCCCTCATACAACGATCGTGCAAAATGCAGACTCTGAAGCCAAGCTGATCGCGTCAGCTCCAGCGTTCGCGTACGCACATGCGCCACTTGCATACGCTGCTGCCCCGTACTATTATGGAGCAGCTCCACTTGCGTATAGCGCACCGGCGTTGATCTACCAAAAGGAGGCTCGTTATTTGGCCGCTAACCGAGGTGCGATCCATGAGGCGCCATTGCCAGGACATGCGTTCTCTCAGCAGCAGTTGAACCTGAGCGCTGCGCCAGGCTCTGACTAAGCGCTGCTGAAACATTCCCAGTGCTGAGAGTGGATACAAAATTGTCAAAACCAAACCCCCTGTCGATAGTGGACAATGTTGGAATTCAAATAGAAAGATTCGGCCTCCCTCACTCGCATATCGCCCGGTGTCGATTTATTCCACTCTTGAAGAAAGAAATGCCCATCTGTTCCGCAACGGAGCAGATGTCATTGTTCGGAATTCGGTTCCGGATCGTGGCGATAAGAATCCGAAACTAAACATGGTTGTGATATTATGATGTACAGCGTGCGGGAAACCAGTTTCCGTGTACTCGCCCTAAACCGAATGCTATAAATTCCCAAACACCCTCTGTCGAGAGCATCAATTCGTCAAACACGCACGTCTCAGCAGAACAACCATGAAGGTAAGTGGTCGTTGGTAGTGCTCTGCTTTGGGTGCATCCGTTGGACGTTTACTTCAGGAGCTGTCCTTTTCACATTCTTCCCAAATAGTACCTTACGGTCGTTGTGGCGTTCGTTCTGTTGGCCATCGTCAGTGCCAGTCCGAGTCCATTCTTCCACAAGCATTCTTGGGGTCGACATCACTCCTGGCACCATCACCATCACCACCACCAGCGTCCAGTGGCGGTGCGAGAGTACGTGCGAGTTCCGGAAGTGCATGTGCAGAAGGTCTTCCACACGGTTCCGGTTTATGTTCCCGTCGTTAGTCCGCTGGTGCATCACGTTGTTCCACCGGTGCTCGTACATCCCGTTCCAGTTCCCGCTCCAGTTCCGGCTCCTGTTCCTGTTCCTGTTTCGGTTCCGGTAACGACGGAGAAGCCTGTACAGGTGGAGGTCGGTGGAGGAGTCAATGTGGCCGCAAATCCGGGAGCCGTACACGTCACGAAAACGAAGCCCGTCGTTGTTTCGGTCTAACCGGTGGCTTTGAATTCATGTGAAATGGATGCTCGTATATAGCCTATGGCTTGGCATAATAAATACATCTTTAATCAAAGAAAATTGTACAAAAGCATTGTACAAGCTTTATGGGAACGCTACTATATTTTAATGCAAGATCGCGTCAACAATGTGTGAGATTAATCGTGTAGGCCTTTTAGGACGTTCTTCAGTGTTTCTCGATGGTAAATTTCTCACTGTTGGACAATTGTTTGAACAAAGAAACAAACAAAGAAAGCATCAGTATCGGAAATCTGATTTAAAATCAATTCGATCAGAAATCGAAAGTTGCGTTAGAATTTGTTTTAACCTTTTGATTTTCGATGAAGCACATACCACACCGCAGTGAAATCGATCAATTAAGCTTGTTGGTTTAGTTTGAGAGTAAAAATTTTGCAGCTTTATTTCAGTTTCCTGTTTGCCAATGAAGCATCCGCGGCTCGTGGGTCAAAAATTAAAAAAAAAACGCACACGATCACTCGTGACCACATTTACTGAGTTCCAGGTGCAGGTTGCACATTGAACGACTGCTGGTTGACGGTATGTCCGGCCAGTGGTGCATCATGGACGGCACCAGGTGTGGCAGCAACATAACGAGCTTCCGGCTTTCCAACAACGGCAACAGCTGGCTGAGCAACGGCCACTGATTCCACGGGAGCAACGGCAGCAACAGCCGGTGCGGCATCAACCACTTCCGAGTCCGACGAGTACACAGTCGGAGCGGAGTAGGCAACTGGTGTCGCTACGGTCTCGTATTGAGCCACTGGAGCAGCGGCAGAGTAAGTGACCGGAACCGGAGCGGCATACGAGACGGTGCGAGACGAGTAGGAGACAGCCGGTGCGGCGTAGGATACGGCAGGAGCAGCATAGCTAGTGGCCACAGCAGGAGCAGCAGCATAGCTGACGTACTTCGGGGCGACGTTCTGCTGGACAACGGTCTTCTCTGGAACCGTGTATGCAGTGACAACTGGGGCCGAGTACTCGATCGGAGCTGAAACGTATTTGGGGGCGACGTTCTGCTGCACGACGGTCGTTTCCGGTATCGAGTAGGTGGACACGGACGGTGTGGCGTAGGCTACGGCAGGCGCAGAGATGTACTTCTGCTGGACGACCGCTGGAACGGAGTAGGTGGTGACTGCTGGGGCGGCATTATAGGCGACGTTCGATGTGACATATTTCGGCACCACGCTCTGCTGGACAACGGTCGTATCGGGGGCGGAGTACACCACCGGAACCGGAAGTACGCCGCACTCGGCGACGACGGCCAAAGCCACCATGACTACTGCTGCGATGCACTGCATTTCGAAAGAGAGAGAGAGAGAGAGAGAGAGAGAGAGAGAGAGACCGAGAAAAAGCGGAATTAGTTATTAGAACCACGCGGAAAACCCCCAAAACCGCGACGTACCTTCATGATTGCTGGGATTGTGGAGCTTGCGAGCTGGGCGAAGATCGATTGAACTGTGATCGGTCTGTGGATGGGTGATCGGTTTATATACGCGTGCCCACGGTTCGGTACTTTCGTACAACCCGAAAATACCTCCCTTTGCCCAAAACAGGCTTACTCCATAAACACAAAGGTTAACAGTGTCTTAAAAGATCATTTTTTATTAGATGGCTTGATTGTGGTGGGCTTCAGCGCGCAAGAAGCAGCAAAACGCTCGATGAAGAACGACCGCAGAGAACGGAACGAAAATAACGATCATACATGCGCCTAAGAGGTGACAATCCGGGCCGGGATTAGCAGACAAAAGCCGAAAATGAGCTCAAGCGTGTGTGTTGCGTTCGGGGGGCGGATCGAATGACATTTAAAGCACGTATTTGGCAACTGGAGCGGACGAAAGATACTTGTTGTATCCCAGTCCGTATCCGCCGTAGCTCAACAGACTGTCATCGACGACTTTGGAGGCGACAACCGGGGCGACGAGCTTGTTATATCCTAGACCGTAGCCATGCGAAAGGACCGGAGCGACGAGCTTGTTGTATCCCAGGCCATAGCTGTTATCAACGACCTTAGTGGCCACAACAGGAGCGACGAGCTTGTTGTATCCCAGTCCGTAGCTGTTATCGACGACCTTCGTGGCCAGCACCGGAGCAACCGATGGGTATTCGACCACTTTCTTCACTGCAGGATAGGAACCATACCACGAGGGATAGGAGTACTTGTCCACGACCGCTGGAAGATCGTACGACGAGCCAACGATCACCTTGGACAGTGGGAGTCCCGTGCCATATCCGGAGTACGAAAGGACATCATCGTACGGCAGGTAAGACGCCTCAGAGGCAGCGATGAAGGCAAGTGCCATGATTGCGACGAAGAACTGAAAAAGTGGAAGAAAACCGTTATGAAAAGCGATCGTCGTTTGCTTAAATGAACCGTGTACCTTCATTTTGATGATTTTTGGTGGAATGCCACTACACTGTGTTGATTGAAGAGCTGTCTGAGAACTGATATCGATGGCACAGCTAGAGGCATCTTTTATAGTGCCTCTTTAAGGAAGTGGAAAACGAAAGGAAAAGTGTTCCACCAAGGACTAACAACCGAAAACAGCAACCGTGTCGTCGTCATTATAAAAGCAGACGATCCGGCGGTCAAACGATCACAGTTCGCTTGCAGCTCTTTTCGCGATCGAAACCAATCAATCGAGACACACAACTGTAAAAATGAAGGTGAGTTGATAACGGAGTGTGGGAACTCTTCGATTGATAATAATACGATACGATCCCATGTTGATCTTCGCTTTTTAGGGATTCATCGCGATCGCTGTGCTGGCTCTGGCCACTGTCTCCAAGGGATCCTATCTGCCAGCAGTACAGACAGTCCTCCCGTATTCCTACAACTCGGGGCTGTATGGTCTGAACACCTATGATGGTCTGGGTCACTACTCGTCCCTTGCAGGACTTGGATACTCGTCCGTCCTGGATCATGGCCTGTCGTACCCGTACTCGACTGCTCTTCCGTATGCTGGCTATAACAATGGTCTGTATGGAGGATACTATGGACCAAAGTACGCTCCGACCGTCGTCCAGGCCAACGTGAACACTCTGCAGACGGTCAACCCATGGGGTCTGCATGGAGGATACTACGGTTCGAAGTATGCCCCGACTGTTGTCCAGGCTAACCTGAACACTCTGAAGTCGGTCAACTCGCTGGGACTGTATGGAGGATATGGACTCGGCCATGGATACGGCTATGGATACAACAACTACCTGCCAGTTGAGGCTCATGCTGCCAAGTACGTTGCTGCCAACCCGGGAGCCGTGCATGTGGCTCCTCTGCCAGGACACCTCGTCAACCAGAAGGCGATCGTGGCATAATTGACTGTGATAAATGATCTGTTGAGTGGCTGTAAATACTTGATTGAAGACCCAAATAAAGCAAATCCATCAAAACTATTCTTTGAGTAACATTGTTTAACAAATTAGATTGTTCTTCTCATCTATCATAATATCCTAAACCAAAAACTTATTATTTCAAGGACTCACAGGTAGCTTAACAAGCCCACGTTTATTGTATCAAAGATGATAGTTTCATTTTGACTTAGCAAGCTCACACATAAGAAAGAAAGCATCCCAGCACTATGAACACTAATTTCGAGAGGACTTTACAGAGTTCCAGGAGCTGGCTCAATGTTCAACGACTGCTGGTTGACGGCGTGTCCGGCCAAAGGAGCCTCATGAACAGCGCCACGGTTGGCAGCAACGTAGCGAGCCTCCTTCTGGGCCACCACGGCAACGGCAGGCTGAGCAACGACAGCAGCAGCTGGAGCCACGGCTACTGGAGCAGCGTTAACGACTTCCGAATCGGCGTAGAATGTCGGAGCAGAGTATGCAACTGGACCTACTGATGCGACACGAGCATAGGACACAGCTGGGACGGCATGGGAGACGGTTTGCGCAGCATATGAGTAGGTCGGATAAGAGGCAACAGCCGGAGCAGCATAGGTCAGAGGAGCCGGAACAACGTATTTCGGAGCCACGTTCTGCTGGACGACAGTCGTTTCCGGGGCAGTGTACACTACCGGAACTGGAACGACACCGCACTCAGCGACAACGGCCAGAGCCACCATGACTACAGCTGCGATGCACTGCGAGAATAAGATAATTTGAGTCAAAGGATCGAACCTAGCTTGAGCCTCCGAAACTCGATCTTTTTACCTTCATGATTGCTGGTTGGAGATGTGGAGAGGTCACTGATGTGTGATCGTACTAGAGATCGTTCTGATTCTGATTTATGCTAGCGCAGAAGCGATCTTTTATATCAACGAAACTAGCTGACGATCAGGCATCCAAATCAAAGTGATTGTACGAACTAAGCTCCCAAAAAGTGGCAAAAAATGTAGCGAATGCCATTCTAACCGAAGCGTAGCACAAAGAGAATGAATAAACTCAACGAACGTCATATGCATACGTCATGAATCGGAGCCGGTTTATTAAAACAACATTATTTACATCTACAGCACGTATTTGGCAACTGGAGCGGACGAAAGATACTTGTTGTATCCCAGTCCGTATCCGCCGTAGCTCAACAGACTGTCATCGACGACTTTGGAGGCGACAACCGGGGCGACGAGCTTGTTATATCCTAGACCGTATCCATGCGAAAGGACCGGAGCGACGAGCTTGTTGTATCCCAGGCCATAGCTGTTATCGACGACCTTAGTGGCTACAACAGGAGCGACGTACTTGTTGTATCCCAGGCCATAGCTGTTATCGACGACCTTAGTGGCCACAACAGGAGCGACGAGCTTGTTGTATCCCAGTCCGTAGCTGTTATCGACGACCTTCGTGGCCAGCACCGGAGCAACCGATGGGTATTCGACCACTTTCTTCACTGCAGGATAGGAACCATACCACGAGGGATAGGAGTACTTGTCGACGACTGCTGGAAGATCGTACGAAGATCCAACGACCACCTTGGACAGTGGGAGTCCCGTGCCATATCCGGAGTACGAGAGGACATCATCGTACGGCAGGTAAGACGCCTCAGAGGCAGCGATGAAGGCAAGTGCCATGATTGCGACGAAGAACTGAAAAAGTGGAAGAAAACCGTTATGAAAAGCGATCGTCGTTTGCTTAAATGAACCGTGTACCTTCATTTTGATGATTTTTGGTGGAATGCCACTACACTGTGTTGATTGAAGAGCTGTCTGAGAACTGATATCGACGACACAGCTTGAGGCATCTTTTATAGTGCCTCTTTACGGAAGTGGAAAACGAAAGGAAAAGTGTTCCACCAAGGACTAACAACCGAAAACAGCAACCGTGTCGTCGTCATTATAAAAGCAGACGATCCGGCGGTCAAACGATCACAGTTCGCTTGCAGCTCTTTTCGCGATCGAAGCCAATCAATCGAGGCACTCAACTGTAAAAATGAAGGTGAGTTGATAACGGAGTGTGGGAACTCTTCGATTGATAATAATACGATACGATCGCATGTTGATCTTCGCTTTCTAGGGATTCATCGCGATCGCCGTCCTAGCTCTGGCCACTGTCTCCAACGGATCTTACCTGCCAGCAGTGCAGACAGTTCTCCCGTATTCCTACAACTCGGGACTGTATGGTCTGAACGCCTATGATGGTTTGGGTCACTACTCGTCCCTTGCAGGACTAGGATACTCGTCCGTTCTGGATCATGGCCTGTCGTACCCGTACTCGACCGCTCTTCCATACGCTGGCTATAACAATGGTCTATATGGAGGATACTATGGATCAAAGTACGCTCCGACCGTCGTCCAGGCCAACGTGAACACTCTGCAGACGGTTAACCCATGGGGTCTGCATGGAGGATACTACGGATCGAAGTATGCCCCAACTGTTGTCCAGGCTAACGTGAACACTCTGAAGTCGGTCAACTCGCTGGGACTGTATGGAGGATATGGACTGGGTCATGCATACGGACTCGGCCATGGATACGGCTATGGATACAACAACTACCTGCCAGTTGAGGCTCATGCTGCCAAGTACGTTGCTGCCAACCCGGGAGCCGTCCATGTAGCTCCTCTGCCAGGACACCTCGTCAACCAGAAGGCGATCGTAGCTTGATTTGTTCACAGCACAGAAGAAATGTGTAAATAAATTGCCTGGAACATTTTTTATCAAAACAAATGTTTTGTTTATACGGATATTATTTTAAAAAGTTTTGTTTATTGTTCTATAAATTCTTGCATGGCAGCATTTTTGACTGCATTTCCTTTAAGCATCAATTCTGATTAACATTTCTAATAATTCTTCTTGCCTACTAAACGGTCATTTGCATGACTGATCATCAGGCTACATGAAAAATGTTGGCTTCATTGAAAAATTTAGAAACGGTTTAGTCATATTGGTACCTTATGGAATATTGAAGAAGCGATTTAATTATATAGATCCCTTTGAGCTTGGCACTCCAAGGAGTCGATTAGTAATATTCAAGGATGATATGCGTCAAGATATAATGTTATTGTTATTTATTTAATAACGGCCTGGCCGTATTCAGAAATTATGCATTAAAATATAATCGTTCAGAATCACAAATCTATAGCTTCATTCATCTCATGAAAAAAAAAATGATTGTACAATATTAAACAAATTAAAATCAATGGATTAGAAAACAAATGTTAAAAATACTTATAAAAAAAACGGTAATTTAATGGTAAAAAGTAATTTTTCTTGATGTTTTATAAAAAAAATTAATGGCCATATTATTGAATTTGACAGAAACGCAGCTCTAAATCTTAAAAATGATTAATTTACTCCACCAACAAATCTATAAACTATCCACCAAAAAATCAGAACATAGTAAATTATAATATATCAATTGATATCGATTCATTCTAATAACACTGTCAAACATACTTATACTAAATAACCATAATAAACGATAATTAAATGCTAAAGCTAGCAGTGTTGATCTATCAAAGGGCTCCTACATACAAAAAAAAACAATAAATTCAACTTATACAAATGTTCATTCTTTCTAAGTTAAATCTATAATACAAAATATTTCAACATGATCATTTATTTTCGGGCATAATTAATTCGTGCATTTTGACTAGTATACAAAATCAATTTTAAACTTCTATGCCACGATCGCCTTCTGGTTGACGAGGTGTCCTGGCAGAGGAGCCACATGCACGGCTCCCGGGTTGGCAGCAACGTACTTGGCAGCATGAGCCTCAACTGGCAGGTAGTTGTTGTATCCATAGCCGTATCCATGGCCGAGTCCATATCCTCCATACAGTCCCAGCGAGTTGACCGACTTCAGAGTGTTCACGTTAGCCTGGACAACAGTCGGGGCATACTTCGAACCGTAGTATCCTCCATGCAGACCCCATGGGTTGACCGTCTGCAGAGTGTTCACGTTGGCCTGGACGACGGTCGGAGCGTACTTTGGTCCATAGTATCCTCCATACAGACCATTGTTATAGCCAGCATACGGAAGAGCGGTCGAGTACGGGTACGACAGTCCATGGTCCAAGACGGACGAATATCCAAGTCCTGCAAGGGACGAGTAGTGACCCAGACCATCATAGGCGTTCAGACCATACAGTCCCGAGTTGTAGGAATACGGGAGGACTGTCTGTACTGCTGGCAGATAGGATCCCTTGGAGACAGTGGCCAGAGCCAGCACAGCGATCGCGATGAATCCCTAGAAAGCGAAGATCAACAAGTGATCGTATTGTATTATTATTAATCGAAGATTTCCCACACTCCGTTATCAACTCACCTTCATTTTTACAGTTGAATGCCTCGATTGATTGGCTTCGATCGCGAAAAGAGCTGCAAGCGAACTGTGATCGTGTGACCGCCGGATCGTCTGCTTTTATAATGACGACGACACGGTTGCTGTTTTCGGTTGTTAGTCCTTGGTGGAACACTTTTCCTTTCGTTTTCCACTTCCTTAAAGAGGCACTATAAAAGATGCCTCTAGCTGTGCCATCGATATCAGTTCTCAGACAGCTCTTCAATCAACACAGTGCAGTCGTATTCCACCAAAAATCATCAAAATGAAGGTACACGGTTCATTTAAGCAAACGACGATCGCTTTTCATAACGTTTTTCTTCTCCTTTTTCAGTTCTTCGTCGCAATCATGGCGCTTGCCTTCATCGCTGCCTCTGAGGCGTCTTACCTGCCGTACGATGATGTCCTTTCGTACTCCGGATATGGCACGGGACTCCCACTGTCCAAGGTGGTCGTTGGATCTTCGTACGATCTTCCAGCAGTCGTCGACAAGTACTCCTATCCCTCGTGGTATGGTTCCTATCCTGCAGTGAAGAAAGTGGTCGAATACCCATCGGTTGCTCCGGTGCTGGCCACGAAGGTCGTCGATAACAGCTACGGACTGGGATACAACAAGCTCGTCGCTCCTGTTGTGGCCACTAAGGTCGTTGATAACAGCTATGGCCTGGGATACAACAAGCTCGTCGCTCCGGTCCTTTCGCATGGATACGGTCTAGGATATAACAAGCTCGTCGCCCCGGTTGTAGCCTCCAAAGTCGTCGATGACAGTCTGTTGAGCTACGGCGGATACGGACTGGGATACAACAAGTATCTTTCGTCCGCTCCAGTTGCCAAATACGTGCTGTAGATGTAAATAATGTTGTTTTAATAAACCGGCTCCGATTCATGACGTATGCATATGACGTTCGTTGAGTTTATTCATTCTCTTTGTGCTACGCTTCGGTTAGAATGGCATTCGCTACATTTTTTGCCACTTTTTGGGAGCTTAGTTCGTACAATCACTTTGATTTGGATGCCTGATCGTCAGCTAGTTTCGTTGATATAAAAGATCGCTTCTGCGCTAGCATAAATCAGAATCAGAACGATCTCTAGTACGATCACACATCAGTGACCTCTCCACATCTCCAACCAGCAATCATGAAGGTAAAACGATCAAGTTTCGGAAGCTCAAACTAGGTTCGATCCTTTGACTCAAATTATCTTCTTCTCGCAGTGCATCGCAGCTGTAGTCATGGTGGCTCTGGCCGTTGTCGCTGAGTGCGGCGTCGTTCCAGTTCCAGTAGTGTACACTGCCCCGGAAACGACTGTCGTCCAGCAGAACGTGGCTCCGAAATACGTTGTTCCGGCTCCTCTGACCTATGCTGCTCCGGCTGTTGCCTCTTATCCGACCTACTCATATGCTGCGCAAACCGTCTCCCATGCCGTCCCAGCTGTGTCCTATGCCCGTGTCGCATCAGTAGCTCCAGTTGCATACTCTGCTCCGACATTCTACGCCGATTCGGAAGTCGTCAACGCTGCTCCAGTAGCCGTGGCTCCAGCTGCTGCTGTCGTTGCTCAGCCTGCCGTTGCCGTGGTGGCCCAGAAGGAGGCTCGCTACGTTGCTGCCAACCGTGGCGCTGTTCATGAGGCTCCTTTGGCCGGTCACGCCGTCAACCAGCAGTCGTTGAACATTGAGCCAGCTCCTGGAACTCTGTAAAGTCGTCTCGAAATTAGTGTTCATAGTGCTGGGATGCTTTCTTTCTTTTGTGTGAGCTTGCTAAGTCAAAATGAAACTATCCTTTTTGATACAATAAACGTGGGTTTGTTAAACTACCTGTGAGTCCTTGAAATAATAAGTTTTTGGTTTAGGATATTATGATAGATGAGAAGAACAATCTTATTTTTAAAACAATGTTACTCAAAGAATAGTTTTGATGGATTTGCTTTATTTGGGTCTTCAATCAAGTATTTACAGCCACTCAACAGATCATTTATCACAGTCAATTATGCCACGATCGCCTTCTGGTTGACGAGGTGTCCTGGCAGAGGAGCAACATGCACGGCTCCCGGGTTGGCAGCAACATACTTGGCAGTATGAGCCTCAACTGGCAGGTAGTTGTTGTATCCATAGCCGTATCCATGGCCGAGTCCGTATCCTCCATACAGTCCCAGCGAGTTGACCGACTTCAGAGTGTTCACGTTAGCCTGGACAACAGTCGGGGCATACTTCGATCCGTAGTATCCTCCATGCAGACCCCATGGGTTAACCGTCTGCAGAGTGTTCACGTTGGCCTGGACGACGGTCGGAGCGTACTTTGATCCATAGTATCCTCCATATAGACCATTGTTATAGCCAGCGTATGGAAGAGTGGTCGAGTACGGGTACGATAGTCCATGGTCCAGGAAGGAAGAGTATCCAAGTCCTGCAAGGGACGAGTAGTGACCCAGACCATCATAGGTGTTCAGACCATACAGTCCCGAGTTGTAGGAGTACGGGAGGACTGTCTGCACTGCTGGCAGGTAAGATCCGTTGGAGACAGTGGCTAGAGCCAGGACAGCGATCGCGATGAAACCCTGTGGGAAAATTCTTCTATTATTTGTTCACTTGAGCCAATTTTTGTGCTGCATTGTTACCTTCATTTTTCAGTAGGAAAACTGCTGCAGCGTTGGACGAACAATGTTACACTGATGAAAAATCTTTACATTGTTGCTCTTTTTATACCATTTACGAAAGAAGTAAAGCTATGATAGGCAACCTTGGCTTATGAAGACCGAAAAATGAGACACTAGCCACCGGACATTGGGCCGGAAAAAATTTCGCGATCAATGCCAAAAATGTACGCCCCCAATCAATTAAACGGGCGAATGGATTATCAATGGAACATCGATTGAAACATCGTTAAGTCACGAAAGATGGTGTTTAACTTTTTTATACCACTACTGGTCATTGAGGTGTGATGGAAGGAAAATTTGTAAGGGGACATAAACCAATGACCATGAAAAATTCAGTATAAAATGGCAAACCAAATCAGACATTCCTCACAGTTTACTTGAAAGAGCACTAGAGTCCAGCCATTTCTTTAATAACAAAAAAATAATTTGTGCAATATGAAGGTAGTAATTACTAGAAGTTTAAGACAATAATTTACGTTTAATAGCATCGAAAATTCAGCACGAATACAATTAAAAATTAAAAATTTCACATATGTTCAAACAGGGATTCATCGCGATCGCTGTCCTGGCTCTGGCCACTGTCTCCAACGGATCTTATCTGCCAGCAGTACAGACAGTCCTCCCGTATTCCTACAACTCGGGACTGTATGGTCTAAACACCTATGATGGTTTGGGTCACTACTCGTCCCTTGCAGGACTTGGATACTCGTCCGTCCTGGACCATGGACTGTCGTACCCGTACTCGACCGCTCTTCCATACGCTGGCTATAACAATGGTCTGTATGGAGGATACTATGGATCGAAGTACGCTCCAACCGTCGTCCAGGCCAACGTGAACACTCTGCAGACGGTTAACCCATGGGGTCTGCATGGAGGATACTACGGATCGAAGTATGCCCCGACTGTTGTCCAGGCTAACGTGAACACTCTGAAGTCGGTCAACTCGCTGGGACTGTATGGAGGATATGGACTGGGTCATGCATACGGACTCGGCCATGGATACGGCTACGGATACAACAACTACCTGCCAGTTGAGGCTCATGCTGCCAAGTACGTTGCTGCCAACCCAGGAGCCGTGCATGTGGCGCCCCTTCCCGGTCACATCGTTAATCAAAAGTCGATCGTTGCCTAAACATAAATAAACCCCGCCAAACTTGCACACACGCTTTTAAAACATAATTTGCTTATGCTTTTCCTTTCGTTTACGTTTTTCTCCACGCCAACCGGTTCACACCCGCAGAGGCTCGTTCCACCGTTTCATTTAAAACCGGCTCGAACCGGTTTGCCGGTCAGTAATTTCGATTGATCAAAATGCGGAAAAATGTGCTCGCCAGAGTGCCGGGGAATTTCGATCGCAACATCTTGTAACTCGAATCATTTGGGTGGTGGAGGGTTAACGGGGACGAAGAATTGGTTCATTTCGCGTCTTCGAAGCACGGATCGCAATCCAGATCGAATCGATTCCCGATCAGACCACGCGAGGGTGGAGCCAGCTTGGACTGCCCATATATGTGCTAGGCGTGCCGTGATCTAGGTGCGATCGTTTTGGCAATCGTTGCGAAACCAAAAACCTACTAAAGCCGTCTGGCCAGCGTATCGTTCTTACGTCTAGAGCCTTTGTGCGTTGGCAGGTTCTCTCAGCTGGCCGGATCAGAGCAGGAAATGGACCGCAAAGCGTCACAAAGCGAAGCACGCAGTGAAGGGATGCGAAAGAAAGACTACGAGAACCGCGAACCCGGCCAACGAGGGCCAGCGAGCCGGTTCGACCTTGAGATTGTTATTGTGTGATCGATTTATTTGAGCGTGACTCCTTTTTCGCTTCTTTTCGTGTGCCATTTTTTACCCTCCGCGTTCGTTAAAACCAGTTACCCCCATGATTGACATCTTATATTTTTGTGTCGAGATTTCATCCCTCTTAGTACGCATCTTCTGAGGGTTGGTAATTGGTGCTGCGTGTGTCGGGGGCACGAAAGATCAACCACGCCCCTGGCCCTCTCGGTGGTAAAGAGATTTGGAAAAAAAAAACAGACCAACAGAACGCCGGTTGGACCGGTTCCAGCAGGAGCTTTCCGGTTTGCGAAGGGGCTCGTTGGGTTCAATCGAAAGCGGTAATGTTGGGATCGGCGCCATGGAGACGCTTTTGTAATCCAATTAGGAGGGCTTAATTGCCCTGGGCTTAGGGTTGACCACGACGAAGTGCTAGCGTGGGCGAGCGGTTAAGCAATTTAGATTATGCCTTTTTGTATGGAGTTGATTTGATCGGTGTTTGGGGACGTGATGCATAATTGGGGTGGTTAATTTTAGATATTTTTGCGATTTAAAATGAGTTCGCAACAAAAGGTTTGAATCGAGCGGTATTATCTCTGCAGGGTGCTGTACAACATCGACTAGTATAAGGGTGGAAAAGGAAGCACATAGCTCGTATATCATGAGATGAAATTAGATAATTTCGAAATCTCAATATATATTTTTTATTTTTATTAAGCCTAGGGCTTCAAGTATGAAGGTGTTTAAAACACATATGATCGTTTGACGATCAAGTTTCTGCTTACTTTTCCTTTCTTTTTGGCAACACATCCGGTATTGTTATTATATGAACATTTGTTTTGTTTCAAAAATGCATCTTTTAGGCAAGAACAAACCTTGGAACAGACGTAAACGATCACCACATTTGGAAAGGCCGAAAACTCATGCCGTAAACCCGACAGTATAAGAAAGCGATCGAGCTAGCTAATAGTGCGTGGAGCTGGCTTAGCTCTCATCCAAAGTATAAATTACGATTTCGCACACTGCACAAAAACGGCCATGGTTGTGTGCTTCCCTCCCCCAAACCACCGCAAGCGAAAGCCCAATGTCATCAAACGAAAGCCACAGCGTACACGGCGTGATCCTTGCAACAATCCAATCTATTTCAAACGCGCATTCTCATAGCAAAAAAAAAAGGTTAACCAAACTTCATCCAAAGATCCACCATTTACAGCGTTCCGGGTGCCGGTTCGATGTTGAGCGACTTCTGGTTGATGGCGTGTCCGACCAGGGGAGCCTCATGGACAGCTCCACGGGTAGCCGCGACATAGGTGGCCTCCTTCTGGACCGGGGCGTACACGGTCGGGACGTAAGCGGCCTGGTTGTAGGCATAGGCGGTCGGAGCAGCGTAGGCCACCGATCCGTGGGCAGCGTAGGTGATGGCCGGGGCGGCAGCATAGGTGGCATAGGGGGCGACAACCGGGGCAGAGTAGGCCGTGACGTACTTGGGCACGACGTTCTGCTGGACGACGGTCGACGTCGGGACGCTGTACACCGACGGGATGGCGTTGTATGCCGACGGGACGACAATGCCAGCCTGGACGGTGGCGGCCAAAGCGACCATGACTACAGCTGCGATGCACTGTAAAAAGGACGATTCAAGTTGACGGTTAGAATTTAAGGATGATGGTAAGGAGCTAGGATGAAAAGGAGCTAGCGCGATAAGGAGCTAGGATGAAAAGGAGCTAGGGCGATAACGAGCTCTCTTATCAGGTGTCTATCACCAGTGACTCACCTTCATGATGCTTGTTTGTGTGGACGTTGGTAATTCCGCTGGAAGGCGAGGGATGTACGTTGTTCTGAGAACGGCTTCGGTATGACTTCCATCTGCAGACTGAGCACTATTTATATGTCACGCCCCATCACAAGTGATCACCCGGCCGGTTGATTGATCGTGGTCCACCAAATCTGCCAAGCAAATCCCCGCCCAAAGGGGGCCAAAGTTTTTTGGTTCATTTTTTGTTGTTCTCACTCTGGAAGCAACTCCGCCGGAACCGGCGAAAGGAAAAGTCAGTCCCAAGAGATCGTTGCGGTTAGAAGAAGAAACAGACCAACAAAAAAGAAAAAAACATCCAGCAAGAATTACACTACACATCGTTCTGGGCGGTTGAATACGTGCTATTTATGCTTCTGCTTGTCGTCGAATTAGTTTTATTCCTTCGCCAAATTCTCGTCCCAACGTCGGCCCCGGAGTGACCACACTTCCTGAAGAACGGCCAAAAGGGAATGTAATTCTAAACCGGTACAACCTGTACTAGCTTTTGGTTACCGTGTGAGGGGTGTGCATGTCGAGACGAATTGTCGAGTCAAAAAAAAATTTAGAACCCAACGAAATTAAAAGTAAAGCAACCGTAACGCTTTGTGGTGTGGTACGATAATTTTAGCCGGTATTAGCCAACGCGATATTCGTATTACCAAATCAGACGCTTGGGTGGTGCACGACGAGAGACGCTTCGATCGGCTGGTGCCATGAGTTTTTTTTGCTCCTCGGTTGATCCTGTATGATTTAAGCTTTTGTTTTGCAATTTAACATGTCACTTGCCAAAAATGGCTGGTTGGCATTCCGAACAGGATAGTTGTAGTACCGGTTTGAAGCGTTAAGGCAAAGTTGCTTGTTAATAATAGCACGAAAAAAGGAAACACTACGATTGAAATAATTGAGGGAAATTAATATTGATATTATTTATTAGAATTCAAGCGATATTGAAGCCACACACTAATTGGTTTGCATTCAGTTTGCATTTCCTTTTATGACAACCCAAGGTTTTTTGGTTGAACTCAGAAACTTTGGCTGGATACATTTATGTAAAGAATGCGGTAGCACAGTTATATTCCAGCAGTTAAACACATTCCACAGTAGTGTTACTTAAATTCCAGCAACAAATTATGTGAGCTTTAATCTCACTAACCTCATATGTATATAAGATTCTCAATACTGTCCCTTATGATTTTTGAAACGTGAAAATTGATCAAATCATTGATCTGTTACAAAAAAAAAGATTTTATAAGACGCATGGTCCATCGATATGAAAGACGTTTTTTTATAGATTTAATATCATTATCGTTTTGAGTGCAACACGATATGAAAATCTGTTCATATGGCGGATGCTTAAATTTATGTTTTTTGTTATACAAAATGGGTGATAAAGAAGTATTGAATTTAATTCTTCACAATGTCACACAATCAAATAAAATAATTTGATATAGCTTTGCGATCTGAAATAGCATATAAAAATTGTCCAATATTTTCTAGAGGAGAGAACGAATCGAATAAAAACAAAACACACTTGCGTAGATTACAGTATCACAACGAGCTTTTTATTCGCAGCTTTCAAACGGTTTGTGGTCACTTGCCAACGATGCCTAGGATTCACAGAGTGCCCGGAGCCGGGGCCAGGTTCAGCGACTGCTGGTTAACGACGTGTCCTGGCAGAGGAGCCTCATGGACAGCACCACGATTGGCGGCCAAATAGCGAGCTTCCTTTGGGGCCACGGCCACCACCGCCGGCTGGTAGGCGTACGATGGCTCGACGTACGCGACTGGGGCCTGGTAAGCGTAGTTCCATGGAGATACAATTCTGGCGTATGAATTGTCCTGTACCCAGCTTCCGATGGGGGCCGGCGCCAGATAAGGCAGAGCCGCCCCATTACCCCAGTAGCTCACGGACGATCCCTGGACGGCAACGGCGAGCGTCATCATGACTACAGCTGCGATGCACTGGGGCGGGAAAATTCGGTGTTAAAGTTAATCCTGATCCTCATCCTACCAGGAGCTTGCTTCGGTGCAGTCCTTCTTACCTTCATGATTGTTTGAGTTGTTGGCTCGCGGTTGCGTTGTACCTGAGTGCTGGGGTTGATCTGATGTCGTTTCAGCGAGTTCGAGTGCTTTTTATAAGACTCTCGATTCATTCTCGAACTCACCCCCTTTTGGCCAATGACCCTGGGGGGACTCACAGGCGCGTGTACGCACACGACCTACCGTTCGCTATCGTGCGCGATTATTCTCTCATTTCCCACTCCTTGCAAAAGCTCGCGTCGCGCTACCGAACCATGGCATTCGTCGTCGGTGGTACTTTTGCCGGAAATCACCTCCAATGTTGGTAATGCGTTCGTGGAATCGATGGCAAAAATATGTCAACCATTCCGCGATCACCCACACTGGTGCCACTAGTGGGCGAGAGAGAATTGTAACAAAACACCAGCGATGCACGGGCGGGTGCATCGGATGCGGTTGAGCGCATCGGCTATTGCAAAGGTCTTGCACTTTCCTTGAGCAAACTCCGTGAACTGGCTATCGATATCAGGTCGATCGACGAGAATGGAGAGATTTTACGGACTGAAATGAATATTATATTTTATACAATAAATAAAATGAGTGTGATCCTTTAATAAGTTGTGAGGAAAAAGTAATATTTTTTCAAAAGTTTAGAGCTAGAATCATCTAACTAAATTAGAAGATAAAATATAAAAAATCATTTTTATCATTTATTTGGATTTATCACATATATTAAGACACCATTTCTTTTGGATGAGAAAATTCATAAATATGTTTACTTGCTTTAATAAATTTTGAACTAATGTGTACGATCGTTAGATGCACGATTCAAAAGGTAAAGTCTTATTATATTGCCTTATAGGTATTAGATATTTGAGCCTTGTTCTAAAGTCTCAATCGTTGAGCAATCGAATGTCTGTTCTTCCATGCTTACATTACAACTAAAATTAATCATAACTTTCAGAAGGCATTAACTATAATGCCAACACCAAACGCCAACAATTAACCGTAATAAAAAACCTTTCGACGCTAACGCCAAATAAATGGCTATTAGTTAAAGGTGCTACGCTGTCTCAAAAATCACTTATTCCATCCGGACGCGAAAAATCAAGCTCCTGATCGCCGCCATATCTCGCACCCGATCTACCCCATGCGATCACTATCTCGACATCCGTTTTCGGGCTCGCGAATGTCTCTATTTTGGGCAGCTCGCCTCGGTTTCTCTTTCTCGCTTTCATGTACCAAACGGCCAGTCCCACATCCTGGTGCCGAATGTCATTCGCAACAGCTTGCCATTCGAACGCACTCGGGTTCAAAGTGTACCATGTTGAAGCGTTGATAACTGAAAGGCATGTGCTCGAGGCGAACGTACGAATCGGTGTTCCGACACGGACAAAGAACGCGGAGGCACAATTACCCCTAGCCGCAGGATACATTCCCTATTCCGTTCTGTGAATGGTGTGTTGCGTTTTTTTTTTGGAGCAACACCTTTGGGTGGTGCTGTTTTTTGTTGTGAGGGTGAAGAATTGGATTCAGCCATTGGTTCTAGCCACCGATTGCGCGGTATAAAAGACCCACGCGAGAGTCCTGTCAACATCAAACGTTGGTTGAGTTCTGCCCAGCTCTGAAGCAACCTTCCGCAGTTTTTCCAAAAAACAAAAAAAATCCGTAAACATGAAGGTAGTGCAGGGCCACCAAAGGGTGTCAAAACAGGGGATGCATGTGCCTGTGCGTGTACTAATCGTGAGGGTTTGTCATTTTGCAGTGCATCATCGTTGCAGTCATGGTCGCCCTGGCCGTTGCCGTTGAGGGAAGCGCCTACGCGTCGTACGCCGTCCCGCTGGCCTACTCTGTTCCACAGACCACAGTTGTCCAGCAGAACGTTGCCCCGAAGTACGTCGTGTCGGGTTATGCCACCCCGTACGTGGCCTCACCATATGTGGCCGCTCCGTATGTGGCCTCACCGTACGTGGCCGCTCATGGATACGCCGCAACTGCTGTTCATCCGGTTACCTACGCTGCTCCAGCTGCCACCGTGTATACTCCTCACGTTCAGCATGAGGCTCGTTACGTCGCTGCTAACCGTGGTGCCGTCCATGAGGCTCCTTTGGCCGGACATGCTGTCAACCAGCAATCGCTGAACCTGGCCCCGGCTCCTGGTACGCTGTAAATATGCTCTCTTCATTCCTGTATCTACCTCAATAAACGTGCCCTAAAGCTCACCTGCGGTGTTCTCTCATGTCTGATCGAAGAAGATCATTTCCGAAAAGATGCGATTGTGAAGCTGCTCGAATGCACGTACACGTGCCCGTTCGCCATGACATTGTCCTTTGCTGTTTCCCTTCGCATATCTCACGCGCGGTGTTGGGTTTGCAACTCTGCACGCACTCTGTCTGCAGCCACGTGGATGCATCGATCAACTGCATGCGTTATGTCAGCGGAAAAACCTCGCCCACTCGAAGGTCGCCCACGGTTCCGCCCGGTGACAGATCGGGTAGTACTGGTCGGTTTCTTTCAACCAAGCAATTAATGCAGCGCTCGGGTGGTGGCCCCATGTTCGATGGAGTCTGTAATTACGATTCGTCACCGCATGGTCACCGCCCGAATCAACCGGTTCCAGCGTTCCAACCGAACGACTGCTCGTTGACATTGATCTTGAATTTTGGAACTCACGAACGCGGTTGCGTAGCCACGGTGCGTATGCGTTTCTTCGCGCGTGGGGCGCGAGTTGCGTGGCCCTCGAAAGTGCCTTCCGGCTGTAACGGCATCATGGCACGCGGGAAACTCGTTGTGCAGTGGTACGCCACTGAAACCGTTCCACGTTTGGTTGATTGACTGCTTAAGATTGGTGCTGTGAGGTGGGAAAGGTATTTTGTCTCCCCACTCGATCTGTGCTTTGTGGTGTTCAAGAGTGGTTGTTTCGTTGCGATCGATGAAAAGGGACAATACGTCACCAAACCCACCCGTCAGCTTAATGAGGTGGATTTGAAGGTGGTTGGTTGGGCCGATCGATGTAACGGTCAGCCGTACATAAGTCGTTCAAGGAGGACATGAATAGGTCGCGCTGCATTTGACCGACACCTCCCTTCCAATCGATGGCATTTCGATGGCGATTATTTTATTTTGCACGTTAATTGCAACGGTAGCGCGCTGGCGTGCATTTCCTAGTATCGCTTTTCTCGAGCGCTCGATCGATGTGACGTTCTCGTTAGTGTTTGTAGCTAAATAGCTCGACCGATCAGTGCAGTGGTGGTGTCCCTAATTTGAACAACCTTGCAGGCATTAAAAGTTCAGGAGGTCTTTGTGATGAATTAATGGAAGCTGGATGTTCGTTATGAAATAAAATTAAAAGATTTATTGCAGCATACAAAATGGTTTGAAGCTCGACGTAATATCACAGTTTAGGCAACGATCGCCTTCTGGTTGACGAGGTGTCCTGGCAGAGGAGCCACATGCACGGCTCCCGGGTTGGCAGCAACATACTTGGCAGCATGAGCCTCAACTGGCAGGTAGTTGTTGTATCCGTAACCGTATCCATGGCCGAGTCCGTATCCTCCATACAGTCCCAGCGAGTTGACCGACTTCAAAGTGTTCACATTAGCCTGGACAACAGTCGGGGCATACTTCGATCCGTAGTATCCTCCATGCAGACCCCATGGGTTGACCGTCTGCAGAGTGTTCACGTTGGCCTGGACGACGGTCGGAGCGTACTTTGATCCATAGTATCCTCCATACAGACCATTGTTGTAGCTAGCGTAGGGAAGAGCGGTCGAGTACGGGTACGATAGTCCATGGTCCAGGACGGACGAGTATCCAAGTCCTGCAAGGGACGAGTAGTGACCCAGACCATCATAGGTGTTCAGACCATACAGTCCCGAGTTGTAGGAATACGGGAGGACTGTCTGTACTGCTGGCAGATAGGAGCCCTTGGAGATAGTGGCCAGAGCCAGCACAGCGATCGCGATGAATCCCTAGAAAGCGAAGATTAACATGCGATCGTATCGTATTATCACCGATTGTATACTTCCCACAATCCGTTATCAACTCACCTTCATTTTTACAGTTGAGTGCCTCGATTGATTGGCTTCGATCGCGAAAAGAGCTGCAAGCGAACTGTGATCGTTTGACCACCGGATCGTCTGCTTTTATAATGACGACGACACGGTTGCTGTTTTCGGTTGTTAGTCCTTGGTGGAACACTTTTCCTTTCGTTTTCCACTTCCGTAAAGAGGCACTATAAAAGATGCCGCAAGCTGTGTCGTCGATATCAGTTCTCAGACAGCTCTTCAATCAACACAGTGCAGTCGTATTCCACCAAAAATCATCAAAATGAAGGTACACGGTTCATTTAAACCAACGACGATCGCTTTTCCTAACGTTTTTCTTCGCCTTTTTCAGTTCTTCGTCGCAATCCTGGCGCTTGCCTTCATCGCTGCCTCTGAGGCGTCTTACCTGCCGTACGATGATGTCCTCTCGTACTCCGGATATGGCACTGGACTCCCACTGTCCAAGGTGGTCGTTGGCTCGTCGTACGATCTTCAAGCAGTCGTCGACAAGTACTCCTATCCTTCGTGGTATGGTTCCTATCCTGCAGTGAAGAAAGTGGTCGAATACCCATCGGTTGCTCCGGTGCTGGCCACGAAGGTCGTCGATAACAGCTACGGACTTGGATACAACAAGCTCGTCGCTCCGGTCCTTTCGCATGGCTACGGTCTAGGATATAACAAGCTCGTCGCCCCGGTTGTCGCCTCCAAAGTCGTCGATGACAGTCTGTTGAGCTACGGCGGATACGGACTGGGATACAACAAGTATCTTTCGTCCACTCCAGTTGCCAAATACGTGCTGTAGATGTAAATAATGTTGTTTTAATAAACCGGCTCCGATTCATGACGTATGCATATGACGTTCGTTGAGTTTATTCATTCTCTTTGTGCTTCGCTTCGGTTAGAATGGCATTCGCTACATTTTTTGCCACTTTTTGGAAGCTTAGTTCGTACAATCACTTTGATTTGGATGCCTGATCGTCAGCTAGTTTCGTTGATATAAAAGATCGCTTCTGCGCTAGCATCAATCAGAATCAGAACGATCTCTAGTACGATCACACATCAGTGACCTCTCCACATCTCCAACCAGCAATCATGAAGGTAAAACGATCAAGTTTCGGAAGCTCAAAGTAGGTTCGATCCTTTGACTCAAATTACCTTCTTCTCGCAGTGCATCGCAGCTGTAGTCATGGTGGCTCTAGCCGTTGTCGCTGAGTGCGGCGTCGTTCCAGTTCCGGTAGTGTACACTGCCCCGGAGACGACTGTCGTCCAGCAGAACGTGGCTCCGAAATACGTTGTTCCGGCTCCTCTGACCTATGCTGCTCCGGCTGTTGCCTCTTATCCGACCTACTCATATGCTGCGCAAACCGTCTCCCATGCCGTCCCAGCTGTGTCCTATGCCCGTGTCGCATCAGTAGGTCCAGTTGCATACTCTGCTCCGACATTCTACACCGATTCGGAAGTCGTCAACGCTGCTCCAGTAGCCGTGGCTCCAGCTGCTGCTGTCGTTGCTCAGCCTGCCGTTGCCGTGGTGGCCCAGAAGGAGGCTCGCTACGTTGCTGCCAACCGTGGCGCTGTTCATGAGGCTCCTTTGGCCGGTCACGCCGTCAACCAGCAGTCGTTGAACATTGAGCCAGCTCCTGGAACTCTGTAAAGTCGTCTCGAAATTAGTGTTCATAGTGCTGGGATGCTTTCTTTCTTTTGTGTGAGCTTGCTAAGTCAAAATGAAACTATCCTCTTTGATACAATAAACGTGGGCTTGTTAAGCTACCTGTGAGTCCTTGAAATAATAAGTTTTTGGTTTAGGATATTATGACAGATGAGAAGAACAATCTAATTTGTTAAACAATGTTACTCAAAGAATAGTTTTGATGGTTTTGCTTTATTTGGGTCTTCAATCAAGTATTTACAGCCACTCAACAGATCATTTATCACAGTCAATTATGCCACGATCGCCTTCTGGTTGACGAGGTGTCCTGGCAGAGGAGCAACATGCACGGCTCCCGGGTTGGCAGCAACGTACTTGGCAGCATGAGCCTCAACTGGCAGGTAGTTGTTGTATCCGTAGCCGTATCCATGGCCGAGTCCGTATGCATGACCGAGTCCATAACCTCCATACAGTCCCAGCGAGTTGACCGACTTCAAAGTGTTCACGTTAGCCTGGACAACAGTCGGGGCATACTTCGATCCGTAGTATCCTCCATGCAGACCCCATGGGTTGACCGTCTGCAGAGTGTTTACGTTGGCCTGGACGACGGTCGGAGCGTACTTCGATCCATAGTATCCTCCATACAGACCATTGTTATAGCCAGCGTAGGGAAGAGCGGTCGAGTACGGGTACGATAGTCCATGGTCCAGGACGGACGAGTATCCAAGTCCTGCAAGGGACGAGTAGTGACCCAGACCATCATAGGTGTTCAGACCATATAGTCCCGAATTGTAGGAATACGGGAGGACTGGGTGCACTGCTGGCAGATAAGATCCGTTGGAGATAGAGGCCAGAGCCAGGACAGCGATCGCGATGAATCCCTGTGATGAGTTTTATTGGGTTAAATTATGACTGTTTTTGAACCGTACTAGTGACCTACCTTCATGTTGATGGTGAACTAATACTGTTTGTTGCAGTCAATAGACAGAAACTGTGATGATCGAGCTAGAGTCTGTCGCTTTTATACTTCAAACGTGTCAGCATTTCGATTTTATTTCAAGCGTATTGCCTGCGTAAGGTCAATTTGCAGCTGCGGTAAATCAAGGATAATTTGACAATTCGACTCACTTCATAAAGCTCGAATTTGGTGATATGGGTGTTAAGAGCATCTCGAAGTCCAATACATCATGACAAATACGGCTTGTTTGACGAACCATGAAATCGGAAGCAGCTATAGCAAATAGGCTAGCCTGAACTCTTCTCACCTTCCGCTTTTTAATGACGATCTTATGTCAAGCGTGACGAGATTGTGTCTGCTTTGAACCTTGTATTTAACTTAATATGGTATTTGATTTCACTTTCAATATTTGAAAAATCGCCCAAATCGAGTGAAAAATTCCTCGTTTTCGATTGGTTGATAAAGCCACTCGGTATTTAAGCAACGGATATCTAGCAGCAGACATCAGTTTCAATTGAGCCTTTACCGAGAATACCAGCAAGCTTCCAGCACATTAAACTCCAAACATGAAGGTAAGCTGTACCAAATAGACTAAGAAATCAGAATGATTTATTCGTGTGTTCAACAGTGCATTCTCGCGATCGCCGTCCTGGCTCTAGCCACTGTCTCCAACGGATCCTATCTGCCAGCAGTGCACCCAGTCCTCCCGTATTCCTACAATTCGGGACTATATGGTCTGAACACCTATGATGGTCTGGGTCACTACTCGTCCCTTGCAGGACTTGGATACTCGTCCGTCCTGGACCATGGACTATCGTACCCGTACTCGACCGCTCTTCCCTACGCTGGCTACAACAATGGTCTATATGGAGGATACTATGGATCAAAGTACGCTCCGACCGTCGTCCAGGCCAACGTGAACACTCTGCAGACGGTTAACCCATGGGGTCTGCATGGAGGATACTACGGATCGAAGTATGCCCCAACTGTTGTCCAGGCTAACGTGAACACTCTGAAGTCGGTCAACTCGCTGGGACTGTATGGAGGATATGGACTGGGCCATGGATACGGCTATGGATACAACAACTACCTGCCAGTTGAGGCTCATACTGCCAAGTATGTTGCTGCCAACCCGGGAGCCGTGCATGTTGCTCCTCTGCCAGGACACCTCGTCAACCAGAAGGCGATCGTGGCATAATTGACTGTGATAAATGATCTGTTGAGTGGCTGTAAATACTTGATTGAAGACCCAAATAAAGCATATTCATCAAAACTATTCTTTGAGTAACATTGTTTAACAAATTAGATTGTTCTTCTCATCTATCATAATCTCCTAAACCAAAAACTTATTATTTCAAGGACTCACAGGTAGCTTAACAAACCCACGTTTATTGTATCAAAGAGGATAGTTTCATTTTGACTTAGCAAGCTCACACAAAAGAAAGAAAGCATCCCAGCACTATGAACACTAATTTCGAGACGACTTTACAGAGTTCCAGGAGCTGGCTCAATGTTCAACGACTGCTGGTTGACGGCGTGACCGGCCAAAGGAGCCTCATGAACAGCGCCACGGTTGGCAGCAACGTAGCGAGCCTCCTTCTGGGCCACCACGGCAACGGCAGGCTGAGCAACGATAGCAGCAGCTGGAGCCACGGCTACTGGAGCAGCGTTAACGACTTCCGAATCGGCGTAGAATGTCGGAGCAGAGTATGCAACTGGGGCTACTGATGCGACACGAGCATAGGACACAGCTGGGACGGCATGGGAGACGGTTTGCGCAGCATATGAGTAGGTCGGATAAGAGGCAACAGCCGGAGCAGCATAGGTCAGAGGAGCCGGAACAACGTATTTCGGAACCACGTTCTGCTGGACGACAGTCGTTTCCGGGGCAGTGTACACTACCGGAACTGGAACGACACCGCACTCAGCGACAACGGCCAGAGCCACCATGACTACAGCTGCGATGCACTGCGAGAATAAGATAATTTGAATCAAAGGATCGAACCTAGCTTGAGCTTCCGAAACTCGATCGTTTTACCTTCATGATTGCTGGTTGGAGATGTGGAGAGGTCACTGATGTGTGATCGTACTAGAGATCGTTCTGATTCTGATTGATGCTAGCGCAGAAGCGATCTTTTATATCAACGAAACTAGCTGACGATCAGGCATCCAAATCAAAGTGATTGTACGAACTAAGCTTCCAAAAAGTGGCAAAAAATGTAGCGAATGCCATTCTAACCGAAGCGAAGCACAAAGAGAATGAATAAACTCAACGAACGTCATATGCATACGTCATGAATCGGATCCGGTTTATTAAAACAACATTATTTACATCTACAGCACGTATTTGGCAACTGGAGTGGACGAAAGATACTTGTTGTATCCCAGTCCGTATCCGCCGTAGCTCAACAGACTGTCATCGACGACTTTGGAGGCGACAACCGGGGCGACGAGCTTGTTATATCCTAGACCGTAGCCATGCGAAAGGACCGGAGCGACGAGCTTGTTGTATCCAAGTCCGTAGCTGTTATCAACGACCTTAGTGGCCACAACAGGAGCGACGAGCTTGTTGTATCCCAGTCCGTAGCTGTTATCGACGACCTTCGTGGCCAGCACCGGAGCAACCGATGGGTATTCGACCACTTTCTTCACTGCAGGATAGGAACCATACCACGAGGGATAGGAGTACTTGTCCACGACCGCTGGAAGATCGTACGACGAGCCAACGATCACCTTGGACAGTGGGAGTCCCGTGCCATATCCGGAGTACGAAAGGACATCATCGTACGGCAGGTAAGACGCCTCAGAGGCAGCGATGAAGGCAAGCGCCATGATTGCGAAGAAGAACTGGAAAAGGCGAAGAAAAACGTTAGGAAAAGCGATCGTCGTTGGTTTAGATGAAGCGTTTACCTTCATTTTGATGATTTTTGGATACGACTGCACTGTGTTGATTGAAGAGCTGTCTGAGAACTGATATCGACGACACAGCTTGCGGCATCTTTTATAGTGCCTCTTTACGGAAGTGGAAAACGAAAGGAAAAGTGTTCCACCAAGGACTAACAACCGAAAACAGCAACCGTGTCGTCGTCATTATAAAAGCAGACGATCCGGCGGTCAAACGATCACAGTTCGCTTGCAG
This sequence comes from Anopheles nili, assembly GCF_943737925.1. NCBI lineage: Eukaryota > Metazoa > Arthropoda > Insecta > Diptera > Culicidae > Anopheles > Anopheles nili. Next base: position 19,162,829 of record NC_071292.1, read on the forward strand.
CTCTTTTCGCGATCGAAACCAATCAATCGAGGCATTCAACTGTAAAAATGAAGGTGAGTTGATAACGGAGTGTGGGAAGTCTTCGATTGATAATAATGCGATCGCATGTTGATCTTCGCTTTCTAGGGATTCATCGCGATCGCTGTCCTAGCTCTGGCCACTGTCTCCAACGGATCCTATCTGCCAGCAGTGCAGACAGTCCTTCCGTACTCCTACAACTCGGGACTGTATGGCCTGAACACCTATGATGGTCTGGGTCACTACTCGTCCCTTGCAGGACTTGGATACTCTTCCTTCCTGGACCATGGACTATCGTACCCGTACTCGACCACTCTTCCATACGCTGGCTATAACAATGGTCTGTATGGAGGACTCTACGGTTCGAAGTACGCTCCAACTGTCGTCCAGGCCAACGTGAACACTCTGCAGACGGTTAACCCATGGGGTCTGCATGGAGGATACTACGGATCGAAGTATGCCCCGACTGTTGTCCAGGCTAACGTGAACACTCTGAAGTCGGTCAACTCGCTGGGACTGTATGGAGGATACGGACTCGGCCATGGATACGGCTATGGATACAACAATTACCTACCAGTTGAGGCTCATGCTGCCAAGTACGTTGCTGCCAACCCGGGAGCCGTGCATGTGGCTCCTCTGCCAGGACACCTCGTCAACCAGAAATCGATCGTTGCTTAGACAAATTTTCAAAATGATGATGTAAATAAATGGAGCATAGTTTCTGCACAATATTTAAGTTTTTTTTTGTCGAAGGACGTGTTGGCTGAAATTTTATATTCGTATTGTTTTCATCGAACTATGATATTTATTATTTGCTTATTGCATGTTTTATGTTTGCTTATAAACATAGAGATATGTTACTCTTTCTGTTACTTTTTTTTATTTAAAATGACAATAATGTTTTTGTTTTAATTCTACTGTTTTAATCGTTTCCAACCAATAACCGATCGTCGTATTTTTCCCGTCCCTTTACTGTGCTTTTAAATGGTTTCACTGTTCTCCAGCAACAATTGTCTCCCATACCTTCTCTGCGGAAGTTCACCAACGAATTCCTCCCCATGCTCGAATCCTTTGTCTACCTGACCTTACCCAACGTGCTCCAGCGCACCTTCTTCCTCGAAGACCTCGACGTTCGCTACAAAACGAAGCCCCATTTAGCGCTCCACTCTACATGTATGCCGGACAGGGCGGTGAATCGAGACATTAATCTCACAAATACCCACCACGTCGGTGCAACCTGCAATTTGCCCCCAAACGCATAAATGTACGCTGGTAAGGTGCTGGGAAGGAGAACAAGGCGCATGTAGAGCAAAGCCGCCCAGGCACTCAATGTCCTCGGGTCACCGCAACCCACCCATGCCAACCGTACCGTCCATTATCGACAACGCCTAGTACCGTGGCCCTTTGCCACACCGGTCGATGGAACAGCGCGAGATTACATCGAAAGGGTGTGTTTAACGTCGAGAGTGTGCCGATCCGGTGGCTGCGGTGGCTGTCGGTGATTGATTACTATTTATCAACGGCAACGGCCACGGTTCTAGGCAATCACCCGGTACGGCACCATCGCGGGCCAGCTGCACCGGCTCGAAATGGTTTATGCAAATGAAAGCGCCCAATCCGATGCCGAGTTCTTGCGAGTGTTGTGAAATCGATCGATTGCGGGTGCACGAAACTTTTCTCCCTCGTCATTTCTCGATCGTCGCATCCGCTGGAAAAAGCAGAAATGCTCGGTAACGAGTCGTCGTGGGATTAAGACTTCCAAACGCCGCTGACAGGAGCAGTGCAGTGCAGGAGATTAACTTGTCGTGTGGCCACGCGCCGCTGGCGGGAGATCACTTTAGAATTAATGCGACGCAGCGTGATGCGAGTGGCGCTATTGGGTGCGTTTAAGCAGGATTGTGCATGCTGGATGAGATGCAATTACTAATCAGTTGCAATTACTCGCGACTTGCGATTACGGGTTGGTTTGACAGAACGTTGACGGGAGGGCAGCGAACTGATGCATCGCAACTGTCAAGCTATCATGTACGGGATCTACTGATCATGTGCATTGTTGGGAGATATTTTCTAAAGGGTTTGGAAGATGTTTCGAATAGCTGACGAGATCTTTCATGCTTGAGTGTATATACCAACACAATTCGATTACACTCAATTCCTTTTTGAATGTTTATTGCTCCGTAACCTTACGAAAAACGACATGTTCTTCGATAGCCAATGATTTGATGGCTTACAACAAGTACTTATTGTAGTCATATCCATACCCATGACCGTACGCTCCGTATGCCGACGGATATCCCCAGTGATTGGCCAGACTGGCAGCAACATTAGCTTGAACGATGGTTGGCTTCCCCAAGCCGTGGTGATCGTAGAACGTCGGCGAGTAGGGCGCGTAGAGATGATGAGCCGCCACCGGTCCGTGAAGACTGGCCGCATTCTCCTGCACCACCGTCGGCCCATGCTCGCCCCAGTAGCTGTAGGTACCCGAGGGGTTGCCATAGTAGGAAGCATACGGTGCGGCAAAGCCCGAAAGCGCATATCCATGTGGCGCGTAATGTGCGCCGTAATATGCACCCGCCACGGCGGCCGTATCGTGGATGGCATGCTCCACATATCCTGGGGCTGCAGCATACGGTGCGATGGCGTGTCCTGCCACGGTGACGGCAGCAACACTCATCATTAGAACAGCAGTGGCGATGAGCTTGATTTTGAAGGAGTGCAATAGACGGGTTTGATGAAAAATAGAAGCCAAAAACACATGCTTTTTCCGTTGCATCGAAAGAGAGCTTCGATCACTTACCTTCATGGTGCGCTTCGGGACGTTTAGCTGGCTTTGCTGGCGATGGTTCTTGTGAGGCTGCTGCTCTAGGTGTTCTCACTCGCGCCTCGCTCATGGCAGGTGGTTTTATAAAGGGTGTCACGATCTCTACACGCGGTAACGCACGGTAGTGGAATGAAAATTGCTGCCCAGCCGGTGCGGTTGCATGCTCGATGGCGCGTGTAAACGCGCAAAGCGCGCCCTTCAGCGTCAATTAGCCCTAGAATCGGGCCCAGAACCTGCACCACCTGTCACCTGAAGTCACACCGGCCTGATCGACTCGATCGGCTTCTGGGTGATCGATAGGAGAAAGCCTAACCGCGGGTGGATGCAAAAAGCATACCACCTGCAAAAAGCTGTGCCTGCGCTACGGTGGCGTGCCTCTAATTGATTGATAACGCCCTTCGTAGGGATAGCGTTTGTTTTGTTTGACGTTGACTGCCGGGTTTCAGCATGGGGACGATAAATGGGGGCCTGCAAAACATCCACCGGGCTTTGTGCTGAACGGAAAGGAAGCCTAACACTGCTCGGTCAAGGTAAGGCAGCTTCTGGGCTGGTTTTTTTTTGCCTCCCCAACAAGACATCCCTTCGGCATTACGTGTACCTGGACACTGTATCGTGCTGCAGCAGGATACGATCCAGCCAAGACCCGCTCGTGGGATAGTGCAGCGGACAGAAACAATTAGCATATGACGTCGCGTTCTCGTTTCGCGCAGCGATCGTGGCTTGTGGCCGTTCTGCAGCTGCGAAGCAAACAAGTAGGAAAAAATGGCTGTTCTAGAAAGAGGAAGGACACACACGCGACGCTAATTGTGGGCGAAACGGGTGCGCAGTTAATCGGGAACCGTTGCGAGAGCCGATTAGCCGATAAGGTTCCCCAAGTTCCGTAATAAAATTGATTTTTAATGAACGGCTTTTAGGTGGATCGATTAATCGTGCTACGAGTGGTCGTGACTGGTGGCTGTGGGTGTGTGGTGCGAAATTATTACGCCATACCACGCGTTCGAGCAGGTCTTCTGAAGTTATATCACAGCGGAACTGTTCTGTAAGGAGGTGGAATGTGACCTCTGCGTTGGGTGATTTTTGGAGAACTTTCGTTTGGAGCTTTTTTTGGACTCGTGCGCGTGAAGGGATGTTTGAGTGGAGCTGATACCCGTGGGGGCGTTGGCAGTTCACTCTAAAGGACTCCCCACTCGATCCACCGACTAATTAACGCAATTATCGAACGTGACATATTTACCGCCCCGGTGGCAATTAAAAACTTTATATCGTGCTCGCACTCCGTCATCCCAACCCGATGGCGAGTGGTCGGGATCGAAAGTAGTCCTCGTTCGCAGAAAAGCCCACCTACCCAGTTCGCAGGCTGCACCAGCTGCTGCACCAGGGGTGGAATTTTTCAGGAAGCAAACCCGGGGCGGATCGGGCCGCGGAAAGTAGATCGTTTCGTTCATTGGGTCGCCCATTGGCGTGGATTGGCGATTCGCGTCACGTATGGGAATTTTGTAACAGGCACACCATTTGGCGCCTTCGATGGTGGAATTAAGACGCGTTGCATCTGGGGGAGGTGGCTGGGCCCAACCTCCGAAGGGCCGGAACCCTTTCCGTGCACAGGGGGTGACATAAATAGAAGGGCGGGTTGACCTTGGCCACGTTGTGGTACGCGGGCGGGTGAGTTTGTTTCTAGAATTTTACATAAGAACACGCTTCGACGTAATGCGTGCCGACGTAATGGTAAGGACTCGGGAAGAGAAAGTTGACAGCGATTCCGTTTCGTGCATGTGGGCTGTAGTTGGTGGGTTTTGTGATCCGGAAAGCCGTGTTTGGGAAGGTGCTTGGTTAGCTAATAATTGTTGATCCTTCAAAGCGTGCTGCAAAAGCCTCAATATCACAAAAAATCCAACGATTGGCATTGAAGTGCGTTAATTAGCGTTATGTAATATCTTTGTAATATCTGAACATGTTAAATGTTTTTTGGTGGAGCAACAAAAAACTATGATATTCAGATATATTTTTTAATTTTCATATTCTTTGGCCAAGGAAATGTTAGTCGTGGAAATGTGAGAAGTTAAATATTCAAGCATTTGCGTTTAATTGAAACCCATAAGGTTTATTACGATTGAGAGTAAATTCAGCATTAACATTCTCACCAAAAGGATGCCTTTCTAAATTTGTTTGTCTTTTCTTTGTGTGCTTTTATTTCATTTCTTGGGTTTCCTATTGAAAAACGGTGCCTTCAATGAATCTGTTCCCAGCAAAGACAAAGGCGGTAATTTAAGCGATTCGGGTTTCCACCTAACGTGCATTATTTCGGTAACCTGTTTCACAGTCTCAGACCATAAAACCGGCTTCCATAACTAATTATGAAAGTGAGCCACACAATAGTTCCCCATGTTCTACTTTTCATACGCCCCAATTCGTCGCCATTCTAATTCCGCGAGCTCGTGGCATGATGGCGAATCATCTTGGCTAGCAAAAGCGAGCCCCCAGCTGACCATCGGAGAGCACCAAAAACCCGGGAAACCTTTCGAACACCCATTTGACTATTGCTCATAACTATTGCGGGATCGGTTCCGAGTGGTTTGATTTCACCCCACGGGTTGACCTTCGAAGTCTTCGTACCTTTCCCCCCTGGTTCGATCGCCATCCACAATTGTTGGCCACTAAGCGTCCAACCGACTCGACCGATCGGCATACCGATCGTCCGCGCCCCCTCTCAGTTGGGTTGCAGTTATTATTACTATTATTTTTTTTTGTTCGTTTCGCTTCATTGCAAAAAAGCCATCCAAACGCACACACAAATCGCTAGGCTACGATAGGCCGAACGTCGGTGAACGCCAGCTGGAACGCGTGGCCGAAAGGCATTTTGTTCGCTCTCGCATTCTGTCTCGCTCTTCGTGAATGCACTCCGAATGCAGCGGGAGTGCACTCAGGTGCAATGGAGGAAGCCGACGGGTGTATCGCGGTATCGGAATGGTTCGGCCGTTGGCCACGATCGGCGTATCGCGCGGGGTTTGGCCGTTCTCCGGGGTTTGGTTCCGTGTGCGATCGGGTTCACCGATCGGTTGGGTGGGATTGTTCTTCCCCCTTTTGAGGGTGCCAATCTTTGGGGTATATAAGGATCGGCCGGTGGTCGTATCAAATCAGAAGTAGTTCAAGTGTTCTAACAGCTCCTTAAGCAGCTCTCAAAGCAAAACCACCCACTCAACCAACCATGAAGGTAGGGTGAACCTCAAGGACCTCAAGGACCTCAAGGACCTCAAGGACCTCAAGGACCGTAAGGACCTCAAGGATCGAGGATTAATTGTCTTCTTTTGTCCCATTCTGCAGTGCATCGTTGCCGCCGTTGCCGTCATCGCCCTGGCCGTCGCCGCTGAGGCTGGCTATCCTTATGCTGGATATCCTTACGCCGGATACGGAGCCACCGTGATCCAGGCGAATGCCCCAGCCTGGCCGTACGCTGGATATCCTTATGCTCATGCTGCCGCTTACCCGTACGCCGCCGCCGCTGCCTACCCTGCTGCCATCGCTGCCTATGCTGCCCCGCATGCCGCCTACCTGGCCGCCCCGCACGCTCCGCTCGCCTCGGTTGCCCACCATGCTGGTGTTGTCCCTGGAGCTACCTCGGTGACGGCGACTCGTGGTGCTGTCCATGTTGCGCCTCTGCCAGGACACGCCGTGTCGCAGAAGCAGCTCAACCTGGCCCCGGCCCCTGGAACCATCTAAGCTTGCAGGACCTACCTACTCGGAAGTGCAACGGAAATGAGAATCGGAAAACGGGAACGACACGGAACCATCGCACGATCGGTGTGCGGCTGAGCTGACCCAGGAATGGGTTTGTGTGGCATTTTGGCAACGAAGGAAGCGTGAAAAAAATAGTTGAACATCTTTCTGCTCACGGTTCATCTCAGCTGGTTGTACATTTGCTGTAAATAGAAGTTATTTACGTGAATAAATGACATCATAAACATAATGGAGATGGTTTTTTTTTTCATGGGGGCATATTTGGAACTATATCACCAACAAATTTGAGTTAAATATTGAAAGAAAAAGTTTGGAATAAGCTAAATTGCAATGTTTATAATTTTAAGATAATTTTTTTTATATTTTGTAGAAAATTAGCTTTTATTATTTTGCTGAATTATGAGAACATGCAGCTGAAGTAAATACTAGTAGATATATTCATTCATGTTCATTGCTTTTTGTAATTATTTTAAGATTAGCATCTTATGCAAAAAATATATAAAGTGATACATATGAAATTCAAAATAAACTAAACATGGAACAACAATCGAAGCAGTGGTAGAATTATACAATACCACAGCATTATTGCAGCATAAGCTCTAACATTGAATTTTAAATTTATGTTTTATAGTTTTAAGTTTAATTATGGATTTCCGAAGCAGATGTTGTTCTTGTTGACGGATTTAATGGATACTCAGTAACATAAATGTTCTATTGTGATTTTGTTGATCTGGATGTGTATTATAAAACCAAACATTGAAGGGAAACAAACGACTTGAATGCTTTAAAAACTATTTTCTGCCAGAGATGTTTATCACATAAGCTTATTATCTAACTTAGTTAGAAATACAGATCGTTCAGCATGAATGAAGCAAACTAGACGTTGATTTAATGAATGGCTCCATATCCTAAAAATGTACCTCATTTATCAACACCGCTGTCAAACAGTGACCGAATCCATCACGCAAGCAAGCTGGCTGAAAATTGCGCACTATCTATTCAAACATCCGCTCCGATCGCGAAATTTCCATTCGCAGTGCGACAGATTGCGAGGGTCATTTTTAAAGGCTGCCCAATAAAATCCACCGATGGCAGAGATAGATCGAACAAATTGAATTACATTAACACATCGGGTTGTCCTGCCAGTCGCCAGAAAAGCCGCTCATGCGTTGCAGCCCCGAAATGCTCACGCGTGCGTATGAATTTTCATGTTCCTCACCCGGCCGTATCTAAACGATCGGAAGTGAATTCAAACACCATTCACTCAAAGCTCGTCCTTCACGGTCGCGTGGGCACGTCCTTAGAAGTTTGGAACAATTTCGGCAGTGAAGAGGACTCAGAATTTGGCCCATACAGAAACTTATCTGGGCAGGTATCTAGCACCCGTTCACTTATTGGATTAGAGTGGTTCACGCGGAAAAAAGACGTTCTGCTGTGGTGAAGAGACGTTCTTCTGGTATAAATACACACCTCGGCCGGTGGTAAGCTATCAGTTGCAAGCAACGTTGTCTGCAGTACATTTGCTTCCACCAAACGTGAGCTTCAATCCTCCACTAGCTTCAAAAATGAAGGTAAGAAAGGGCTGATAAAACTCCCGCCAGGATCTTCATCGATCTCGATCCCTACGGTAGGTCTTCATCGCCGCGATCACCCTGGTTGTGCTGGCTGTTGCCGAGGCGTCCTATCTGCCGTACGGAGGTGGACTTGTTAGCGGTTACACCACGGGCTGGCCAGTGACATCATCGGTCGCCTACCCTTCGTACGGATTGTACGGCAAGTCGGTGCTTCCATTGGCCACTAAGTACGCCTACCCGTCGGTGTACGGTGGGTATCCGCTGGTGAACAAAGTCGTGTCCTATTCGGCCCCTGCAACTGTCTACGGTGGTGCGAAGCTGCTCGGATACGGTGGATATGGATACGGTGGTTACGGATACGGTGCCGGCTACGGGTATGGTGCCGGTTACGGATACGGCTACGGAAAGGTGCTGCCATCGAAGTACTACTGGTAGATTGATGGGGCGCCCTCGATCTGCACTGCATACCACCGGACTGGATAATGAACGAGCGATCGGAACAGAAGCACCATGTACAGAAACGTTTGCAAAGAGATTGAACATTGTAAAGTGATTAAAGATTTTAAAATAAACTTGTGAAAGCAATAACCAAAGTTGCAATTGGTTGCTAAGATGAGGGATATCCGAAAGATATTGCTGTTCAAAGTTGCTAAAAGTTATATGTTATGATGGGATATTCGAGACATATTGCTTGCAGTTCAAAGTTGCATAATCCAAGTTGAAATTGGATGTTATGATGTGGGATTTTCGAGAGATATTACTTGCAGTACCGCAAGGTGAATAAAGGAATCAGAAACTACAAAATTTTCTCTTCAATTAAAAAAAAGGACACTAATTACGACTCTATAATACCACTAACTTTGACTCTCTAATTTGTTTTCATACCAAAGGAAATGTAAAAATCAGTTATTTTTTACCTTTCGTCATACAATCATCATGCTTTTTTTTGGTGAATTTTTGCTCACTAGTTATTTAAGAGAAACATATGATGACGTTTTTTTATACTGCGATGTTTTATTTTGTAGATTTAACACTACATACTTTTGTTTCAATTAAACACCCACCCATTCGTTTTAAACTCGTTAATTCGTCCCAAATAATCACGTTATATGTTATATCGAGACAAAAAGAATCAAGCAAATATGTATTTTTTTTATAAAATGCTCCGCATTTTGATTTTATTCAAACACTTGCATGAATACAGCTCGCAAACGAACGCACTACTTAGCAGCTAATGAGTATGTTATCACGTGTTTCAGCGAGTCGCAGCGATGGCGCATGGTAGGGATGGCGATGTTCCGGTGCATTAATCCTACAGGATCCGCTTTACAGCGTTCCCGGTGCCGGGGCAAGGTTAAGCTGCTGCTGCGACACAGCATGTCCTGGCAGAGGCGCAACATGGACAGCACCACGAGTCGCCGTCACCGAGGTAGCTCCAGGGACAACACCAGCATGGTGGGCAACCGAGGCAGCTGGGGCATGGGGAGCGGCCCAGATGGCAGCATGCGGGGCGGCCAAGTACGGTGCATAAGCGGCCGGAGCGTAAGCAGCATGGATGGCTGCCGGTGGCCACGAAGCAACCGGGACAGCAGCTGGGAGACCTGCGTATGGCCAACCCCACGGAAGGACTCCAGCCTCCGACACAACGGCGAGGGCGAGCACAACGGCAACGATGGCGGTCTGCGGGAAAAACGAACACGAAACAAAGGGAGTTAGATTTGACACCTCTGACGGATGGTGGCTTAACGCCACACGGCCATTACATCACACCTTCATGGTGAGCTGGAGTTGGTTGAATTGATCTGGGATCTACTCGATTGAACGTTCGGATGGAGTGTGATACTTTTCCGAGCACCTGGCGTTGGTTTTTATAGGCCGTTTGGCCAAAAGGGGGCCCTCTCTCGGGAGCGAACCACGCTCCACGTCCAGGAAGGACACAAGAATATGGCAGAAGAAAAAAAAACCGCCAATAGGTGAGTGGATCCGCTTTTACCGGCGCAGAGCGCACAATTAATGGACCTACTGTGAGCCAGCTCATGTACATAGCCAGTACTTCGAGCGAGATAGAACTCACCAGTGGGAGGGTGAGTTGGGATTTCCTGGCGCTTGGGAAAAGCCACACACACACACACACACACACACACACACGCCACAGTTCAAGTTCAGTGATCCATTTCGCTTTTTGGACCTCCCTGCTTTACATAACAGCTCGAACCACGTGTATGTACGCGACGCGCATGTACACCTGGGTGGGGAGATCCTGCATTCTAAGTGCCGTAGGTTGGCGCGCCCGTTCAACCACCATCTGAAGTGAAAGAACGTACCGGTGGCCGGTGGTATATAGGAAAGCAAGCAAGCAAGCAAAAAAAAATAGCTCCCCAACACAGCGTCACAACTTGTCGCACCTTCGGGGCCGCGTACCGAAGATGGTGGGGTTTGCAGCGAATGCAACAATTGCATCAGGCGGTTGCAACCGCCGAGGTCGCGTCGCGGCTATCTCGATCGGGGTTGAGTCGTTAGAAGGAGTTTCCGTATAAAAACGACCGTATGCGCTCCGGAATGGCATCACAACCGCTAGAACCGTTCCAAAGTCACCACCGAAACTACCGCTCGAACCAAACCAATCCAAAATGAAGGTAGGTCTGTGGCCTAAAAGGGAACAGCTTCCTTTAGGGCTCGCTGAAACCTTACGTTGATTGTTCGGTGCTAACGAATTGTGTTTTGTTTTGGTCATTCCCGAAACTTTTCTCACACAGTGCATGGTAGCTGCAGTCATCTTGGCCCTGGCCGTCGTCTCGGAAGCTGGTATCCTGCCGTACGGAGGTTGGCCCTACGCACATCTGGCCGCTCCGACCGTGATCCAGTCGAACGTGTTGGCTCATCCGTATGGTGCCATCTCGCACGCTGCCATCCATAGTGCTTACGCCCACGCTGCTTATGCTCCACATGCCGCCATCTTGGCTGCCCCGCATGCTGCCATCTGGGCCGCTCCTCATGCTCCAGCTGCCTCGGTTGCCCACCATGCTGGTGTTGTTCCTGGAGCTACCTCGGTGACGGCTACTCGTGGTGCTGTCCATGTTGCGCCTCTGCCAGGACACGCTGTGTCGCAGCAGCAGCTTAACCTTGCCCCGGCACCTGGAACGATCTAAGTGCGGACGATCGCCAAACACTTCCTACACCATCTGTCGTCTATCGCTGTTTTGTCGAAATTGTGCTATCCCGGTTCGCAGTAGAGTCCTTTCGGGCCTGGTTTAGACCATGACGCGCGCGTGCGCGAGTGCACCAAATGAATAGACTAAAATTGGTTTCATACTTCTCATACATGCTGAGCGTTTGCTTTCTTTTTGCAAAGTTGAAAGAACTGTTTGAGCATGATGGAAAATCAGCTCCTTTGGGTTCCAGAATGATATTAATTTAGGACAAGGGAAGTGCATTATCCAAGGCACTATCTAAAGTACTGCGGTATATGCATAATTTTTATTTCACAAAGGTTTTGAGTTGTTTTTTTCACGCATTGGTTTTGTAGAATATAATTAGCCTCTGCCTTTATTTGTTAACCATTCGTAGCGTGTTTAACAGGTGTTTGCCCTCTCCAAATTCAGACCTTCTGGTTAGCCGTACTCTGTTTTTTATGCAGCTCCATCTACTAAAAGATTTGGGGTTAGAAGACGTACCCAAGATATAAAATATATTATACATTATAGTATATGTTACAATACTGCACAACCAAGTCGTTTCGAAATATGATAAGAGAGCTTTTGCAACCTTTGAAAAACCTTCGGATCTTCAACTCATTATCTGACCGGCCCTTTCGGTCAACATGAACAGAGGTGTGGTAGGTCAAACTTTAGATTAAATGATCACGATAATTAAGTAATGCCGGTGATGCATCCACCAAAGTGCCGAGGTTAATGAGTGGCAGACGATCGTGTGATCAGTTCCATTTTCTTATAAAGCAGGCCAGAAATGCCCAGCCCTTGTGATGAGTAAATAATTCACCTCTAGTCAAGTTAGCCATGAGAGTCATTCACCCCATTTTTATTTAGATTCGTATCAAAGCCTTCCAAATTAAAACAAAACTAAAGATAACTTAAGAAACTTTGAACCAGAGCTAACGTATAAATATTTTTCGTTAGAATAACGACGTGTCACGTGCTGATGGCTCTGAGGGTGTAAGCAAAGTGATTCGACGGAGTTTAAAATTCAAGTGTTTTACTCGGTAATAGAACGCATAAACCTTTGAAGTATAATGTATTTAAAGTGACAGTTGGTTCATGCAGCTCATAGCTGTCCATGAATGCTTATTAGTTTGTCAGCTATTACAGTACATTTTAAGGCAATGGTTTGACGATCAAGTTGATCCTTTTAAATTTAATATTAACTGTACCAAGCCACCCTAAGATTTGTGTTACATCAAGGGTTGAATGTGTCTCGTTGTGAACCCTTAGCTTAATTATTCACGATCTTACGCTGCGTCCTTGCCTGTTCTTAGGGTGGTCTTAGAAACAGGATCGGCTCCACGACCTTCGCCAATCAGTATGCAGCAATCTGCACATGGAAAGGAGAATTCGATTGCTGCTATCATTAGCATGGCCGTTTGAAGGATAGCAACAGTGCGGCGATGCAATAATCTGCATCGATTGTATCCTGCCCGCAGTCGCGTGGTGATTCATCTAACGCGAGATAGCAAGTCTCGCGGTGCAGCCGTAAACAAGCGCCGTTGACACCTTGTCCGTTGAAAGCACCCCACGCTTGATTTCAACACGGATCTGGAGCAAAAGCAAAACACGGCAGCTAGACACTATATCCGCGTTCAGGTACTAGAGTCGGCGTATTTTTGTTTTGTCGCTATGCAGAAACCACTTCGAATAAGGAAACAAAGGGTGGCGACCCGTACACTATCTGCAGCTCGGAAGGGTGTGAAAGATTTCATTCACCGTGACGCTCCGTAAGGTGAGTAATGTGCGATGCAGGCGTTCATTGAGCGGCAAACCAAAGAAGGGACCTCCACATCCAAAGTCACGCCTCAACCGGCCCAGGAAGTAACCCTAAGCTGCAAGAGGCAAACCAACCTGATTGACTGTGAACTTGGGGTTGTTCTTGGGGTTGTGATTTGTTCTCAAAAGGGGCACGCGAGCATTATGGGGCGGTTCTGGACCGGGTGGCCAGCTGCAGCATGCAATGCTTACCGGTGCCAATGTCAGCCGGAGACTAGAAATGGAACCTAGAAATGCCGCTAGAAATGGAGGCCCACGTTGGCCGTGGTCGGTCCGGGTGGGACCACATTTGCAAACCGACCCAGCCCGGAGCTGCACCGGGTCGAGCTTGGGTGGAGTCGATATCCTGGACCCACGACCCAGGGTGGCGTACAGGGAAAATATAGAACAGAACAACAGCGCATGAAAGCCAACAAATGGGCGGCTATCGTACACAATGTCACATTCTGGTTTTGTAGGTCGCCCACCGGTAGGCGTGCGGCTTATTTTTATCGTGCCGCCAGAAACCACGGAAACCCGGTACTAGACTCTGGCCAGAGGTATAAAAGGCTAGTGGTAAGAACTTAGAATTGTTACTTTTCTACATTTCCTCGCTCAGGTCAGCCGAAACGGACAGCGCCCTCACGGAATGGTGGTAAGTAGTGCAGCACCATCAGGAACGGCAGGAGTCCTTTTGGAGGTCCTGGTCCATCTAAAGCACCATCCTTCGTTCGTGTCCGGCAGTTCCCCAGCAAAGCGTTAAGGAGGATCACACTGACGGTGGTCGGTTTTGTGGCGATCTTCGCGAGTCCTTCAAACGCTGGCTTCTATCCGGGCCTTTCGTTAGAGGGATGGCCGTACGCGTTCCCACTTGGACCGTGGCATGATGCGACTCCGATTCAACCGTACAACGAACCAGTCCCGATCATACCCGTCATTTCGGCTCATCTCGCTGAGTATCCGGGTGCGATGTCGATTGCGGCCACGCGTGGTGCCATCCATATCGCACCCCTACCTGGACACTCGATCTCGCAGTTCCAGTACAACCTGGACGCTCCTCCTGGGACGTATTAAGTCAAGGACACTGGCGCGTCGTTTCGTTTTAAAACTTAGCAATAAAGCGTGCTTTATTTCGGACCCAAAGGGGGACCCGGAAAACACTCCAAAACGGTGGTCAGCTTTTTTTTGTCTTTCTTTCTCTCTCGTACGCTTACGGAGGTTCTAGGACAGCGGATGTTACCGAGGATCCTGTGCGAGAAGCTTTTGCATCAGCGCTGGCGCGACGTACTGGTTGGTGCTGTATCCTTGGCCCTTGATGAAGACATTTGGTACGGCCCAAGGGCCAAGATGGCCCCGCTGAACTGGAACGTACGCCACAAGCGATGAAGAGGGTGCAACGAAGCTCAGGTAGTGTTGGTCCGCCAGGAACGCGTCCTGGTGCTGGTGAACTGGAGTGACCTTTGGATGGGTGTCCGGAAAACGTACGACCACGGGGTGTTCCTGCAGCAGGGCCGTTTCTACACGCTCGAAGAACTTTGGCCGAGGGAAGTATCCTTCGTCGAGGGGATGAACCGGTTCGTAGGGCGTGAAAAGTGCCTGATTGGTTGAGTGGCCAGTGCAGGAAGCCGTTGCGAGAATGGCGAGTGACAATGTGGTGATGAGAAGCTGAGGAAAAGCGAGAATCCTTAACATGTTAAAAGATGCCTGAACACCGAACGATCGTGGAATCTGTGCCTACCTTCATGGCGCGCGCGCGTGTGGTTGTTGGTGTGCTTCGATCTAACGCGCTCGCTGGTCCTACTGAATGTGGATCATCTTCAACGGTGGTGATCGCGTTTTTATAACAACCCAAAAAAGCCCCCTGCAACCAGCAGCGTACGATCGTTGAATCCCCCCAAAACTATGTGTGCAATGTGCGACACGTTTGCGTAAGATGCTGATGAATGAAATCGACTGGCCGAAATGTGGTGTTGGATGAGATGGCCCATAAACGCGTCATGGAGTGGTGCGCCGCGTGTGTGTATGGAGTAAAGTTACGAATGGTGAAGATCTCATCGCGATACCTCGTGGCGAGGTCAACCAAGGGTGAAAGTTATGCGTACACTTGACCCACAAGTGCCCACCGATCGTGCGAGCCATGAAGTGTTTGTGTTTGAGACTCCCAAGTAAACCCACTCCAGCTGGTGCGATCAATGCGTTTCGAGTTGCTTGCACTATGCGTTCATTTATTCGTGCATTGTTCGTCGGATAAGAATAGCGGATGGGCAGAGTTGGTAATATGGCCGTGATTTGACTAAGCCAGGCAGTCGCTCGTGAAGCGTGGCTTTCGAACACATTCGTGGAAGAATCTAGCCGTTACTCCGAACCAGGAGCTGGAGCCAGGTTGAGTTGTGTCTGCGACACGGCGTGTCCTGGCAGTGGAGCCACGTGGACGGAGCCACGTGTTGCGGAAACGGCCGTCGCAGCTGGTGGAGGTGCTAAGGCCACCACGGCAGGAGCAGGTGCAAGAGCAAGGGTTGGTCCTGGTGCCAGGATCCAGGCCGCAGGATGTCCCGAAATGTCCACTGCAATCGGGGACGGTAGCGCTTGAAGGACTGTCGGTGGTGGATTGGATTGAACGACGGTTGCACCGGGAATGGCGAGTCCTGCCGGGGCCGCGATCGCAAGTCCTGGAGCCAGTGCCAACGGGATCACGGATCCTTCGACACGAAACAGCGCAGCTGCAACGATCACCAGCGCAATGACACACTGTGGAGAGAGTGATAGAGAGATCAATGCTATCGTTGGGGTGATCCTGTGGCTCCTGCCAGCTTACCTTCATTGTCAGGATTGTCTTTGGAGTGAAGCTGCGTGTTGAGTGAAGTCGTTTGTGGCGTTTGTATGCGTTCCTTTGCACTTGCAACCGCTCGATGCAGCAGATCAGAATCGGATGATCTTGTCGGTGTCCAGCTGGCGCGTATTTATATCTCACCCACAGCCTAGGCTAGGTACAATCAAACCAGCGGGCAGAAGATTTCCCGAGCGCCAGTCCCGGGTGAGGGTGCATAAATTAGCTTCCCGCACGATGGATTGGTATCGCTCAAACTTGAGGGGAAATTTCATCAGCAATTCGCAATTCCGATGCAAACGGCAGGGTACCATTTTAGGACCGGTTCAGCTTCGTTAGGGTTTGGCGGTGGAATTGTATTACAATAATAATTAGCATATATTAATGGAGCACTTCAATGGATCGAAACGATCGCGATCTAGCGTTATGCAACGGGTTCTATCTAGGGTATATCAGCTGGGTCGAGTGGAATCCTTCCGCACCTTGCAAGTGGAACGGGAACATTATTCTGCCGATTGATGACGTACGGATGGACGGACCGCGTTAAATGGACACTCCCAGCTGATTTGTAGCGTTTTGCAATTCTCCAGGATTGGAGGCGAGATGATGATCAGCCCGTTATCGGGCTGGTTCTATATAAGCAGACGCAAACCGGCGATTGCTGTTAGTATTCGTGGATCGTTGGGTTAGAAGGAGTGTTGGATATTTGTAGTAGAATTATTTCTGAAACTAATGCTGCAAGCCGGACTTACTTAGTATTTTTAAACTTTTACTTTTAGATAAAATTTCGAGTAAAATTTATCAGATGCAAGCAAGACTATAAGGAAAACTATAAGGACATCGAACGATCGTTTTGTCACGTTTATGGATTTCTAAAAGGTCCAAAATCCTACACTTGTTGTGTAAGAAAACAGCTGTGTTTAGAGCATGTTGAATTGACTTCATAAAAAGCCGGAATGAAACCAACCTCTCACCTCTCACTCGGTGAGCTGACAAATGGCTCCATCGCTCGATGAGGTGTTGCTTGGTTTGTACTCCATTTTTCAAGCTAATCTCACATTAAACGACCCACCCTCTTGGGTTGCTGTTGGACAAATTTTCGTGAAAGCCACCCCACCGACCCGAGCGCTGGACATGCTTTATTGCTCACGTACGGTTAAAAGTCACCAACCCCAAAAAAGCCCCCCTTGGTGCGAAATATAAACCCAACTGCATTGCGCTGCATAGTCTGCTGCATCGACGTCGGTGCAAACTGCTCGACCCAAGCATGCAACGGTTCCGTACTTCTCGATCGCATTTGTCTCCCATTCCTTCATGCTCTATCTCTGTCGCTCTGCTGATGTTTTCCTTCACCATTCGATCGGACCCACCACGCGCTGGTATGTGACATTGATCTTGACGATCGTGCAAGCGATCTCGCGGGACTCGCAACTCGTTTCGCGACTCGTGCTGCTCCGTTCGTTGGAACGCGG
Source organism: Anopheles nili (assembly GCF_943737925.1). Lineage (NCBI taxonomy): Eukaryota > Metazoa > Arthropoda > Insecta > Diptera > Culicidae > Anopheles > Anopheles nili. The sequence continues at coordinate 19,180,252 of NC_071292.1, forward strand.
ATGGCTTTCGCTTTTATCTGGCTAACGACCGAACCTAGCGGAGTCCGTCCGTGGGCGTTGATGGCGTTATGATGGCGGCTTTTTTTTGTTGCTGTTGTTTCGTTTGTCGATTTCGGTCGCGCTGGTGCGTTAATAGGCTGTAAAATTCGTCACCCGTAACGAACCGAGTGGAGTCAGTCTGAGCTTCGTGCAAAACCACTCGGAACGTCTTGTTTTGGGTGCCAGGAGGGATTGAGAAGAAAAAAAATGAAGCTCGAATCAATGCCCGCAACAGCTAAATGTAGAGCGGCAGCTGTTTCATGATTGCTTTTTAGCCCCGCTCGCGCCGTGTGTAGAATATTAGTCGCGGTGTAGCAAGGCGCAATTAAAACCGGCGAGTTTGATGATGGCGAAATTTAATTAATGCACATTATCCACCCACCCACGCTTGTTGGGGGTGGTGGTTTGCTTTAAGGAGTGACCGGGAGCTTTCAACCCTTGAGGGTGCAGTATTTAGATTGAGCATTATTTATGTCACTTTCAGCCTCCAAGACTTACAGGTTTGGATACCGATTGCAAAAAAAGATTGCATCGACATTTCCCAGCATGCTGTTGAATGAAAAATCGATCTAAATACCCACCGTTTTCTTCTCCTTTTTTCTCGAGAAGGTGGCATTTGATTTCCCGTTCTGATGCCGATCGGCCAACAATACCGGCCGCGGGGGTTCGCCTGGGCTGGGACAAGCTTTTTCCTTTCCTCGTATTGCGCCACCGTGAAATCGAAATCGTTCGCCCGTCTGGCCAGTTAAATCTCCTAAGAATGTGGGAGTTTCAACGCCATCGGCCCAACGGTCACCGTCCCGGTCCTTTGGTGAAGTAGAAGTTTCATTTGGCTTCCATCCCGGCCCAGGTCTCTACCGCCGAGGGTCACAAGGTGCAATGTGAAACGTGAAAATTTCGCAACATACAAACCCGGTACTCGCGCGCGTGCCAGGATCGATTTGAGCTTGCGTTGGATGGCGGGACCTGTTCGGTGTTTTCCGAACGGCCCTGCGTTTGCGTCTCCCTGATCGCTGATGTAATCTGATCGATCGAAATGCTGCTAGCGTGTGCTGGTGTGCTGGGAGGAAAGAAAAATGCGCACCCTCCTAGGCATGGGGCTGAGATCGAGCTGTAGAGTACACAAGGAAATGACGCCCGGACAACGAACGGCCCTGTCTGAGAAAGAGCGACATGTGTAGGAGTCCCGTACGCGGGCAGGTGGAAGGAATTTACGGCCCTGTGAGCTTTGTGCAGACGGCAAAAGAGAGAGAGAGAGAGAGAGAGATAAAGAGATCTTGGTCCCTGAGAATCGATGCAATGGCAAACGGGCATGAGTGCATTTGCATACAACCCAGCCTGGTGTAGGGCAGGAATTTTTACTTTCATTTTAATGCCATTTGCTGGAAGGAAAAACAAATGAACCGAATCGATCAACGACTTATGTTCTGACACAAGATTCGGGGGGCTTTTTATAGATTCCATGTCCACAAGGTTTGTCTGACGACACGGGTGTTGTACCTTTCGTCAGATTGCGCGGGAAACTGCAATTAAAAATAGTTCCAAGGACCCTGGAGGAAGCCGGTGTTAACAGCTTCAGTTGCCTCGTACGCCAGCAGCAGTGGGTCAGCTCGTGCATATGCAAATCATTGCTCTAATTACAAGAATTATTCGTTTGTTAGACTGGTATTAAGATTGATTATAAATTCTTCTCGCAGCATACAATTTTAAAGGTGTGATTTATCATATGAAGATTTTTTTTTTATATTTGGGATTATAAAAAAATATTTATCCTTTTCCGGATCGAATCGTCACATCATCGCTTTTTATTGGTTCTCATTACCCATTATATCCATTAAAAACAATAATTGGAATATGATTGATCAGTTTAACCATGACACATTATCGTTACTCATGGTGCTGCATGCATGAAAAACGTTAATTGACTGAATGACACTCATTTACTGCATCGTATTTCAAACAAAATAAATTATTCTAAATAAGGCATGCTACCTCATACCAATTAAAAGACTCGACTACGGTGGAAAATTTGATTATTTTTAATAAGACTGAGCAATGTAAATGATGAAAATTGTTACTATTTTTAATAGGATTTCCGTGTTTGCACTCTGACCTGCTAAATTAGCTAGCTAGTGTTGTTCAAGGCAGTATATAATTAGAAAAAAACGATTCCATCTGTATATTATATGATTGATTTCCTTCTAGGTGAATTTCATCCCCCTGTTGTGTCAAGGATGAGTTTAATTGCTGTAAAAATGGATAGTAACATTAAGTTTTGCGATACATGAAAGAAACACACTGTACAGTGACTTGATCGTAGTGATTCGATAATCAAAATGTTAACAATATCCGAAACTCAGCCTATAAATCACTTAACACCTTAATAAAGCAACACGTTGATAGGGTTTTAACATTAACGACCGCGGGCCGTTCGTCCGTCTTCTCACCAAGCGAAAAGATCCTTTTACGCTCGTTTATTACGATTCCCCCGTTCGCCTTCACGACAAAACGGCAGGCTTATAGTTTCGTTAACATGGAACCATGAACCGATTTACAGATACGATAAAACGCTAAACTTGCCGGGCTAATCGTCACGCGATCTACAGCTTCTGATCGACGGTACCGGGTGCGACCAGCTTCTGATCGACGGTGTGACCCGGCAGTGGCGCCACATGGACGGAACCGGCGTTGATGGCTTCGTACCTGGCAACTGGTCCTTTGTCATTGCCAGTTCCGTACTCCGTGCCGAAGGATGCGATGTCCTTCACCACGGGCAGCTTGTCACCGGTGAGGGTGGGCGTCGCAGGAGCTACAGCAACACCGGTAGAGGGCGCCACTGGTGGTGTCTGCAGCGTAGTACCGGGTGTGGCCACGTTTGTCGTCTGCGGTGTCTGTGGGTTGCCGTTGGAGTAGTGCAGCGAGGAATAGGACACAGCGGCCGCATCAGAGTGTGGGAGTCCGTGACGCACGAGCTGTACCTGTCCAGGAAGCTGGAGTTGCTGCGGTTGCTGTTGGAGCTGCGGTCTCACTGGAACTGGCAGCTGATAGGGTAACTGTGCAGGATAGGGAACAGGAAGTGGAAGCTGAGCCGGGAAGGGAACCGGAACTGGTGGAAGTGAAGCACCCGGAACCAAGGGAAACTGTTGAGCAGGCAAAAACTGCGGCAGACCGTAAGAGTTCACCAAGTTCGGTTGCCAATCGGCGTACTGCACAAGACCTTCATTGAAGTAAGGATCAATCAACTGCTGCTGGGCACTTGCCAGAGCCACCAGCAACGACATCGTGGCTATCAGAACCTAAGGAAAATGCATGTCACATAAAGACCATGGAAATCGCTTCACTCTTGCACTTTCGTTATCCACTTACCTTCATGGCGTTCGACAGGTGTCGTCTTCAACGAGATAAGATATCAAAGCAACCTCTCAGCCAAGTCACCACGGCACAAAGCGGACACGGTGTGATCGGAAAAACTGGCGTACGATCGGATTTATATGACGTCTAGCGTGGTGGGTGATATCTCAAACAAGGCCCATCGGTGGCGCTTCGTTTCGACACACTGATTGGAAACGTTGCGAAACCTCCTGCGGACATCGAAGGAGGCGGTGTTAGAGCGGAAGGTCAAACCGTATCGGTGGTAAACGGTCACTTTCTAGGTCGACCCGTCGGTAACCATGGTAGCATGTGCGAGGAAAACCTGAGCACTTTCGTGCGCCAGTTGTGAAACGCATTGGTCACGCGGAAATGAGCGCCGGTTAAGATCGCATTTCCTGCAACAACCGGTGGAAAGCCTTGTCAAAATTGAGATGTATTAGAAATCTGTATCGGTCAATAAAACCTCCGCGTACCGTTCAACTGCGGCTTAGTGAGGCTTGCGTTTTGTGGTCGAAACCATTGGAGTTCCATTCCACAATCGGTTCAAAGGTGGGCAGCTGTACAGGGGTGATTTCAGCCCACCTTATCTTTATTTGTCAGCCTGCTCGTGTCTGTCAGTTGACATCTGTCGGGTCGAGAATGCAGTACCGCACGTTTGGCTTGCGCAACTCGTACCGCGAAGGGTTTCGCGCATGAGAACGTGTCACCAAACTGATTCCCGATGCCAGTTTCCTTATGTGGCCGAGGGAGACAATAACAATGGCGGTGTAGGGTTTTGCGGAGGTGATCCCGAGTGGCAGGAGCGATTGTTTAATCAGTAGATTACCTAATGCAGCCATACGGGCCTGGGCTGGTCGGCATTACTGGTCCACCTTTGCAAGGACTCGCAGCGTGGTAAGATGAAGGAGAACACCACGACCACTACTTTCGAAGGTGGTTCAGGAACGCCAGAAGCTGGTGCTGCTGCGCAAAATGCAACCGTCATCGGGCAGGTCAATTCCACTCCGGTCACTGCGGAACGAGTTTTGCCTTTCTTGGTGTGATCCAAGAGCTTTGGTTCTAGGCTGCACTGCCGTCAAGGAATGTCCCCACCCTGCGCGAGAGCGCTTTGTTTTCGCGACCCAGCATAGCGAATATGGAATGTGTTTTCTCTTTCGAGCGCAAGGTTCGCTTCCGGCCGCAAGACGTCGATGTCTTCGGTGTTCGAGAACAGCATAAGGGTTTCGCTTGGTTCACATGTGCGCCGGCGTTCGTCCAGCTGGACCGTTTTAGCGACGTTGGCTATGATTGGCCACGAAACCGGTACTCCGGGGTTGAAGCTGTTGGGTGATTTGTGTACCTACGCGTGCAATGGACCGTTTGCGTGGATTTGAACTGTGGCCGGCGTACGACACGAGGTCGACGTGGTTCGAAACGCAAACAGTGTGTTTCGAAGGAATCGCCGTTTCATGGGGTCAAGAGGAGTTGCACGTTGCTGTAGTTGATCACCAAAGCTTAATGTTACGAGTATTATTATGTACAGTAAGACCTAACAAACAAAAATTACGGACTAATAAAATTTGAACTAATATGCAAAATATGATATAGTTTGAAATTAATTTACTATTAAGCACTCTAGTAAAGACTTTGTAAATTTTGCTATACTCCGTGAACACGTTTAAGCCGGCAGTAAATTACAATAAAATCCCAAAATGCCCATTTCCAATCAGCACTGTACTCAGCCGTCTTTATCGGAGTAAAATTAAGAGAGGAAAAAAAAAACCCAGCTACAACAAAAACCCCGAACAGGAAGGTAAAGTGGATGGAAAAAATAAATAAACATATAAATGGCAGTAACTGAATCAAGGTTACTGCCGCCTTTCTACAACCGACTCGATCGGCTCGCCCAAGCTGGGTGGCAGCTGCTCCATTTCCGAGCGCACCGGCAAGGGGTTGGTACCACCAGCGGCAAATGGGGGTGGCATTCCATGGCGGCATCCACCACCGGAATCGGCTTGATCTTCGATCGGACGGCACTTAGCCGCCATTGGAAGCGTTCGGTTGGATCGTTTTGTGCAGGCGTTCCGCGCGAGCATTAAAGCGCTTTTCAAGATGGAATCTAGCGCGTTCTGGACACTCGGGTGCGGTGGAACCTTCAAGCGGCGTATTAATAAACGTACGGAGCCGATGGTTCGTAGATTCATTCGCTTGATGGGCGCGATATCGATCGCCAGGGCAGCAGGATAGCACGCTAGAAAAGGGAATGATTTCAAGCGCTTGCGGTTCGGCTACGGGTAAATCTATTATTAATGATCTCGCGGTTGTTGCTTCGCGATGGGATTAAATTGTTTCAGCCCGCCTGGATGGATGCTATCTTGCGCGATTCGGGGCAAACGCGACGGCGTCGTCGAGATATTGCGAGCGTTTACAACCGGTAGATTAGCATTTTACAACATCAACCGATCGGGCGTTCGATGATGGATGGTAGAGCTTTTCCGGCGCAGGAAAAAAAAACAACCCCCTTTTGGTCGAGAGGACGATAAATCATCCCTGACCTTGCGACACATTCCATCATCTGCGGGTGACAAATCACTTATCAGCTCGCGGGTCACTCTTTGGCACCGATCGACAGCAATTAACGAGCCCATAAAGCCCTCGATTTCGCTCGTCGGTTTACGCGTGCATCGTCCGGTGGGGTAGGCGATCACGCGATGCAAGCGGTTCCGCGATTGGCATTGCAAATGAGATCGCTTAATTCGAACGACGGCAAACTCCGAAAGGGAGTGCTTCTTGGGTCGGTTATGTGAGACAAAGCCCTGCCCAGCGCAACAACAAAAAAACGGCCCACGGAGCAGTAGGCTGGGGTTTGATTTGCAAGCGAACGATCGTAGTACACCGCGGGAGTAATGATAATAAATTTTGCCCCATTCGCAGGTGCAATGAATGTCAAATATATGTGTGTTTTTTCCTTCGCTCTCGCTTACCCTTTTTGTTTGACGTAGTAACCAGGGAAGTGAGCATATTTACGCTCGAGTAATTTGTACCGCCCGGTGTGGTTCATTTGGTTTGCCTGGTGGCTTTCGTTCAAATTACATCGTTTACGCTTGTGTGCCGGTTGATTGCAAGCCCCGTCTGTGTGTGTGTTTGTGCCCGTCGTGCGAGAACGAATGGATCCTTCGGTAAGAATAAATACGGCCCCGGGAAGCGGGTTGTTACGACAAGTTGTTAAATTTGTTGCGCCACCTCCAGTGACCTGCAGCTAACACGCGGTTCCTGCACCGTGTCGGTTTCCTTTCCTGCTACCTTACTTTCAGAACGGCGACATTGACACCCGCGATCGGTGGTGGGAACGGCCAAGTGTCATCTATGCGTGAGTACCGGTGATTTTTCCTCGCGATTGCAATTCCCGGTTTTGACTTCCCTTTTTTTTTGTGTGAGCGGAACCATTACTTCCCGGGGAAAGTCCTGGGAAAACTCGCGCGATGGTACAGTTCAAATGGGGTGGTTTTAGGGATTGCTCGCTTCGCCTTTCGAACAAGCGCCAGTAAGTGGAGCAGTCGTGGAGCATTTCGCGAAGTAATTCGGTTGCGTGACGCTGACGGGGGAGCTTTGTTGTTGCAAACCATCCTGTGCGGGGTTTTCCGACCCCGGCGCTGTTGGGCGTGTGGGTGGGCGAATGATAACTGGGAAATGTCCTGAAAGTGGGCCACCACCGAACTGACAGCTTGATTAAAGTTATCCTTCGACCGATTTGTGTCGCGGGCAGAAAGGATGGGAAAGATGATTTCCATCAACCGGCGGGCCTTTGTGCTAATTTGTGCCACGGATCAACTGTGTCGCGATTTACTCGGCTGTGATAGGAGGTTTCGTGCAACCGATGTCAAATCGTGTAACAAAGCGCATAAATTAGCAAGGTGCGAGAAGGAGCGTTTGTATCTGTTTAAAGGGAATGTAAGAAACGGGGCTATACATAGGAAAATATACAAACATTTTCTGCATTTCATATGTTGAGATGTTTCCAAAGGGCGTATGGCTCTGGCTCCGGAATATTCGAATTAATACTTCTTGTGCTGGTGTTGAATAAGTAAAGAAGAGAATGTGTCGATTGACGTCTTTTGAGAATGTAATATTTATTAGCCATGACCGATCAATATTTATCAATTTTTAATTATTTATTAGGCTTTGTGTAGATGATTTTTTTATTTGCATGGCTTGATTTATATGACTCAGTTTGTGGTTCTATATCTGATGGAATTAAATTTATAATTATTCAGTTGTTTGATCATATTCATATGCTATCGAAAGTTTTTTAACTTAATTCCTTCACTATTGGTTGCATACATTGACAGGTTCGAATTTGCTCGATGTAAAACTCGATTGACAGGTTTCTTGCAGAAAATAAGTTAAGTTGTAAAAATAAACTCATCAAATCGTCCCGCACCGAACGTTATTCTCAAATATACGTCCGCTACCACACTTATCTGCCCCTTCAAAGACTAACACTCTCCTCGCAGGACCTCGAGGCGTTGTTTATTGCTCCCCTTCTTTTTTGTCTCTCTCTCTCTCTCTCTCTCTCTCTCTCTCTCTCTCGCTCGAGCTCTCACCATCTCTTTCGCTCTCTCTGTCCAGTGCCGTGAGGCTCGTTTTGGTGTATTTCGAACGATTTTCCATCGGATGTGCCACATGTTACCGCAACACACCGGTAAGGTCACGTACCGCACCAGCTCGATTCGGTTGGCCCGACCTCACATGTCTCGCACCCGCAAAAAAAAAGTGTGTACAGTAAAAACGCCTCCACACTACGGCCACGAGACGGCACCGGGAAAATCCCCACCCTCTGGGGCGTGGAAAGCGAAGTACGCCAGCGGTATCTACGGCGAGCCGGTGTTCAGATCCACCCAAACCCATCGGTTCGCAAGTACGCGTTTCGATGCTTTTCCGGCTAAAGTTTCGGAAAACCCGACACCCTCGGGGGTGGAAGAGTGTGCCCCACGGAGGACGGACGGTGTGGTGTGAGTCAGTCGGAGCTTTTTCCCGACGCCACCGGGCACCGGGCGGGCGCTCGGTTCGATCGTGGCGTCAGTTTCGATGCCAGCGTGAATCGGTGAAGTGTGACGCTTTCGCGTGCGAGGCCCTCTTTCGAGGAGGGTTCGTTTGCCGAATCTAAGGCTCCGGTGGGTTTCCCGGGCGCCGAGGGTCTGCATTGTGGCCGGAAAAGCCTGACCCGCAGAGAGTGCCGTGCCAATATGACGCATTTTGTTAAGGGGAGTTTTGGATTGAGGGTTTTTACTTGTCTTTGGTGGTGTTTAAGTGAGAGAAAATGAACGAACGAAAAGTGCATCTTCGTCCTTGTGATAAGTCCTTATGGTGGACGCCTTAAATAAGCAAGAAACGTTTGCATGTGGAGTTCGACGGCACGTTGCCACTTACTTTCTTCAGTTTCGATGTGGTGAAGGAACGTTCACCTCTATGTGATACATCGAATAAAGTGAAATTGCGCCCATTCACACCCGGCTAATCTGTGAATGAACGAGTGGGATTGAAAAAAGCCATTAATTACCGATGATTGATTGACGGCATCGATGGGCGATTTCGCAAATTCGCGGTTCCAAGTATCGCCATTCATTTCGCTGTCGGGCGTTCGAACATGAAAAGAAAAACTATCCGAACCGTTCAGTTGGCGTGTTGATTGATGGCTGCAAGCGTTATGAAGCCGATGGTGGACGAGTATTAAAAAAGGATAACGGAAGGATGAACGCCAACAGCTTCTGGGGCACGATCGATCAGCTGCTGGGACGTGAGGCCCAAAAGCAGAGCGGTCAGGACTCGCTAAAGGTAGCCGGGTGGCTTTCAGCGTACGCCGGTGTGCGTAAGACGACGCCTCAGGGGTAAGTCGCATGAGTGTAGAGAGACACGCAAGGACACGCAAGTTTTATTTATTGAACCAAATGAATCCATTCCTATGCCGGTGCGGGCCAGGAACGCCATGTATAAGGCATGGCAACGTGTCATCTGCCAGCTTGCGCGATGGATCGCTTGCGTTACAGGAACAGCACGGCTTGAAGTGTAACACGTCAATCAAACGGACACGGACAGTAACCGGATGGTAACGGTTGCAGACGGCCCATTGCCTTCATCCAGGACGTGAGGCAAATCAAAGCAAAAACAAAAAGGTTTATTGAAAGCGGCATAAACATTCCGCATCCCACGCGGCATTCGAGTTGGTGGAAATCGCGAAATGAAAGATAAAATAACAACAACGTAAAACCGGGTGGAAAAAGATTCCATTTCACTTTCCAGACTCCCACCTTGCCCACCGGTGTGCCTCTTATCCCTCGTGCTCGTCCTTGATATTGATAGCCTGTTTGATACTATTAAGGCCTGACGGCTCACACCCGAACAGGAGCATTGACCCAAAACATGCCATGCTTATCGGCAGCCGGGGCGGACGCCACTCTCGGGGGGGAGGTGGTTTGTTTGCTTCTTCTTCTTCTTTTGCTTTCCCCGTGGCGAAGGTTATAAACAGCAGGGTGCAATGGAATGCGAACGTACGCTCGCGAACCGTATGTGTGCCACTGGCGCTTTGTGTTGTGAAAACGTTGTCTAAAAAGCAGCTGCAACAAAAAAGCTCCAAAAGCTTCGGTTGTGTGATTTTTAGCTGCACCAAAGGAAGGATTTTTCGCATAAATTTTAGGGGAAATTTTCCAACCGAACCCGACTGATTCCTTTGGCGGCTAATAATTTCGCATACAAAGCGCGCACGATGCATCCGGAGTCAAGGGTCCATTTGCATGCGATGTCGCTTCAATAAATAAATCAGACCGGGTGTGAGGGTTGCGCCCATTGCTCGATGGATTCACTGGTTTCCATTGCAGGTGTGTGCCAAGTGTCTTCGAGCCAAGTGCCGTCGCATCCTCACAATATGCAAATGCCTTCGAGCCCTTCGAGCCGTTGCCGTTCCTTGCCAGCAACTCATATGAACCGTGATATGCGTACCATGCGGCGCCTGTATCCGAGTCCTTCGGTGGCTTTACCGTGCTTTTCGGTGCCGTCAGTGGCCCGGCCACGGAGAGTTTTGATTGACTTCCTTCGCGAGGCCGCCACGAAGTTTGCCCCCATTGGTGGGTGGGTGGGATTATTACGGTTGCAAATGATTGTTGCCAACCGAAAGTACCCCGCACAACAACAGTGGTACGGCACTGTCCTTATCTCGCTTCCTCGCTGCGAGAGGTCCACTTTCTCTGTGCGCGCCGAACGCCGGGAAAACCGCCGACTACACATATTTTGTCGATATTTCGTGACATTGGAAGATATTGGGGCCGTTAAGTGTGCGGATATGTTATGGGTTATGGTAATCGCAATAAAGTGAGATGTATGCGTCGTCTGCGCTTCCAGGCGTCGTGGCTGGTTGGGGGTCATCCGGGACCGCGACAAAGCAGCTGGTCGAACCGGGAGCTACGGGCTGGAAATAGCAACAAGTTGATGGTTGGGTCGCGCAACCTGTTTGGTGATTATAATCATTTGCGCGAACAAAAGCCCTCGGGGCACGGTGTCAGGACTCCTTGGGCGAGAGGTGCTTCATGGTGGCACCAGGGGAGGGAAATCGCAGACTTGTGATTGCTTCCCGGCGCTGTTGCTGTTGGTTTTGTTGTTAACGTGCTTGTTTTAATGGTAGTGCTTGAGCTGTGAGTTTATTTAAATGGTTGATCCCGTTTAATTTGCTCGACCAGGTTGATCCGATTCCGGAGGAGATCAAGGCTATCCCAGGAAGTTAAAATGTACCGGTTTTATGTGATACGATGCATTTTTTAATACCCGGAAAAATATGTTTTCTGTTCCTACACATTAACTATATGATAATAATTTTATGTTGTCGTATTACCTAATTGTTGCAATTTTGTAAAAGATTCTTCTACTGCTTATAACCTTCTCGCACTGTACATATGACGCATTTTGTAGCTGTTTCATTAAGGTGAATCCTTCGAGAGATAACTAATGATGTGGACTGCTTTTTTTTCGACATTAGCGATGACACCGCAGGCTACGGTAGTGACGGTTTCAGCGGGCTTCCCGGCAGGACTGCTAGCTTGCCATCGATTTTCCCAACCGGCAACCAGCTGATCCACTCGGACCAGGACGGCTTCAATGGTGACTTGGGCCCCACCGGCAATGCCACAGCGGGTGGGGGATCGGGTGAGCGCAACGGCGGGGGACGGAAGAAGGTGCGCTTTCGAAAGGCAAAGCTTCAGCAGCTGTACGACGTGGAAGTGCTGCCGGTCGAGTATATGGGGCCAAAGATCGAATACAGGTGAATATACTCTTCGGTACGAGTACAGCGGGAATGTTGAGGAGGAGTAAAAGGATAGGTTTGATGCGAACTGCGATTATTTTTAATTGTTTTCATACTTAAAAGGCTCGCCTACAGGTTAATGACTTTATTTTATCGCCCTTGTTTCAGTTTTGTTGCCATTTTATAGGTACAATGCACTCCGTATACTGTCATACTTTGTTTGAGGATATGAATAGTGGAAACGAATTATAAATAAATAGAATAGTAAATATTAGTAGTGCAATATTTAAAAAAATAGTATTTAAATGCAATTGCAGTTTCATGGTAGCGTCCTCTGTGGGAAATGCATTATAGCTGCGGATATGCTATAAAGCGAGCCATAGCATACTTTAAGCGTTTATGTCAAACCTGAAACGCTTGATGTTGGAAACGCTTGAAATACACCCAGCGAAGGATCCTTTACGAAGGAACGAAGTTTGAAGCAACAACTCAAAAACACATATTTTCTAGCTTCTCTCGTTTGGGAAGAAAGGTGAAATTTTGCTCATTAGCACCTGTTTATGGTCAACCGTCAGGGAAAGCGCCTCAAAGTGGCATTTTTGCCCAACGATCTCATCGCTAACCGAAGCATAATAAAACTTCCCACGATGCCGTTCGTGATCAGTCCACATAAAGCAAACTTTTACTGGTTTCCTTTCTGAGTCCAGCTCAGCCTAGCCACCTTCCGATCTCCGCCAACTGCGAACACGCGAAAAAGCTACCAACAACAAAAAAGAAGCGAAAAGTCCAAAATCTAGCCAGTAACTACCGCGAACATTTCCACCGAGCGGTGAAGGCAATAAGTTTTGACACGGCGATGACGGAAATTGGATTTATTGGTCCGCATTGATGATGCTTCGCTTGGCGCGACGTTTTGCTTTTTCGGAACCAACCCACGTTGGCCATTGGTGGTAAAGTTTTGATCTTCCCGTACCCGCGCGTCGGGGCTTCCGTGGCGTCTTAGTGCCATGTCCTTGACACTGACACAAGGACTGAGCTGTTGCAGGCACGCAGATGGGAAGCCAGCTTCCTAGACTCGGTTACAGTCACTGATTACAGCGGGTGACGTTCCCACCCTGTGCGAGGGGGACGAGAGTAGAGAGAGAGAGAGAGAGAGAGAGAGAGAGAGAGGGAGCGAGAAATAAAGATGGACAGGGAATGGCTGCCGTTTGTAGCTTATGGGCGTAAGAGCCCGCCGAGTTTGCCGTTCGTGATTGATTTCGATTCGAACGAAACCGCGCAATCCTCACCGGAGCTGTCGTCGTCGATGCAGGGCACAATGTTGCAATGGGACCGTTCTGGTTGGGGAATTGTCCACCAGGCCGTGGGTGGAAGGCATCCGTGTTCACCGTGCGTGTGTGTGCCAGTTCGAAAGCCTCCGGCAAATGGCGCCGAACCCGTGGTGACCACGTGCTCAGAGTGGCGTAGTGGAGATGATTTATTAAATTTGTTGCATAAGCCCCGACCATGCGTTTAAAAGTTGTGAGATGAGGACCAATTCTCATGAAATGCGTCATTCCATTGCATTCCTAATCGATTGAATGAAAGCACAAATGTAACGTTAAATGCTAATCGGTTACGGAGGCGAATAACCAATGCAACTTCTAGCCGAGTGCCATTTTGTGATAATGGCAATGAAATATCCGATACCTTGGCCAGAAGGTATGCACTGGCATTGAACTGGCATTCGGTTTTAGCTACTGTTCTAGGGTCAACGAATAAAATAATCGACGGGAATGGGCCGGGTTGCAATAGACAACCAACTAACTGTGCAGTTGGACCCACACTTGACCTTGATTACGTCGTCACTCTGGCCCCGTTGGAGGGAGGAATTCTCGATTTTATTATGTCAAGCTGTCATAAATCAGAAGCGGCACCTCGTGCCAGGGTCCGGAACCGCGCCTGGAACCTGGAGTTGGCGCCTCTGAAGGCGCGAAACCACCCCACCCGTGGGGGCCCTTCAAAATAGGGGCACTCCCGAAACTCGATACTCGTCCTAGAGAGCCAGGACGAAGCGGAACGGAAGCGCGAGAAGTGAATTTATGTCTTGTTTATTCCTTCGGCCATCCACATTTAGCCCACCCGACCTCGGGTTGGGGAAGCCTTGGTCGGTGCTCTTGGCCCTTACCGCCCTTGAATGGTGGTGGCGTCGTCGGGCAGATACTTTGTTATCTGCCAGGGTGGCCAATGGGGGTTCGTGCTTGAAAAAAGGAAAACGAAAAAAATAAAAGAATAAAATGGAGAGCCTTCTAGGACCGGGAGGATTATCAGATTGGCCCACGGGTCCTGGCTGGGTGAGGATGGGCGCGACTACCCAGTCCACCCGTTGTTCGTGTCACCCCCATTAAGCCACACGAAATCGGTTCCCGACAAACGGAGGACCTTACGGCACGGAACAAGGATCACCACCGAGCTCCTGCCCGCCTTTTTTTATGATTTGCGATTTCGGTTTCGTTCTTTGGCGCCAGGCTTCGACGCTGGGAGCGTTGTTTGTTTGGTCGAGCGAATTCGTCCTGCCGCACGGTTCGCAATCCTTCGTCGTGAAAGAATATTTTATTTATTTCGCTCCACGCGCCGTGAGGCGCTTCTTTATCCATTTTTTTGTCCTTTTTGTTGCGGTGTTGAATTAGCTTCCCTCACGGCAACTACCACACGGCACGGCATCGGGCACCAGGCTCCAGGCCAAGCCGATCCAAGGGCAGGATGGAAGGGAAGCCAGTGCGCCGGAACGAGGTGAGAACAGAAAAGGGCGTCAATCGGCGCCTTGGCGGATGGTGTCGAAAGATTCCACCATCGGTGTGGGAGCTTTTTTTGACAGTTTGCCACCAGAGTCCCGAACGGCTGGACGTGTGGATGTGGTTTGTCGTCCCGGAACTACCTCAAGAACGGATGACGGACAGCTGACGGATGGGCAGGTCGTGGGTGGTCGGGTCGTGGAAAGTGAGAGCGAGTAGCGAAGGTGTTAATTGATAGGACACGGTTTTTGACGCCTTTCACTTGACGACACCTTGAGAGAAGGTGTGGCAGAGTGCACGGAGCTAAAAGGACTTCATCCTTTGGGGAAGTTATTTTTGAAACCTCCCCACTCGCGTTCGACGAAGTGTTGTGTGTGTGTGTGTGTGTGTGTGTGTGAACAATAGGTCCTGCAAGGTGTTGATGGTGCCACTTGGCATGCGGGAAGCCAAAATGAAGAAGGTGAACGGTGCGAAAACCCAACTGGAGAAGATGATGCTCGAGGAGGACTTCACGTTCTGCGAGTGTAACTTCGCGGTCAAGCCAGCGAGACGCCAGGAGTGAGTGTGCTTGGGAAAGGGCGAAAGGATAACCAATCAGGTTCGCTTTATCCGAAAAAGGGCCACGACGCCATGAGCCGGAGACAGGCGGGAACAATCCAGGGCTTCGGAGATGATGTTGGGATTTTATTCGGCTTTTTTGTTGTTGTTGCTATTCCATCCTGCATCCATTTTGCGTTGTGACTTTTCTCGGCGACCCTTTTCCTATCAAGAGATGGGAATCTGTTTTTTCGCTACGAATGACCCGTTTATATTTAGTCGCCCCGAGAAGCAAGCTTATTTTAGCTGCACTTCCTGGCGTATTGACGGCTGCTGGGGAAAGGCGAAATTAATTAATTAGCTTACCACTTCTGGGACTTTCCGCGCGGAAAACGCGCGCATACCTCGAGCGAAAACATACGCCATCGTTCAAAGGGGAAATATTTTCCCAAAGCCATGAAGCCGATAAAGGTGGTGCAGCTTCCCGGTGAAGGTAAGAAGAGTGTACCGATGAAAAAACACCGTTGGAAAGTGAAAAAAAAATTATCTCAATCCCCACCCACGGGTATTGGAAGCGCATGGTAATTAAGCTGATGGGAAGTTTCGAAGCGCACAGATTGAGTTGCGTGTTGCGTGGCAACTGGGGTCGATGTTTATTTCATTTTTTGTTATTTAAAAACTCAGACTTTAACGGATGATATGCTGTATCAGCAAGAAGGTTGCTGTTTATTGGAAAGTAAAGTTGTCCGTCCCATCCACGCACCGAATTATGGGTTTTTATTTTGTTAAAAATAAAGCATTGTTCGCAACCGCCATCGCATCGTCAGCTTGATCGCATAAGGTGCGAAGGTGCTAATCCCGCGTGACCTTATTTTGCGCGATATGGCACTGCGGCGTACGCGTTTCCATCGGCCTCACCAGCGGAGGGTTGCATTTTTTAATTAAATTCTCTACCGTACCAATAGTGTAATCATAAGCTCCGCCGCCATATGCAGCGCTTGTGGTGTGGTGGCGTTTTCCTTTCATTTTTTTTTTTGCGTTCAGCTCGGGAAACCTCCCCACCTGGGACAGCCTGGGTGGTTGTTGATGAAAATAAATTACCTTTGCCCCTGGTGGGTGGGTCGAACGGAGGGTCGCGCAGCTTTCCCGAAGCACGAGTACGCCTGCAGCAGATGTACGGCGCGTAGCGAAAATGTGTCGAGGTGTCCGGGTGTTGAAAACCTACGCAGCAATCGAAGGTACTTTGGCCCCGTCGGGACCAGACGATTATCAACGTCCGCCAGCGCCCGCCGGTGGTTTCCGGGCCATCTTTTGCTAATGACTCCGGTGGGGATTTGATCGTCAAATGAGAGGATAAAGTTGCAGAACATCGATCAAAGTGACAATGGCTGGGCATGGGAAAGCGCACGGAGCGCATTGGTGGTAGATACGCAAACGTTTAATTGCGATTTAATGGGAGGTAAACGTTTCCGAGAAGAGAAAACCCTCAGAAGAGAAGCGTTGGTTCGATTCATTCGATCAGTACTCAGTATCGACTTGTTTGTTTCTTTTCAGACAGCAAATATCTAGTTAAGTGTTCTTCAGAAAGGATGTTTTTTTTTTTTTCATTAAAGTGCTACCCCGTTTGTTGATTGCATTTCTTGTCATAAAATAATTTTAAAGTGGGTAATTTAAATTGTCTCATTTAAGTTTCGTTGAGCATTATCTGAGCTGAATTATGTTGTAATATATCATACTTATTCAAATCTTTAAAGCTATGTGAAAGAAGGA
Source organism: Anopheles nili (assembly GCF_943737925.1). NCBI lineage: Eukaryota > Metazoa > Arthropoda > Insecta > Diptera > Culicidae > Anopheles > Anopheles nili. The sequence continues at coordinate 19,197,013 of NC_071292.1, forward strand.
CGACTCGGTGAAGAATGATTGTAAGCATTCCGCCAAGTTTTCCACCGCTCAGACTATTTCCACCGGTTGAGCGTGGTTGTAATTGGAATTGGATGTTCCGATCTAGCAGATAAAATGAAGTACCAAACCCTCACACGAGCGTGGCAATGCTTCCTAATTACATTTACGTGCTCGGTACGACCGAAACCAGTGCAACCATAATGCACCGTTCTGTGGAGCTCAACCATTAGAGCTCAGATTGCCCACGGCGAGCGTGACAGTAGCGTGCCGCGCAACAGCTGCCCTTATTCACACATTCTCGTGCACGTCGTGGCTTCTATAGACCCCAACCGGGCTTGACGACGGGCCCGCGAAAACGCGCTCTCCCACATCAGCAAAGAATGGCTAATGTCAACGGTTGGTTTCGCGGAGAGAAAAAAGCACAAAAGGGCCACAAACCAATAGCCCCGAGGATGCAAATCCGCACATTCCGTGATGCCGTGTCGGAATGTAAAATGTCCCCCAACCTGCAGCCGGCGTCAGTGAAGCGGCGACATTTTCAATTCACCTTTCATGCAAACCTGCCCAGAACACTGCCGCTCAATGTCTCAATCCTGACGGCTCAAACGACGACGATCGTGGCTGGACTGGTGGACCGCTACTCGAGGTTCCCGTTGGAGTAATATTTCATGCATCCACTGTCAGCGCGGCCTCGCTCGCAGGACACCGTTTTCCACGGATCCGTGAATGCGAACCGTTTGGCCATCGGCGTAATGGGATGGGGGGAAAAATCGAAGCAAATAGTCGCGGGCCGCTTTCCGTGCGATGGCAACTGTGTTTATCAATTTTATGTGTACACTCGCTGCTTCGATATTCGATTTTTCGCTCGTTTCTATTTATATGGTGGCTATGCCCATTGTGCCTCGTCCTGGGGAGGTCAAGTCCGGACCAGCGTTGGTGGGAAAATCGAATTCCACCGTTCACCGTACAGCTGTTGCCAAAGGGCACCGAAGGCCACCCGTGGAGCCCTATTCGGAGTTGGTCGTGGAATCGATTCTAACCGCGCATTGACATCCGGACCGGGCAGTATGCCGCGGGTCCTTTCTCCATTAATTGAGCGAATAACAGTGCGTTTTCCGGTCCGGAGTTGTGTTGGAGCAGTTTAATTTTGCTTACACAGGGTCCAGTGGCCTCCAGTGCAGTGGCCGGTTTGTTGTGGGTGACGCCAGTGAGGTCACTTTGAACTATTCATTTTGTGTGGGTGTTTTCCTATCGCAATGTCCGGCGTGGTTGCATTCTACTGTCTACTCGTTTGTGGACTCGACGGCATGAAATATCGAGTGCATCCGTGCGAGGTTATGTGTGTGTGATAGGAAAAACGTCAACGAGTGCATCGGAAAGAGGGTAAACGCTTCGGTGAATGCTTCTCCGTCGTCGTCGGTGGTTTTTTTCACGCAAAATCAATAAGACCCGAAATCGATAAGCGAACCCGTGAGACGGTCACGTTAGGCAGGGGAAAAAAAACCGATATGCAAATGTTCCGTTTGCCGGTGGGTTTTCCGGATAAATCCACCAATTTGATAATGGTTTCTGGAAGAGGCATTCATACGAATCGTTTACATGTAATTTGCCAACCGTGCAGAAACACGTCTGCTGCGAAAAATATGTCGAGTTGGGGCGGATTTTCCACGAACCCGTGAAACCTTTCGTCCAAGGGCTTCAGTTGAGGGAAAACCACACAATGTTAGCCACCCGGCCCCGGGTTAGGCTCCGTTCGGAAAATCCACCGTTTTATGGCGTCTCGTAAAAATATGATCACGAATGTTATTGTTATTGCGCGTGTCCCTTCGCTCGAGCTAGCCGTGTTGGGGCTGGTCGGTATCAGCAGACCTTGTCCTCCAAGCCTGTGGGAGAGTGAGAGAGAGAGAGAGAGACACCGAGGGGGGGTGGCAGGATCAACTCCCTATCCCCGATCACCCAAACTCGTGTGCGTGCGCTTTGCTGCTGGAAATGCAAATGTTTCTCCCTTTTTTTTTGCTCTGTACTTGTCTCTGCCTTCTGTTTTTTCTTCCTCCTCCTCATTTCTGCTTGTTGTTGATGTTCGTGCCATCCTTGCCTGATGCGCAATGGAAGATAGGTACGAAAAGGACCCTAACGCTCGAGGACTCGAGAACTCGAACGTTCCACGTGTTCGCCTTGGCTAGCTCGCGCGCCATTTCGGCTTTTCGGTACCATTTCGTGATCCGTGTGGGTTGCCAGTTGCATGTTACGTTTTTTTTTCATCTCTCCCCTCCATTTGCTCTTCTATCCTTCCCCCGGCATGGCCACCCAGCACACGCCCACCCCAAAGGCGTGCGCGCCAATCGAACCATGTGCCAGAATGTGTCAATATCGAGCACCGAAAGAAGGTTAGACCCCGGCACTGGGGGGAAAAGAAAGGTGGGCAAGAGCAACCTGCTTCCCCTCCCTCACCCTCGTACACCCGAGGACACCACGCGAAAGAACCGCGCGGTGCGCCTGAACCGGGAAAGCGCCCCTTTTCAGCGGCTCAGTCGGCCAATGCCATCGCACGCCACCGGACGGGCGTGAAAAAGGGCTCTTCCGGAATTAGTGGCACGGTTCGCCAGCTGGTCAGTGAATGGGCGCGATTTATGTGGTTTTGGCCTCTGTCCCCGTGTGATCTCTCCTTTTTTCACCGTGCATTTTTGTGTGTGTGTGTGTGTGTGCTTTCAGTGTGAACCTGCCCCGGGTGACCGCGCAACTGGAGAAGTTGATGGGCACGAATGTGGTCCGGTTGACGGATCGCAAGTACATGCAGGAGCTGCAACGCCGCATCCAGGAGGACTACAATGTGACGCTGGAGAAGCGTATCAGCGAGCGGGAGGTAAGTGCGCGTGTCCTTTAATTTGGTGCCCTTATTTCCAGCCATTTCAGTACATCCGAAGCAGATGGTTGGCTAGTCACTCTAGCCACCGGTTCGTTTAAAATGACGCACGTTGAGGTCGCTAATTGAACGTCTTCGCAGCCAAATTACGAAATCACCCTTCGCGAAAGCCGCGTCGTGTGTCTCATTTCGTGGTTGCGGTGTTGATGAGCATGCAGCTCGCATTCGTTGCGTTCGACGGAACGGGAATGTGAATGAGCAATTAAAACCCCACTCGGCAAGTATCCGGCCATGATTTGTTTGCACACGCTTTACAATTCCTGTGGGGAAAACGCGAAACGTCAACCGATTGTGGGGTGAGTTTGTCGAAAATACAATCATGTGGTTGTTTTCTCAGAACCAGCAGTCATTTGCGTTTCCGAAAGGGCGCCAACACAAACGCCTAAAACCGGAGAAAGTGTCCCGTGGTTGTGTTATCTTACCGGCTTGCGAGTGCCCTGAGCTGGCGGTTCCGGATGGTGGGTTTGGCTCACGCTACTCGCAACAGCAGAAGCGCTTGTGAAATCGATAGCCATCGCGAGTGCGCACCCCCCCACACACACACACACACACGCGAGTAGTATCAGTACCCGTGGCCGTGGGTCGCGCTTTTCCGCTTGTTTGTTCGCCCACTTTCGGTTGGTTTGGCTCCAAAATCAACCCAAAATATTGGCTGAAATTTCGAGCGAGCCTACCAAAGGTTTCGAGGAGCTTATCGGAGCCGGTTATCGCATCGATCGACAAGGTGATAAGCTTGGCAGGGTGCTAATGAACGGCTGATTGAGCACCACCGTCAGCCGGTGTGCTTGACGGGTGTGTCCTTTCGGGTGAACCCTTTTCCGTCGAAGACGCTTTCCTCGAAAAAAAGGGGCACACGGGCAGAACTTTCACTAGCTTCTTGAGGCTCGCTTTTTTGTTTCTGCCGTGCTGTAGGAAATGCGCATTTCCTGGCAAACGGTTGACATTCAAAAATGGGAAAGTGGTTGTCATTTTTTTTTGGCACGTGTTGGCATATCACCGAGGGCTTTTTGGGCCAGCTAGCTATCTTTTTTTTCGGATGGTTTGAAGTGCAACCTGGCCTGCTTTGGGCTGTTTGCATGTTTGCGAAATTGTCTTTTTTCGGAAGAGCGAAACATCGATTGCTTGCTAACTATGGACGTTTAAATGCTGTTGGTGGAATTATTATGGCACGTCTAGACTTCCGACAATAGATCAATATCCTCCCCACGCCATGGCATTCGCGACAATTCACGAGGATCCGGATTCACAGGACATTTTGCGCGGCATTAGGCGACTTCAACCACGTGTGTATGTGTTTGCATTGGTTCGTTTTTACTTTTATTTCCATTACGTGCCGACGGAGTTCACTTTGCGTTGGCTATGGCAGAGGCCCTTCGTGGTTTGCTTTTTGCCCTGCGTACGGATAAGCCGGTATTTAATGTGATTATCATAATCGTAATCTGTTGCCGCAAGTCGCCCTTTTTTACGGCCACCGCGGCGACTTGCGGCGCGTTTTATAGTCGGCATTTGTCGAATAAAAGCCATCCACGCACGCACTCGAGCGTTTTCTAGAGCGAAGAGCACAAAGTTTTCTTGTTTTATTCGCGAAGGGGGTGGCTTTTCTTGTGACTCGCGTAGGGTTTGAAAGCGCCTCAATCCGTCCGTGCATACGTGACTGCATTTGAGCGCACTTCGAAGGGCTGGCATTCCGAGTGTCGTGTTCAAGCACGTCGGCTAGGGCTTCGGAAAGGATGCGAATCCTAGATGCGATCGGATATAACTCACGATTACCGTCCACCATCATCCTCGACGGTAGGGCCTTTTTCATGGAGCTCTTGGGTGGGTTTCATTTCACTTTGTGGCGCACTTTCAAACGACAGCAGTGGGAAAGGATTGCGAGAGAAAACTGAACTCGTGAACGTGAACTCTCACCTACCATCGTAGTACCTAGGGGGTTGTTGGCTTTAAAGTCACTTTAACCTTTAATGTTCAACACCACATTTCATCGCTACTCATATCGTTGCTTTAGATGGCTCGCCATCTGTATGGTTTAACGCTTCGGTTTGCTTTCGTTCCGTTTCCGTGCCGTGAAAAATCACCCCGTAAATTCATAACCATCGCTCATCCGTACCACCCGGTCCGGTCATCACACCTTCATCGAACACCCACACGAACACACTACATACACACGAAATGGCACCCAGCACCGGGAATGGCAACGCCAGAAGCAGCTGATCCTGGATGGGAAATACTCCCTCGAAAACTGTCCCCGGCCATTGGTGCCGCTACACAGCATCGTTCTGGTAAGCGTGTTTGTCGAGGCAGATTAAAAACAGGACACGGCGAGGACTCGATTCCGAGTAGAGAGGATATGCGCAGGAACGAACGTGAATGGAGCTGGTTGGGTGGTGATTACTCACACACGTTTTTTTCTCCTTTGTTTTTATTTTTATTTTGCTCCACCCGCCCCGACGAAAGGCGAAGGAAATCGAGCGCGAACGGAACCTGATCCTTTCGGGGGCAGGCGACAGCATCCCGGAGGAGATGACCAGCTCGGTGTTTCTCGTGAACCAGAAAACGAACGTACACATCTTGAACAAGCGCGAAAAGGTGAGTCCAAAGGTGTCGATCTCGTGGCACAGGGTTGATCGTGTGTCCTTTCATCCCAATTCCATCCCCCCCAGCTGAAGACGATCCGCGAGAAGAACGCCGAGCGGCTGATCAAACAGGGTCACCGGTGGGAACGCGAGCGTTTGCAAATGGAGGAGCAAAGCCGAGAGCGCGAGATCGAACAGCGCACCAAGCGTGAGGCCTTGCTCGAACAGGAAAAGCTGTACATGATCGAGGAGAACGATCGCTCGCTAAACCTGCTACGGACGCGCACCAAGAAGGGTCCTAGCCGGGACATGAATCTACGCTCGTTGTTGATGCAGCAGCGTGAGGAGCTTGGCCGTACGATCCAGAAGCGTGACTTCGATCTACAGGACGATCGAGGCACTGGTTCTGGGTCGTGTGGAGAGCACGATGGACGGTCAGATCGACGAGGCCGGGGAGCGGGTGGACGGAGAGGTACACGCAAGCAACACCGGCTGGTGCAACGTCAGCAGGAAGTGAACGAGTACCAGGAATCATCCTCACCCGAGGAGGGCTACATCTCGATGAACAATGCTGACTCACCCGAGGGTCTCGAGACGACGATCGCGATTAAGGTGGCGAAGGGCGCAAGTCGGGACTCGGGTGACGAGTCGGAAGAATATCAGGAACCAGGTGGTGGGCAGGTGGTGGAAGAAGAAGAGGAAGCGGACGAAGAAGAAGAAAGACAGCAACCGGGGACGACGGAGCAGAAGCAGCCGTTACAGGACGATCCGTCGGAGGTGTTGCAGGAGCTCGAGCTGTCGGAGGCGGAGCGTGAGGCGGCCGAGGAGGCGCGGTTGCGTGAGGAACTTGACCGGACGCTGATGGAGAAGAAGAAGGCACGTCAGGTGCGGAATGAGGATCCAAAGATAACGAAGCTGAAGGATGCGGATGTAAGTAGGCGATGATTTTCCGAGCGAAAAATGTGCTCTGAATGGTGTTGTTTTTCCTTCGCAGACGGTCGCTGACATTTACAACGTCGCGGACGAGATCATCATCCTGGAGAAGAAGAAAACGAAGAAAGCATTCGGGAAGTAAGCCTTCTCCACTTTGCCTCACATGCCCCCACCCCCCACCGAAGCCTCGAGTGCCATGAATGAGAAGGATGCGCGCCTGCCTTTTTTTGGCGCCTGCGAGCTGTGCCTGTGATGTCGATGGTTTGCGGCGTTAGGATGGTGTTTTAGTGAATTGTTCGATTGTGTGCGACGCACTTTGTGATAAAATTTCGCGTGTGTTTTTGGTTTTTCTTTTGTACGGACGCAGTCAACGAGAAACCCATCTCAATAAATTGTTGCCACAAATGTTAGTTGTTAGATGTTGCAAATGTGGGTGTTTTTTTTTATTTTACGAGATGTTCGTTTAGATGACGAGTGATGACAAATGTTCTGAGATACTTTTAGTTCTTTTCACGTGGAAAAGTCACCCTAAAGAGCGAGAAGGATGAGATTTGTAGCCTAAGACATAATGTATGAAGCTTAGTTGCATACATTCAGGCGTTTTATTCATCCCTTAGGACACAGGAAAGTTGATGATATTTATAATTCTTTTACGATTAATATAATCAAAGCATGATTGCAAAATAGTTGAAAAGGGTTCAATTTCCTAGAGAATCATCTATTCAAACAAATCAAGAGTAATTTTGAGATTTCAATAGCGTTTTCCAAGAAAACGCTGGCAACCGCATTAGCTTTTCTTTCAACCCTATGCATCCGATACCGTCCGATGCACGCATATCACAGAACGGGCACCAGTTTTTGATCATCTTTCTTCGCTCTAACAAGGACACGCCTGGTTTCGTGTGCCGGCGGTGTTCATCGCACCAGTCGGTTGCAGCCGAAGAAAATCCGAACATCCTGTTCGACGGATTCACGCCCGCCCCGTCCCGAGGATGGTGGTTTTATGAATGAAAGCCTGGTTCTACTATCCGTAGTAAAACCCTCCGCCTCGTCCACTGGCTCGGTAGTTGTCCCTTCGGAAAGTTTCCTCCTTCATGAAACACGAATAGCTAAACCAACAAAAAAAATGCTCCCCATGAAAATTCGCACTCGCCCGGTCGGAATTCACTCGCCGTACGTTCGGCACCGGAATGAACTACGCGGGGTTGCGTGGGAAAATGAACTTTCCCACCAGCGAAGTGGTTTTCCACGCGCGACGGGTGGTTGGGAAAAGAGGTGAATGCGCTTTGCCGGCAAAAATATAAAAGCCAGTGGCGAAGCGAAACTTCCGTCAATCGCACTTTCAACAAGTGGTCGTCGTGTCGTGGTAGGGAAAGTGAACGCCAAGGGACAAAAGGAGCCAACAAAAAAAACGGGAAAAGCGGCCCAGTGCAGGTGATAACCGTCGAAAGAGAGTGATCCTGCATGGAGGGACTTTTTTCTTGCGATCGTTACGGTGCCATCGGTGGTGCAGCTTTGTGTCAGGACATTTTCCATGAATTAGGGAATGTCCTTTTTTGTTTGTGCTAGTTGTGGTGTGTAGCGGTGCATCGGAGGACCTTTTGTTTCTGCTGAGTGACATTTTCTTTCTCGCTAAAATAAAACAAAGCCAAAAATCGTTAAAAGTGTGTTTCACCGACAACAAAGGGGCAGCCTTTTTTTGGATGCTTTTTTTGTGAAGCTAAAACTTTTAACTGACAGCTACGAGTGATGGAGTGTAGTGTGAAAATTCCGTCCGTACCCAAAATCCATCAAAAACCCGTCGGCTCGGAGATCGATCCCGTACTGCACAGGACTGGCACTTTTGTTCGTCACCGCCACGAAAGTGATGTTCTTTTTGATCTTTGGTGAAATCAGAGTGTGCATGTGTGTGTGGGTACAAGTTCCTTTCAGTGAATCAAACTCTAATTTCACTCCCTTTCCGGAGGTGTCCTCGTGTGTCCGTCCACGAGGTGCCAGAAGTCCGCCGGGAAGTCCGTCGTGTTCGTGGATGGACGTGGAGAAAGTTTATTAGATTGTAGCGTGTCCCGTGCCCGGATCGTGTCTAATGGATCGGTGGGCCAGCGAAAATAGACACCCTCCCAGGGGCCCGAGATGCTGTCCTGCGAAGCGCGCGAATCGCGTCACAAAGCTACTTAATTCGATTCATTTTCCGCTTCGGAGTGGCGAATCGTCCAAAGGTTCAGACACCTGTGCTAACGTTGATGTCCAGCACGGGTTTTTTTTGTGGCTTCTTCTGGCTAGTTTCCCTTAACGATTGGTTTGAAGCTAGTGCTAAATATAACGTGAATTTTACACCGTTTCAATTTTCAGAAGAGACAATCTGTGATCCTTCACTGTGCTGGCTAGAAAAGGGGGGATACTTTTGCAAGCCCTTCGTGCGACGTATGCGAATGGCCGTCGGCCCACGGCCGTTCGCCATCGTTCGCAGTAAATGATTCATCCAATTTCATTCTACATTGGCTTATCATTGGCTGTAACGTGCGGTGATGATGGGCTGGCTGGTTTGGAATGGAGAGAGAAAACAAAAGCTCGCTGCCCTTTTCCTCAATAAATCGATAACCGTAAACAGACCGGTGCGATAGAGAAAGGTACGGTTACACGACACACGTGAACCGACGCTCTATTTCCGCCCCGGTAGGGGAGAATGCATTTCACATGAAACGAAAATGAAAATGGCATGCGAGAGCAAAAAACCCAACAAAAAAGAATCCCCGAGAAGTCCCACAGCGAGCCGTGTGCAATTTTCCCAATTATTAGCACCAACCGGGGATCATTTTCGCCGGCGTTTTCGGTTCACTTTGAAGTGTCCACGTCTGCTTTGAAATGCTATCCATCCTAATGGCATCCGGTCGTGATCGGTGATGACATTTTCTCGATCCAAGATGGCCTTGAATAATTCAAAGCACTCGATGCTTGAGCTTTGAGCTTGTCTGTACTTTTCCTCTCTTCGATTTCATTATCCGCTAGTAATGAGCTATTGCATGAATGAAGATGGGATGGAAAAGCTGATAAAACGGCTTTATGCTTGCTTACCGGTTGAACTTTGAACGTAAGTCGTTCGATTGCGTTTGAAAAGATAATATATTACTTTTCGCATGGAAGGATAAGGGAAAGAAATTCATTCTAAGCCAAACTGATCTGATATTATTAAATCGAATGAAACGAATGGAGTGCAGCAGGGATATGACCGTACGTACAAGTGCATATACGCGCGTTTCTTGGAAAATGTGCGTATATGACGGTGATCCGGTACACTAATGGAAGCGGCTTAAAGTGTTCCGCGTTCTGAGAGGGAGGAAAATATAATTATTTTTTGTGTACGAAAAAAAATGCATTGTAAAACCTTTTAAACCATTTCAAAAAACGATAAAAAGCACATGACGTTGATGGCCCGATGAGGTTCTCGTTTGTTATGTTCACACGCATTGGCACCGTTTTTGAAACGGGATATGCTGTTAAAAGCCTCAGTTGGGTGAAACAACACAGCAAAAAAAAAACCTCTCCCACATGAGAGGCAAAAGATAATTAAAGTTAAAAATATGTTCTCTCCTTTCTCTCGGTACATTCGACAATTTTCACTTCATTCACTCTTCGTACGCAGCCGGGATGAAAGTTTCCACAATAGCTATACCGTTATGAACACAGATCCCAATTTGTTGTCTGCCACACGGGTCCGGGGGTCGTCAAACAATTTCGTAAATGGTTCCGTCCAACCACCGCCTACACGTGTCAGGGTTGAGCCTGTCACCGTAAGGTGGCTTAACGAAGTGTTACCGATTACATCTGCGCCCCTTCGGACATCCGGTGAGGGATGAAACTATAGTTTGTGTGAACATTACTGTGGAAATTCGGTTAAACTCGTTGAATGCCTTAGACGTTTACTTCCATACGTTTGCAAAAATGATTCGGAAAAGTTTCTGTAGAAAATTCCCGGAACTTGATTTATTAGTTCACCTTTCGATGGAATGTGATAGAGGGGTTTGGGTGTGTTTTAATGATTGTTCTCAAACTCGGGTTTGCTTACTTACGTTGCCTGGTTATGAACGCCCAGAAGGACCTCACCGTGCTTCATGACGAACTTCCTTTGTTCCGAAATTCAGCAATCTAGGCACGTGCGCCCTACGAATGAATGTGCTTAAATGAATGACCCCGTAGCAGGATCAATCTTTACCACTCACTTGACAGAATTTGAATGGGTTGTTCTGTAAATAGCACCAGCACCGCCTCCAACACCACATCGTACGAACGATACAGATTCATGGAATATAATCGCAACAACGCAATCGGAACCGATCGGTTTTATCGGCCCACTTCCGGCGATGGGAACGATCGGAGGAAATTGGCCGTGTCATTCCGGTGGGTGTCCCGGAACGCCCCATGGCAGCTTGTTGCCGACACTTCATTGTGCCGTCGTATTTTCCACCCTGCGGCTTGCTGATGGAAAGGAAAAGCTTAGCCGATGGACGTGTCGCTTCTCCGGAAGCACCAATCGTGCCCGATTGAACGTTTATTCGTTCGCTTCGAGCCCTTCACGGGTCAGCTTCGTAGGGAAAGAGAACGAAAATAAGAAAACTCAACAACCAGCTCTAGGGGAAATGAATCCTTCGACAGTTTGGCTTTCGAATGGCGAACGGCGTCGTACGGGTTCGTAGTTTTTCCCTTTGCTTTCACCACGTTTATGCGTAAAAATCGCCATTTCCCTCGTAATTTTCCACCCACAGCATCACCGCACCGGTGACGGTGGCTTTTGATTTGATTACAATCGCAGCAACCGCTGACACTTTTTGGCTGGGGGGAAATTTAATAAAAAGCTCACCGATGGATATCGGTGGTCAGCTCGCAACAAAGCTCTTCCCCAGGGGTTGCTTTGGTAACGGGGTTAAAGCGAAACCTGCCACTGAACCTTTTGACACAGAGTAGCTTAAGCAAATAAGGCGCGCGAACGAATGAACGCGTTTATTTTCTCGGTGCAATCTAAACAGCGAGTGGTGACGGAGGCCGATGAAGCGAGGGAGTGGATTGGGATTATCCCGTTCTTTGCGTAGCGGCTGACGTCAGACGCCATTTTCCACGCTCGAAAGCATGTCTTATCATCTCGCGCTGTGGTCAAGACCGTAGCCCGCTCGAACGGATGTTTGCTCGTGCGTGTGTACCACACGGCATGTACATAATTTTCGGGAAATACGCCTCTGTGCATATTTGTTGCTGACTGTTTTTTTTCGTAATATGTTTTTACCCCAAATTACACAAGCCCTCGTTTGTGGTTCCCATTCGATGGTCGGCAGTCGCTAGTCTGCCTGCTAAATATTTGTTGAGCTTCATCGGTGGGCAGTCGAAATGCTGTTTGGTTGAAACAGCGCAATGGTTCGCCAAAACGAACTATTAATTAACAATTCCACTGATTTATTAGAGGAACGAAATAATCATACCCCCACAAACGGGTCTTTGGTTTACGTAAGAAGCCGTTTTTGGTGGGATTTAATTAAATTCTCCCTTTTTCCTACCTCCAACTTCGCACCCCGTAATAGCCGTCGAATTTATGAAACCCGTTATGAACGGGCTCATTTCATGGATTTTTCACACAAGCAGTAGTTTAAAACTTTATACCGTATGCTGTACCCTGTTTCCCTGTGATATTTTGTAAAAGTAAGCTGAATAAAACCCGCGACACCAAACTGTTGGCCATATTTATCAGCCGCCGGCACCAATCGATTCCCAATTAAACCCGCTGACCTATCCGAATGAGCAATCGGTCCTCAGAGAACGGGTCGAATTTACGCGCGAAACCATTCTGGTCCGGCTGCTAACACCCGCCAGAAGAAGCTCCTTGTCGATTCGCAATCGATTTCGTGGATTCTTGCGTCTCGACCAAGCCGTGACCATTTGCGAAACTCATTAGCTCCATAAATCTCGGGCATGTCCGCCCCGGGGGCATGGATTCGGTTATCGGTTCCAACGCAGAAGCGGCTGTAGAATGGGTGCGAAAAGTCCCACAGGCGAAGTCCGTGCGAAGGAAACGCCAATAAAATGTGACCGACGTAATGTGACAAAATTAGACCGACCCTTGGCAGCTGGCGTCGAGTGGGTGTTTTGACGTCCGAATTCGTTTTTATAAAAATGCCTTCGTTCATGTGCAAAAAATGAGGAAAAAAACAGCCTTTCTTAACCCGTTTACAGGGCGGGTTGATGTGTATTTTGACTTCATTTAAACCCAATGTCGATGCACTGTTGGCTCTAAAAATAAACACCCCAGCTTCGTTCGGTGAACGAAGAAAAGATCAACCAGCGTGGAGTAAATCGAATGTAACAAAACGTCTACCAGTATTAACGCATCGCTAATTGATTGATGCTGTAAACTGGCTGGTCTACCACCGAAAGGATGGCTGAACTGCCGAAAGATAATGAATAATTAAAATTTACGTAGCATGAATATTAACTAGCACGCGTTTGATCGTAGGCGCGTCGCGGCCACGGTTCTCTTTAATAAGCTCTAAATTGACCCTTAATAGACGATGAAGCTCGTGATTGACGTTACGATTACTTCATCGAACCATTGGCAAGCTTAGCAACGTGCGTTTTTTTGTGGTTAAAGCAGTACTTTAGAACCACCCACGAATAGTTGCAAATACATCGTAGCTTATTTGATTTACTGACATCAATTTGATATTTTTCAAAGCAATAATGCTTGAAAAAATGAGACACAAAAAAATACATCGTCTCTTCAGCCACAGGGTCTTCAAGTCCCCCTGATGGTATCCTTAACGTACACGCTTCATCGTACACACCAACACAAAGCTGCATTCTTTCACACAAGCGGACCAAAAAATAACGAACCCACCTTCTACGGCCTCAACATCCCGTGCGGGCGTCCACTTTGGACACATGGTGAAAAATGGCACCACATTGTGGGCCCATCCCCAGCGGGAAGACGACGCGTTCCTTTTCGTGGCTGCACTCGTAAATAAGGCGACCGTCTGCAAAAATGCGAACGTTTGGGATTTTTAATGTGTCCACCGCCGGCGGGTGCTGGACGTTTCTCTGCCGCCATGGTTCCAGACCATGGCATCGGTTTCGACTGTCGAAATCCTCACTAAAACGTGGATTTGGATGCTTTCAACGATCGGTGTACATACGGCCATCTTGGCCATCAGGAGCCACTCGGCGAGCTTTTTTTATTCCTTTTCTCTCCTACAGGCATTTGTCCCTGGTGCACTTTTTTTTTTGCTTTCGTGATGTCCCGGTGCTGCTTCTCCATTTCGTGACGAAGTACAATTTCTTCCCGAAAGCATCGCCACACCACACCGTACGCTAGTAGGCGGTGACATACACGTAAGCTTCGGTGGGTTTTGCGGTGAAGCAGCAGTAGGCCATGCCTTTTGAAATGGCGCGGTGCATACGCGTAGAAAAACCCACGACGATGACGCTCGTTGTCACCGTGTGAGAGCTGGCGCAGGTTTGGGGGTGCAACAATTAACGTGGAGCACGCTCGCCTGTTAACCTCACACCGAGGTCGAGTCCGGAAAAACCACACCGTGAACGAGACCTCAGCTACTCGGAAATGGTACGGGGAGTCATCGTATTCTTGGTGCTCAGCTTGGCGCTTACCACAATGCGAACCACTAACGAGCTCTCGGTGGAAGGATAATTGTGCTTTTACTGTGTGTGTGTATGTGTGATTGTATGTTCACGATGGAAAATTGGGTTTTGTTTGGGTAAGAAGCTGCCGAAGCACGGGGTTGCCATGTTGCGTTCTCTAGGACACGGCTTACCGCCTCGTAAGGAATTTTCCTTCGAAACATTGTTCTTTTTTTTAACCTCCACCGTAAAAAAAAGAATGCAGAAAGCAACATTCCTGTGACCAAACGGTTCAATTAGGCGCGTTCGGTGGAAAAGCATACACGAGCTAGACGCATTTCGGAGAACCTTCGCAGAGGTTTGCTTGGGAAATTGGCCGCCTTTTTTCTCTCTCTCTCGAGGATAATGAAAGAACAAAAAAACACACACACACACACACACACCGCCCCAACGGAATGGAGGGCAAAGAACGCGAATTGAATTGTTCGCTGTGGGGGTTTCGCTGCAAAAAAGAATGGAAATTGCATGCCTATTAGTCATGCGGGATCACCGTCTTTCTCGTCAGGTTTTTCGAGGAACCGGCGTGGGCAAAAATCCCCGCTCATTTATACGCAAATGCGTTTAGCAGGAAAACAAGCGCTGATTCGATTTGAAGCTTTATAAAAGCATTCCTGATTGCTGGGAAAGTGCTCGTGATGTGCCGGTGGGTGGTGGCTTTTAGATCGCACCCAAGCCTGAAGGACGTTGGCGGGAATTCGTTCTTAGCATTCGCTCCTTCTGCAAAGGCTTTTGCAGCTTTGCGAAGACGTCGAGGGGCTAGATTTCCGTCAATTAATCATGTTCGAGAGCAAATATCACGCTCCACCAGCTCGCAGTCGTGTCCAGTTTTCGTTCCCAAAGCGCACCGCGCAACTCCCGCGAATCGACCGAATCTCTAGTGCACCGTTAGGACGAAACACGCGAAACGGCGAAAAAACGGTCAACTAACGACGCTTCGCGCGGGCTCATTATTTCCACCGTTCAATGGAATTTTCTCTTTCTAATTATCGTCCGCGAGCAGGCGCGAGTGCGACGCAAATGCGCATCGATCCGTGACCATCGTGACAAAATCCGCGTACGATCCGCTCCAGCAGTGTCCCGGCAGTGAATTCCCGTACCGGGATTGTGAAACAACGCGCCACAGATTGAACGGTAATTTTTGCCACCAGAGGGCACCAGAGACATCGAGGCGAAAGCGAACCTAGTGGCGTGAAAATGGCCGGCGTGTGGCTGCTGTGGGTGTTACTTGGCCACGGGCTGGCGGTTGGGTGGTGTTTCCCGGACGACCCACCCAAAACCCACCCCAGACCGCTCGAGGCGCTTTTCCGGCCAGGTCCAAAGCGCCTGCCACCCGGCTCGGAACCGCATCCCGAAGCTTCCCTACTGACCGGGCCAGTTCAGCAGCCCTTGGCGTTCCAGCATAGGCGTGTGGAACCGGGTAGACCGTATCGGTGGCATGGGGCGGATCAAAGTCCGGTGCCAGCGTTTCAGCGTGCCCTTCCGGCCATCGACGTTGGTGGTGTCGTGGCCAGCGAGGACGGTAAGTGTAAGGAAATTAGATTCACCCCGGGGGTGGATGGGTTTCCTGGCAGGTGGCAGGTGGCAGAAGGGATAGTGCGCTTTCCAGGAAGGACAAACGAACGGCCAGGATCAACAGGTTGGACGGAACGCCTCCGGTTAAGCTTGTTATGGGCCACGCGGAGGGATAAATTGCATTTTCACCCGAACGCGCTCTCACTCCTGGCCGGTGGACCATTTCATAATTGAGAGTGATGCCGGATCATGGCAACAGTCAGAAAGGGCCGGTGACACCGTTCCGATCGCATGGTACAAGGGCGGTTGGGTCGTATCGAAGGATACGCGCGACCCAGTGGGAAGCGGTAATAAATCGAGATACTGATAGCGATGAATGAATACAAAAATGCGCCCATTTATCGTCCGCTGGGCACGCGCGATTTGGCGTACGTCCGGCTGCCAGGTAATTGGCATTTAATAGGACCCAAAAGGACGAACGCGTGGGCCGGTGGAGGTCTCCAGGGAGGGCTCCGTGTAGTTCCTTTCGTTTTTTTCCCCTCCGTTGCTCCCAATCACCTGAACGGGCTGCGTGGGGATCGGAAGGATCAGACGCGTGACTTCCCGAGCGCGCAATTCCCCGAAGCCCGAGGGTTAATCATTGCCCGTACCTAATCCGGCAATCAATTTCATAGAAAAAAGCGTTTCGATTGAAATCACCAGGTAGGAAAAAGGGCTTTTTTTTGCTCTACCCTTGTGCTCTAGGAATAATTGAGCATTCTAACGGAGCGCCAAGCTTCTCGAATAAGAAGTGCCCTCTGCGTTCTGGCCTAATTGATGGCAGGTCCTTCGTCCTTGCAGAAAGACGCCGCTATGTGACAGGCTCACGGTTCAGCGCAGGTCAAGAACAGGGAATTTTTGTGCGTCATTTGCAGCTCGTAGTAGCGTAGCTTTTTCGCCCCGGGTCTTAGTAACAGTTTCCTGGAACGCTCGTGTTCAGCTGTTGAATGCGTTGATTTGCTTAGCGCTCTAATGGAAGGTGTTCTATCCAAGCTTTCATTGATGCAAACATCAGCATAGTTGTGTCTAAATTTAGTAAGTCTAATTAAAGATTGCAACGTATTTCGGGAGGCAAACACAGACAGAGTTAAGGCCTTTAAAGAGTCCTTAAAGTTTAAGAAAGCAGGCAAGATAGCCAGAGATCTTCTTCGCCATCTATAAACGGCCATTTTGCGTTCTTGTTAGTTAGTAATTGTGATAGCCCAAAAATTAAATGAGCTTTACTTTGCTTAAACGGTTCCTTTAAAGGAACATAATTCGTTGTACATAGCGCAGTTACATAGAAGCTTTGAAAAGCATGATTCAGAAACTGTTCAATGTTCAATTCGAAGAAAAATAAAGATTGCTGTAGGTTGCAGGTTTACCAAACTGGAATTAAAATACTGTAAAAATACATCCACTGAAAGATCAATCGGTTTGCTGTCGTTCAATCCGATTCGTTGCTCCCACGGTTCGCAGACTCTTTAATTCCTAATGTGCGCCTCTGGGGGCTGTTCATCTTTTGCTCTACACCTCTCTGGCCGAAATATCCATCGTCGTTTTTATTTTCTTTCAACACATTTATTTTATTTACTCACCACCGAATAATTGTCCCCCCGGGGGGGGGGGGGGGGGGGGGGTGGCTCGATCCCTCGGTACCCTCCAATTTC
Organism: Anopheles nili; assembly: GCF_943737925.1. Taxonomy (NCBI): domain Eukaryota; kingdom Metazoa; phylum Arthropoda; class Insecta; order Diptera; family Culicidae; genus Anopheles; species Anopheles nili. The sequence goes on from NC_071292.1 coordinate 19,214,322, forward strand.
AGACCTCACCAGTCACGAGGGACCTGCCCAACCGGACCTGCTCGAGTTTCCCCCACGCTCAGACCCGTCCGATATCGACAACGACGTTGGAGGCGACAACCCACTGCTACTGGCCGCCCTCGGTGCCATCAACCGGCGCCGGGGAGTGGCCACCGGTGAGCCCGAACCCGGCAACCACGCGGTCGAGAGCATCGATCTGATCCGGGAGCGGCTCGAACGCATCAAGCAAGAGGAGGACATCGAAATCAAATCGAATCTGCTGATGAAGCTGTTGACGGAATTGCCCGAGGGACCGCTGCCGATTGTCTACATTGAGGATGCGGCCGGTGGGGTGGGTGGTCCGTCCCCGGGCAGCCAGGCTCCAACCGGTGATAGTGACGGCAACGATAGCGACGGCGAGGACGACGACGCCGACGGTGACGCTGACGCACCGGAGGTGACGCAGCAGCTCACGCCCAACGGTGGAAAACGGTCCGGACGCTACTATCGGCGTTATCCGTGGAAGCGCCAGAATGCACGCAGCCGCACGTAAGTGGGAAATGGACGCTGTGTGTGTGTGTAAGTGAGCGAGAGAGAGAGAGAGGGTCGAAAATTGAATTGGAAATCGAAATCGAGCCGGCGGTTCACGAAGATGAAAGATTTTACCAGACAAACTGGTGTGTGATGGAAGAGAAATGAGATTTTGGTTCGAGCAACAGAAGGAACCATTTAATTGAAGGCATTATTTCAGGCACTCCGGGTGTCTGTGGCTTGAGGACGTACAGTTTTTGTAGAGTAAAAAAAAATACACTCATCACACGACGCAAGCGGGTCGATTTTCCATCGTGACGTCTTTGATTTCTTTGCCAGAGCTCACGATTGCTTGGTGGAGGGTGGGTTTTTTGCAGGCTAATCTCTCCTATCGAACCACACACACACACACACACACACACACACACACGTAATGCAACACATCCAGGACACCAGCAGGTGGTGATTTGCATTTTTCATCTCCATTTTTGTTCTCTCTCTCTCAAAAAATAAACTTCCAGGTACGACGCCGAAGCACGATATCTATGTGTGCCGAGCCGTGACGACGTCTTCAAGCTGCTCGTTGGGCTTCACGAGAACCGGATCGGGAACCACCAGAAGACGGTGAACTTTTGCAACCGGAAGCGCCCGGCAAAGGCCATCTTCACAAACATCCGCTTCCTGGGGTAAGGTGGGACCTGCTACTGTCCCATTTTTTCCCGCCCGTTGACACGCGTGATTTCCACGAAACCGCCGGTGAAACAGTTTCCCACTGTCTGCGCCGGGTCCGGGAAAAAAGGTTTTCCCGGTGGAAAGCCGGCGCGAGACGCGAGATGAATCCATCAACTCTGGGGCGCCAAAATGGAGTCGCCCCATGCAAGCAAACACTATTGTATACATACCCTAGAAGGTGGTGAAGAAGAAGAAGCAACAACAAAAAAAAACACGTAGAAAAAGCAGCAAAAAAATCGCCAAAAAAGCAAGATGAAACGAATAAAAAAAATATTAAAAATCATCCTACAACATACGCATCCTCGGCAGAAGGCGCATTCTTATCGTATTAATCCCCAGCTGTCCCTGGTGTCATTAGATAAGGCTCAAACCAGCACATAAACGATTATGCATAAACGTTTTCGGTTAGTTTTTCGCTCTCCCCAACGTCACCCGAACCTGTTGTGTCGCTCGCCCTAATTCACCCAAGCTGACCGAAGGGCTTACGTGGGCACAATAGACACGGAACCGGCTGGTGGGTGGGTGAGAGCAGCAACAAAAGAAAAGCAAAAATTAAAAGGGCTCAAACGGCAAACTAAACGATCACACCGTACGATAGGGCTCTGTATGTAGGTGTATTGTGTGCGTGTTCGTGTCCGATCAGCAGGACTAGAGCAGGTCCTTCCACTGGCAGCATTTTCTCCTTCTACTAGCGGTGGTTTTTGGAAGGTAAGCTCCCCGGCTCGGGGTTGTGCATTATGGTGTAAAGAAGTAACAAAGTAAAGGAGTAACACAAGCAAAAAAAATATATATATACATATATATACACATAAATACACATGAACGCCTTTCCCCCAAAATGGAAGGGTTCATGCAGCAACACAACAAGTAACTAAGTCAATCCTTCCCATTGTAGAAGTAGATCGCAGATAAAGCCAGCGAGGACAAACGGGAGAGTGTGTGAATAAAAAATAAACTCTCCGCCCAAGGAACTGCGGGGTGGGGAGGAACTTAATCGGTAGGAATGGAAAATGAAAAATCTTAAACATATAATACGCGCATACATAATGCAAGGCTGCAACACACAGGCACACGTACACACATAGACACGAGGAAAGGAACCGATACAAGTTTCAATTTAAAATTCAACAAAGGAATAAAAGTAAAAATAAAGAATAAAGTTGTGGAAAATCCTGTACTACGTTCAGCATGGCAGATGGTGGATGGTGGTCCTTTTTATTTGTCACTTGTTTATTCGCCTTCGCCTCGCTTCGATGACAGGAAGTGCGCTGGAGTGAACGGTGGTGGTGTTAACTTCTCCAGTGGAGGATTTTCCTTTTTCCCGCCGGACGAAGGTTGTACAAACGAGACCGGATGAAAGAAATAATGAAATAGTTTAGAGAAAGCAGAGTTTCACTTGACATACTGTTGCCATGGTGATAACCGGACGGGAAGTTGCACCGGCCCGCTTTGGTGAGTAATCTCAACCACAGATCGAAGCAAGCAGCAGGTGCGATGGATTCTGGTTGGGGGTGGAAAAGAAAAAAAAACAAACGAGCGACATCAGCGCAACCGTAAACAACTTTTACTCTAATTAGATTCCGCTGCGGGTGGTTGTTGCTGACAAGTTCGCTCTTAATTACTGATTCGTACGAATCTCGGCTGCTTACCGTCGACGGGGATTATGAGGTTTATAGGACCCGAAGTAAGTAAGTAAGTAAGTAGGACCCGAAGTCCTTTGATGTGTTACAGCGAGTTTTTTTCTTAACAAAGCTCCCCACACAATCAATGTTACAATTTCTCCATCAGAGTTATTAACCATTTTGAAATTATCTGGCATTTTTTTTATTTCCACCATCTTCATCATACCGGAACTTGATTCAATTCGTCGCCATCCGTTTAAAGAAAGCTCCAAGCTAACCTTGACTTACTGCAGCACGTTGAGTCACACAAATATTTACCAGCGCGAGCACGACACCACCGAAGAGTGAACCAAACATTTGCATAAGTTGCTCGTTGCTTCGTTTCATCACGCTTCCTTTACCGCGTCACGTTTCGGTGTCCATTGTTTGCTCGGGGTGTAATGCGTTTCCGTGCTTTGGCTTCAAAGTCGGCGACGTCCACTTTCCACGTCTCACGGCATTCCACACGACGGTGTGAACGATTACTGCCCATTAGTAGCCGGTGATACCGCTTGTCACTGGGCGATCAGCTTTGGGGGATGAATTATTGACGAACGGCTCGGGTACAAACGCGTGGGCCAAAGGGATTATTTCGGAGGGTTTCAGTAGGGTGCCGAAATGGTCTCGTCACCCTGTGGGAAATGTTTTCCCCAGCATACGGCCCCTTCGTATACTAAGCAGCTAGCGAAGCCAACAGCAACCTCAACGTGCATACTTTAAGCACGGCCGTGTCACCATGACGAACAGCGTCCATTACTGTTGGGGCCCAATTTCACACCGAGAACAGTATCCGACACCAACCCTAGCAGGGTCCTGAGCCAAGTCGCCCAAGTGTGTGCATGTGGCTTCTGGGTGTTAATCTATTATGCATGGCGCTTACTACTGCTAATGTTGGGTGAGTAATGTTGCCGTTACCCAAGGCGTCGGGTTTGCTCAGGAATGACAAATTTATCTATGGCTACTGCGATGCTTGACTGCGTGTCGGTTGAAGACCGCTGCAGAAAGGGTTACCATGGAGAGGGAAGCTGATAAACGGCTCGAAACACCCACTACTTGTAAGGTTTTTCCGGAACGAAAATATGGCTGGAAAGCTTAGCGAAATGAAAATAATAAATTCCGAACCCAATGCAATTTCTTCACACGAAACAAAAAATATCACCTGTAACAAGGATACTCATCGGAGTGGAAATGTCATCGAGTCGTGGAATGATAAGATATTGTGTCCTTTCTTCTGTGTTTGGTTAGTAAGGTATGTTTTTATTTTCATCTCGACACCAGTTTGCAACATTAACTGTCGGTTAGTTCTCTTACTCGACGGTGCGTGTCCATCGGTGATTTCTTTCGGCTTCCGCTGCAGCTCATCAAGCTATACACACGGGCTTAAAGAGCCACAACCAGTCCAGCTTTAAGCGAAACAAATCCAGCGTAGTAAAAATACACCGGTTTGTGGAATCGGCCGTCGGAAACTGAACGACGCTTTGGCGTTGGCTTTCCGCAGCCACAAGTGGAACTTCCTGAGGCCGCACGATTGGCTGGGCGTCGTTCAGATCGTACACGTAGTAATGGTGTGTGGTCTCTTGCGTGGTACTGCTGTTAGTCGTCTGGACGGTTCGTACCGGCAGCGTCAGTTGACGACCTTCAACGCGTGACATCTCGTAGCTATTCCGAGGAGTCTGCTCAATCGAACGCTTCACCACGTCATACCCATCACTCCTGCGCTTCAGTGGCACACGCTGTGGACAGTCCTCTTGCAGGACATCCAGCACGAACCCGTGTACGGTTGGAAAACGTCCGGGTTGCGTGTGTATGCGAATCGTTTTGCTGGTGTATGGTCCAAATTCCGCCGTCCGGTAGACTTGACCCGTCCGACAGCCACAAATCCGGCGTCCATCGAGCTCGATGAAACCACCCGGACATCCCGGGTACTGATCGCTGCCCAGGACGAAGAACTTGAATCCAATCACCAACCGGCAGGTGGCGGGTGAATGCCGTTGTATCCTCACGACGCAATCCTGCTGGACGGTGGTCTGCGAAGGGAAGTTAGCGCTGGCCAGATAAAACCGGCGTTGGGAAAACGCGTTCCGGCAACAGGTGGGACCCAAACCGGGGACAAAAGCGACCTGATTTTCCTGTTCATTGCGCTCCGTCGTTGGTTCGGGAAATTCGGGTTTTGGTTGGACCTTCACCGGTTGGTAGCCTGGTGGAGGACCTCCAAGGGACGTGGTACCTTCCGTGCCTGAGGTCGTTGGATATCCGGGTGGGTAGTAGGGAGGATACAGCTGGGGTGGTTGTGGAACAGTGCAAGGATTCTTCGAACAGGCAGGATTTTGTGGAGTAGGTTGTTGGGGATACACCGGATAACTGGGATAGCTGGGTGGACATGATTGATACCGTGGGTCGCAGGTGGGTCTGGGAGGATGAACCGGCACGTAAGGATAACTAGGAGTCGGCGAACATCCCCAAGGATAATACGCACACGGTGCTGGACATGGTTGGGAAGGATACGTCGGTTGGGAAGGATACGTCGGCTGAGAAGGATATGTCGGTGAAGGTCCGGGTGGAACATATTCATTTCCACCCGGATTAAACTCAGGTGGAATGTCCTGCCGACTGCTCACCACCTTCCCATCACCGGAAGTGAGCACCGTCATCTCAGTCGTGGTGTCTTGCACATTCGCTTCCGTCTCATCCTCAACCTGTAGTGTGCTGTAGACGGTGTACGCCGTCGAGGACTCCGCTGCTTCGTTATCAGCTTCGCTGCATGGTTGCCTAGTGACGAGGATCCTGAATCCTCGACCCGTTCCCCAACCATCGGTGACAAACTTCATCCTCAACAAACCTCTTGGAGCATCGTACACCTTCGAACCGATCACAGACCCACACAGGACCTCATCGTCACCGATCGCGAGGCGATCCTTCGAGCAGTTACGGGACGGTTCGAGCTGGAACTCGACGAACTGGAAGTGATACTGACTGCTGCAAATGAACGGTGACTTGAAGGTGTACTCGCAGTGCAGGTGACCCTGGTAATCCCCAGGAAATCCGGGCGATCGAATCTCACTCTGCAACCGTTTGTAAACGCCACCACACTCAACCACGCTCCGTCGATCACTGGTGAGCGTGAAAGCCTCGGAACGATCGGTGTCTCCGGTGCGTTCGAAGTCGTTGGTCATCCTGAAATAGTCCTTACTGCTTGCACCACCATCGTGCTCCAAATGAGTGGAACTTGCGTAAGCTCCATCACTCGTTGGCTCGATTGCAGCGAACTGCAGCACGCCCAAGACTGCGAACTTTATAATTGAGTTTGCGATTAACTTCGCCATCTTTTAATCACTTGGCGGGGCCTTTTTTTTGCTGGCAACCCACGACCGTACTTGTGGCTTATAGTCCCGTCTCCGTCCTGGTAATTATTTCTTAATTCGTACACACACACACGCGCGGGCGTTCACTTGCTTCTTGCAATCCACAAAAAACCGCACATTCGCAAACAGGGGCGATTTAGGGAACTTTTCCCATCACTTTTCGGGCTAGGACTTTGGGCACTCTCGTTGGTGGTGGTGGGCTAAAGAAAAGGTCCTTGTCAGGATCACGTGCCGAAGCGAAAAGCTCAAAAGCTACCTTCTCCGGTGTCGAACGTCGGCCACGCGTTCGAGCCAAAATCCGACGGCGAAATGATCAAACCGTCGGATAAGCGGCGAACTTTTGAGCTCATCAATATTTTAATGACTGTTTGGCTCACCGTCCCAGGATCCCTTACTCGCGTGCTCTTTCTCGCTCTCTCGCTTTAGCACACGCGCGCGTTTCTTGCGACTATCTTCCGTTGCGGCGAGGACGGTTTTAAAGTTAAGCCTTTGTTGACTTTAGCGTTTTGCTGTGGCGCTTTTGCACTCGAAGCCATCGTCGGTGGGCCGTCCGGTTCGTCGAAAGTGACGTCTCCAGGCCAGTTGTGTCACTTCCGGTCGGTGTAAAAGTGAAACTTCCCTGTCCTGGGTCTCCCTCCTGGCCGTACGTTTCCTCTGCTGGAGTGACCAACGTGCGGGGTTTCGTGGTGTTGTTTGACTTTGGTGCGAACCTCATCCAACCACGAAACCTACCCCGATGAGGCCTTCAAAAAGGGCTCCCCTACATACGCCCATTGGAGCCGTCGTAAAACTCACCAAGCTCCGAAGGGTGGCAACGAAAATCGGAACCCTCGTGAGGGAATGCGAACCCCACAACGGAGGGCATATTTGCCAGGGCGCAGACAATTACGTCACATTTACGGGCCGTCATAAACGGGGTCTAAGGGAGACCGAGTTCCGGCGCAGTCTCCAGGAAGGCTGGAAATAGCTGCCAAAGAGCCCCGAACGCCGCTAGGAGTTGCATCAAATATTGATTACGGCCCCGGGAACGGCTTCCTAATCTGTATTTCTTGTTCTCCCCGTCCAGCCGGTAAGTGACTTATATTGCGGATTGATTACATTTTACGAGTCACCGGTACCGGTACCGGTTGAATATTCGCAGGATGGTGGCACAAGAGGCATTAGTTAGCTCAAGCACGGCCAGACCGTATTGCCAATATCGTGTTATCAGTCGAGCGTTATTGGGTTCTAAGCCCACGAGAGCCGGCTCCGATCGTAGGTGAAAGTTCACCCGATCTCATTGATGCAAATAATTTCGCGATAAGATTGAGAAATAAATGTAAGGCAGAATATATAATAAGGTGCTTGGGTAGCGTGCGCTTAAAAAATCGTTTCGGCAGAAATTCAACCGGCTTTTGATGAACGCACAAAACAACAGGGTGGAAAAGGTTTCTAATTAAAATGCTCAACGTATTTCTCGGCACGTAGGCTTGTTCGCAAACACTCTTTGCAAATCGCCGCGGGTTGTGCAATTCGCAATCAATAAACACCATTAATTACGAACGCTGCGGGGCACAATATGAACCCGCGCAAAAATGACTGATTATGGACGGTTAATTGGATTTAGCCTTCCGTTTTGGTGTGTTTTCCCCCTTTCAATTCCATTAGAGAAATAAACTTCTGTAAGAACGTATAATCGTTGGCTTTGAATTTGCTTTTATTTAACTGTGCTTAACTTACGGACTTAATGCTAGTTACTAGTATTAGTGGCAATAGATCATGTATAAGTATAGAGATTGAGTAACTCCTAGCGATGCGGGAAGCCTTTCCCATCGTCACTTAAGCTAGGTTTACTTAAGGGGCACACAACCCCTAAAAGCCAAACGAAAACCACCCTCCCCAAACCCGTTCGTTTGTTCCTTCCGCAAACACACACACACGCACATACACTCGCTAAGTGTTTCAAAAAATCAAAACCAATGCCGCCCTGAACCGAAACTCCCCGTCATAGTTTGCTTTTCACGTAGTGATCCGATTTCCGATCGAGCTGGGCGTAGATAATGCCGGCCGGTTTGTCCACCGGCATGTACACCGTCTCCTCCTTCAGCTCGTTCTCATTCACCACCTTCGGGAACTTGCTAAAGTCGAACGTGAAGTAGTGCTTGTTCGGCATCGTCATGTCGATGGAGGAAATCTCGGGGATCGTCTCGAGGACCTGCTTCTCGGCTAGGTACAGCGTGTTCTGGACGCTCGGCGAGAAGATGCCTTTCTCCGTTTCACCCGCAAAGTTGTTCAGGATGCACTGCTTCACCTTGTTCCAGCAGTAATCGAAGTCGACCCCGGTCACGGTGGAGTACTGCCAGGACGAGCGCACGATCGTGCTGAAGATGCGATCGTGCTGATCCGGTAGCGAACGGTACTCGTCGTTCACGAAGTTCACGAATGCCGACTGCGTTGTTTTAAGGACACGCAGATCCGTCAGCCCGCTGATGATCGTTGGTTTGTCCTCTGAGGATATGCGAGAACCACGTGAGGATACTAGAAAATGGCGCGAAAAATTTGAATTTGCTACACTTACCGGAGCGCTTTTGCGTGACATCCGTGTACCGCATCGCAGTTGGCGTGAAAACGAACGCGTGGTTGTGCAAGTCCTTGTACGGGCCGGTACCGAAACCCATCCGGGACCACGGGTACTCCTCGATGTGTATCGAAACCTCCTCAACGTGCGCGTATTTGCTCAGAAAGTGCTGACAAAGCAGCATCCCGAACTCTTCTGGTGACTTTAGGCCGTGCTTTCGCGCCAGTAAGTAGACGGTGTTTTTCTGCGAATCCGTAGCCACAATGTCGCTGTTGTCACCTGTCGTTAGGGGAAGGAAAAAAAATCCATTTTCATTCATGTTGGGTGGAGTTGCATGGTCCAGGAGGTACCTACCCTCCAGATAGTCCTTTTGGCTGCGTAGCTTCAGCTTCGTGCCAACCTCGAACTCCTTTATCGTGTGCACCAGCCCGTTTCGTACCACGTGCATCACCTTCACGTAGTCCTTGCCGTACCCGTAGTGGCTAATCAGGAAGGGTGAATTTTCGTTGTCAAGGAGACCGTCACGGCTTTCATCGATGAGCTTTCTCGACATCATCTTGGACGGGTGACGTTTGAACTCTTCGCGTGTTTCCTTGAAATGCCTCAAATACCTAGAAAAACAGCGTAGTACCAAATAAAAGCAAAGTATTAACGAAGCAACGTTTAGCCATTCGTGCAATGTGTTAAGTCACTATTGACGTTCGCTTGTTTGCCATGAGCTTCCGGGAAATCCCCTCAAACGCGATGGTTTCCGGTTCATTTGCGCTTCAAAACCCCTCCATTAAATGCGAGCGTAAATCACTCCACCAGCCGGCTGGAATCGAAGAGAGGGCCCTCAGTGCTCTGATTTTGCCCGAATTACGGTGCCAGTGCCCTGCAATGTGCGTCTCATCTCGTTCGTTCGCATGATGAACGGTTCATCGCGGAAAACCGGTTTCAAGAGGCTGCTGCGGCTCGATCGCTACTGTTATTATTTTCCTCTTGCAAAGATGCTTCTTTACCGCGGCGCAATGACTGATGGGGCTGCCACGATAAGGGCGAGCTACATGCATAGACACACGGCCCTTTTCGCGAACCAACCCAAACCGGTTTCCCACCGACCGTCCGCCAATGATTGACAGCTGATGATGATGATGATGATGACGTCGGCCTGGAATTGAGTGCGTGCATCGAATGCGTGCACTGAGCGGGTCATACCGCTTCTCTAGATCACGCTTATCACATCAAGAATCCACGCAATGAGCCCACGTTCCAGCTCACGTAATGTTACGCAAAAGCGGCGAGACATGCTGTCACGATGACAATTGCCAAATTTTGGGTGATTTCTATTTCTTTTTTTGGCAACGAATTTCCCCGAATTCCAGAGACGGTGGCTCGGCCATCAAATTGGTCCATCGTAAGGTCAACGTTTGCGGACCCCCAGCCATATGGCGGAGTTGCAACCGTAGGCTCCGGTTGATGATAAGCAACGATCTTCTATGCCGTTGTCGCCTTCGTTTTCCACCGAAGGGATTATCTAATCGAGCGCTCGATTGCCCACCGTAAAGATGAGCGGCTCGTAGGGCCTTAAAGGCTTGAATTCCCAAAATATCCTCCTCCCCCAGAGAAGATCCCAAAATCGCCCAATGTCAGCTGAAGGTAACGCACCGTCACCGATGGACGAGCTTCAACATTCCGAAACGCACGTAGCACAAGAACCAAAGAACAACCTCATCACAAACCCACACACGAAGGGAACAACAACAAAAAAGCCATTAATGGGGCAGGTCTGGTTAGAAGGTTATCGGGATTTACTTGTCCGAAAAATATCACCAAACACGGCGGTCGAACATCGCCTATTGCCAGGAGGCAACGGCCAAAGCTGACCGTGATAACGATGACGTGATTAGTACGGGTCTGTGCCATCTGGCATTCTTTGCAACGAAAAGGAAGAGGCGCAGTGAAGGAGATTATTCGGGCGGTTTCTTGAGCATCAGCTCGTAAGGGACCAAGGAAGGAAGGATTCGTTTAGATGCCATACATGTCGCGGTTGAACCATTCCTATCACTACCGCTTGACGTTCGTTATCAACACTTTCACTCACGTTCACACGCATGTACTCGTCTGTCGCACGTAAGCTAACTGGTTTTGGATCCTATTTGCTGGCTCGTTTCAAAACGCCATTCAAGCATACAGTAAAGGAATATTACTGGAGTCTATAACACTTACTAGCTTCACTCTCGAATGGCAGGATATCGCCACGACCGCTCTGTGGTTCTAACTACGGTCTGTTATTGATGTTCTGTTATTTGCCAACACGCTCGAGGGTCACTTTACTCAAGCACAGACTTCCACTTTGCAGGATCTCGCTCGCCTAACCCACTGGTCTTACCTTGGCCACGGCCGACGCTTAAATGGGCCACCGGAGCGAGGCTCGCGAAGATTTTTCTTTTCAACGGCGATCTCGTAAACAATCGTTCCTCGTCGTCGTAACGGAATCATCATTCGTTCTGCCCTCCCCGTAGGTCTCCTCGGGGCCCTACTCCTGGGGGGTAGTTGCGCGATAATCGCCATTTCCCTCCTCCGGTGGGAGCGACGGGCCGTTGATGATCGTCGGAATTTTCCATTATCAAGGCTACCAATGCGGGGTCCGAGTGTTGCTTGTTTTCTAATCGAAACGGATGCTTTATCGACTCGAGACGTGCGCCGGTTTGCTGGGGCGCATATCAACGTACAGCTTCCGAGGGGTTGAGGTGCATTTTTTAACGGCTCGCGGTGAGCACAATGCGGCATACCTGTGTTGATTGATGGCGGGGTAGGCTTTGTAGGGCATTGAGGAGTGTCACCATGTTCACCAGGTACCAGCTGTTTGGGGGCAGTTCTGTGCTGTTTTTGCAGGGAGCCTTCTACTGCCAGGGTGGACGAGCTTGCCAGTGACCGAAAGCGAGGGTAAGTATACCCTGCGGAGATGCGTAGAAAATCGGTGATCAGTGATTCAGGATTTAATGGATGCGTCAATGGTAAACAAACCAGAACCTTACTGATAACGGGCGGCACTCCGTTGAGGGCACATTCGGGTTGTTTAGCTGGTTAATAGTTATCTATAATACGATGGGAGCGACACAAACGCAGTGATTCATGCCGAGGACAACGTTCGCAGCATGTTTACATCGCGTTTGAGCTTGTAATTTTGATTCATCAATAAATGCACCCTGCTCGAGGGTGGATTCGTGCTTCGACTCACGTGAACGAGTTTAATAACAAGTTTCACTTTTAGCACGTGGCTAAAGGAGCTAGCTGTTCAATGTTTTGAACTTGCGAGTGCTTTTGCTGTTAGTTTTTATTCAAAATATTTTGATTACAATAATTAAAAAAAAACTAAAACATTATAACTTGCTTTGCGGTCTAGTTTCCACCGCAATTTCTGCCTTGGGTTATGAAATTATTATCTCTAGACATCTCATGATCGAGCACCAGCTGGGGGATGGTGATCAAGATCGATTAAGATGTTTTGTACCATCGATAATCGGTTCCGAGAATCTCGGTTACTATTGCTTCGCAGGGGATTCGTTACACAGGCAGACAGGCACGAGCGTCACGCTATGTTTAGTCTAAACAATTTATTTTCAAATACCTTTAGGAAAGGCTTTGAGAAGGCGAATGTGCGGTTGAATTCTCAGAACTGCACTTCTGCATGGCCGGTAATCTATATCATCTGCCTGTCTGGTTGTGAGTGACGTCATGATAAGGACGATCCAGTTTGGTTCAGTGTGGTTCAGTTCTGCTTCGGTGATAGGCACTCACTTGTTTGTTGGAATGAAAGAGTTAGATGTTTTGAGAATAAGTGAAATTTAAATGATTCCACTTGAGTTTTTCTGTCAAATTGAAACATGCGATATAAAAAATCGATCGTAGTGAGATATTCGGCCACGTGGGAAATTGAAAGCCACGTGTGAGATATGAAAAAAGATCGTTGAATCAGTGGCTGCGTCATGTAAGATATGTGGCTGCGTCAGGTATGAGGTTTAAGCGTTTCTGAAGCGTTTTTGAATGTGCATGCTACAGTACAGTGGCGACTAATTTTTGCGTTGAATACATTGCAATTGGCTGTCCAAAATGATTCTTTTTTGTCATTTAGCTCACTATATCTAATATTTCTAAAATTTTCGAATACGGACCTTTGTTTCAAATAAATCAAAAGGCTCAAAAACTGATTGGTTTGAATAAAAAAAAGTATGCAACGATACCGAAATGGGCACGTGTCACTTTGACGTTTATAGCGTCAAAGTGTTTGTATACGCGCGATTGTTTTGGTCGGTGTCGCGTTGGGCGAGTTAATTTGTTAATTTTTGGTTTAAACTCGTGGTAAAAACCATTATTTTGTTGTGATTATTGTTAAAGCATTCTTTGTAAGTGGAATGCTATAGGCGGATTCAAGAACAAACCCCTTGTTTCTTCGTTTTAGACCGATACATCTTACGTTGTTACACAAGTTACGAGAAGAGGAGGAAGAAGAAGACGTGCTTGGCTTGTATTTTATCAGAACATCTCCGGGAAGAACACCGGGTTATATGCGATGGGCTCGAAAAAGCACAAGAAACACAAATCAGAACGAAGAGAGCGCGAGGGTGGCAAAGGTAAGTGTTTGCTGCACGTAGAACAGCTTAATAGCTGTTCCTGATGCCTGCGTATCTTCTGTGATGAAAGGTTTTCGTTAAGCAACGGGCCGGACTCATGATGTTTTTGATGGTTAATTTTTATGGTTAGAAAAATCATTCAGCCTCGACCGACCACCTAGCTTGAAGCTCATACTAAAGGTGAGCGGAAACAGCTCGACACCGGAACACGGCAATGACTCACCGGCCTATGGTATCCAGTCGGACGGTGGGAGCACTCTGTTCACCAGCACCAGTGGGGACTATCCGGAGCGGCACAAGAAATCTAAAAAGAAAAAGAAGAAAAAGGATCGCGAAAAAAAGCACAAGCACCACCATAAGGAGAAGCGCCACCGGCATCGCGGAGATGACTCGAGCCACGGCGATGAAGATGAGGAAGAAGAAGAAGACTTCAACAGCTTTGGAGACGAAAGTTCTCAGACGACGGCCGATCCCGTCGCGTTACCGGTGCATTACCCAGCGGCCAGTTCGGTTGCGGTGGCGGCCGTAGCAGCCGTTGCCAGTTCGTCGCTTGCGGCGCAACCCGTCACGAAGCCGCTGCTACCGGAAGCGTTGCTTTCACCAAAGCTCGAACCGGATTTGGAATCAGAATCGGTGTCCGAAACAACGGCGGAACCCGACGGCTCGTTGTTAAGCGGTGGTCTTATACCGAAGGATGAGATGACGACTGCACCGAGCTCGGTGACGACGGATGAACCGCTGCAGAGCCCGGGGTCGATGCAGTCTTCGTCACGGCCCGGAAGCAAGATCGATTTCCACGATACAAGCTCGAGCCAGGCACCGAAAACGCCCAACTCCGACTGCAGTGGCCGAGAACCGCGCAGTTGCGTGTTGAAGCAGAAGCAGAGCCGCACGCCGCTTAACAAACTGCTCGATCATCTGCTGAAGGCGCTGGAAAAGCGTGACCCGCATCAGTTCTTTGCGTGGCCCGTCACTGATGATATCGCGCCTGGGTACTCCTCCATTATCCTTAAGCCGATGGACTTTTCCACTATACGGCAGAAGATTGAGGAAAATGAGTACGGATCGGTGGCGGAGTTCAGCGACGACTTCCGGTTGATGTGCGAGAATGCGATCAAGTACAACCACTCGGAAACGGTGTACCACAAGGCGGCGAAAAAGCTGCTGCACGTTGGCGCTCGGTTGCTGCAACCGGACAATCTGATGCGATCGTTGCGCCCGTTGATGACGTACATGCGTGAGCTGACGGCGAAAGAGCTCGGATTCGAACTGCCCGTCGGGTCGGGAGATGGAGCGGAGAGCGATTTCCACCATCAACACCACACGGCTGATTCAGCTGACGAAGCGATGGCGGCCGCTGTTGACGAGGGCATTAACGCTCAAATCGAAGAAGAGGAAAAGCGCAAACAGATCCGGTTGGACAATAATCCGCACACAAAGTTCGAGGCGTTTGTCGATGATCTGACGGCGGACGAGGTGCTGGCACAGGTACAAACCGCTTCCATGAACGCGCGAACGAAGCTGTTGAAGCGAAAATCGGCTCACAGACTGGGCTTCTTGAGGCAGCACCGAGACGGTACGACGTCGATGAAGATTCTGTTGGACGCGAAATCCGAGGGTGGCGAAGGTGGACCCGAGCGAACGGTAACGTTGGGTGCGCACACGGGCAAGTTGCAGTACGGAACCGGCCAGCTGCAGGGCTTCCGGGAGGATCGCCGTAACAGTGCGAAAATCGTCAAACCCCTCAGCTACGGTGCGTTCAGCTCATTCGCACCCGTTTTTGATTCGCGGTTCGCCAACCTCAGCAAAGAGGAAACGGAGATGGTGCTGAATACGTACGGGTGCGAGACGGGTGGTGACTACGCCGAAAGCATCCTACGGTTCGCCATGGACAGTCCGTTTGCGGCCGGTATGGCGCACAATCTGCTTGATGTGCTGACAAATGGTGAACATCGCCAAACGTATGGCAAGCTGTACGAATCGCACATGCAGCGAGAGGAACGGGACGCCGTCAAACAAACGTTTCTCGATCCGGTCGCGATCGCGGAGGAAGTCAAGCGTTACGCCAACGTGAAGGTCGATTTCGACAGTCTACGATCGCTGTCCAGCCTCGGCGTGGACATGATGTTCCTTGACGATCTCGAGTGCCAGCTGAAGGGGGTTGAAATCGGCCCGCAACTGCAGCAATCGCTAAACACGAACTCGGATCTGCTGCACAAATTGCACCAGCTGCAAACGGATCGCCTGTCGGCACCGTTGCCGGCGCATCTGTCGCACATTCAGCACCCGTCCGATGGTGAACTGGAGCTCGCGGGGCAGATTACGAGCAACCTGACGCAGATAGCGAAACAATTGCCTCCATCAGCGATCGCATCACCTCACGGTCTAAGGAAAGCGATGGGCATTAGCACAGGTGAGTTGTGGCTAACTGGGAACGTTCTTTGGAGGTTAGTAACCAGAAACGTGTTTTTTTTTCAGCTGGATTGGAGGTTTTTCAAGCACCGCCTCCGACGAATGTTATGCCGAGCAGTAGTGCTCAGCCTTCTGTACCTGCACAACCGCCTCTAGCCGCACAGCAGCAACCAAACGGCACGGGTTCACTTCCTGTGCCAACGACAACAACAAGCATTTCCGCCCCAAGCGCACCCGTGGTACCGGTGGCAGGTTTGTATCTCAATCGATTCGACAACCAACCAGAACAGGCCCTATATAACGATATATTTTTCGCTCTTTCGCACTGCAGACATCGACACCACACCGATGGATATGGATCTGGAACCGGAGCCCATTTCTCATCGGCACCACCAGCACCATCCACATCCGCACCATCTCCAGCCTCAGCAACAACCTCAGCAGCAGCAGCAGCAGTCGATTATTCAACCAAACCCGGTCGCTTCGTCCGGATCGTCGGTTGACATCGATAGCGAGCTGCGGGAGTTTCTCGGCGGTTCCAGTCTCAGCACGTCCGGTCCAACCACCGCCGACGGTACGCAGTCGTCCGATGCGGCCTGCATCGAGCAGATGTTGATGGATTAAATATGGCAGGTTGGACGTTGTGTGTTTGTGTACGTCGATTATGTTTTCAGAGCAAACCATTATATAATGTTGTATTTTTATATTGAGAAAGCAAAACGATGGGGTGACGTGTGTGTAAGAGAGAGAGAATTTATTAACAAAACAAAGAAAAGCATATTTTTACCACACCATTCAGCTCAATTATCGGGTATCGTGTTTGGGCGTCATCTGACAATTTAAACGATACGAAAGTTGACCAGGAAGATTGACATTTTTAACACACTCCCCGAAATAACAAAAAGACAAAAAATAAATTCGAAAAAGAGTTCATGAGTGTGGAACTCAATTCTTGGAAAGATTTCTAACCCCTATTAATACTCGTTTCCTGTATCGTATTCTGTTTCTATAAACTAACAACGCGGCGACGGGCTTAAATGTTACGGTAGCATCTTTCACTTTACTCGCCTTTTCTCACGGACAGCTGTAACAGATAGTCAAAACCAGCTTCGAATCCCATCCCCGGCGGTTACATGCCCCAGCGAACGCGTATTCAAAACCTGCCCCGCCGCAACTAACAAAGAACTGACCCGCCATCGCGCGATGGCTATGATGTGAAAGGAAAGTTCACCCACAAACGCAACACGACGGAGCGGGAGAAGAAATTAAAAACACATTAGAGAACCCGAAGAGCGCGGCCCGTTCGCGCGGAATGTCGTGGCACTTTTATTGCAACCCGGTTCCCGGGAAATTATGCAGCAACATTGTTAATGGACGGGGACGGCTCGGTTGAAGCATCCTGGTTTCGCTGGGGGTGAGGACGCGATCGTTTCTTTTCGTACCGTGGTTTCGTCTTTCGAACGAAATAACCGCCATTCGCACCAGCTGACGGTGGAGACAAGTTTTCCCTGGAGGTTTCCGGGTGGGGAGGAGGCAAGAAGGTTGCGAAAGACATCGCGCGAAGGATGGAAATCCTAACGCGAAAGTTTTTCCCCTCCAATAAATTATAATCCATCGGTGATTGCTCAGCTGGAAATTAATTAATGATCCGTAAGCGTGGAAGTTGGTGGAAGTAACTATTTATTACAAATTATCAGTCGGGTGCTATAAATTAGAAATGCTTCCGGTCGCGATGGAATGCACGGTGCAAAAAAAAAAACTACCATGCGTTCAACTTGCATCCTTGCGACCATGCGCTAATGGGACGGATACTTAGCGGGTGCTACTTTTCGCTTGTAATTAATGAAACGAGATCGCGACTGGTAAACCTGAACCGGTATGCTAATGGTGCGTGCGAGTTTGTTTAATTCCGTTTCGTTTTACGAAAGACGGGGTTTTTTTTTTCTGATTTTTAACATCGTTTTTGAGGGACAGGGAAAACTTTGCACGATTTACCTCCCTTGTGAGGTTTCATGTAATAATTAAATCAAGCCCGGTTGGCGTGCATTAAACACAAACCTCGGGGTAATAACTCATGCCAAAGATTAGTGCCTTAATTCGCTAACCAGGCGAGTGATTACAGCTCAAGAAAATGGTCATTTGCCTCTCGAAATGCCAACCGGCGAGTGAGCTCCTTACACGCAATAAAAGGATTTGTTCCGCAACGACATCCACGGCTGGGCCGGGAATAATTGGGGAATTTCAAATGTAAACCCGCACTAATCCGATTTCTCTGCGGAGTGTCGCATGCCACCCTGATTGAAGGGCTGTCCTACCTTGTTTCTTTTCCTCCCGGGACAACGTTATTCAAGCGAAACTGTACGAATCACGTGAAAACTGTGTAACCCACTGAATTTGCAAAACGTTAATGGGCGCCGGGTCGAACTACTCCGTTCATTTCCGGACAGCAAAACACTAATTGGAGCTCTAAAAATGCAAATGTAATGCATGCAAGGGCGGTGTAATGGCCGGTATTTAAATTACCTTCTCAGGTAGGCCACCATCAATCGTGTGCGAGTTGGTGCCAGGTGAAGGTCCTGAGGGTGCAGAAGCGATCCTTCGGCTTGGGTTTTCATTCCAAGAGCGGACCAAGCGTCTGATTGCCCGCCCCAGGTCATAAGTAGGTCATCGAAGATGTCCTCTTCCTGAGGAGAAACCGTTTACTTTAGACTTGTCGCACTCCATCTCGTGACTTTCTAATTAACTGACCAGGAGGACGATTCGAAACGATTAGCCGAGGCCGCTTCATCGGGCGAAGGGGAAACAAGTTCCCGAACCGGAAACTGCTACTTCTCCTGCAACCGGACATGAATAAGTAATTGATGGTGCGAGGGAAGCTTTCCACGCCCAGCCATGTCGGTTGGCCGGTTGATGGTCGTAAAACTAAAACAAGGAAATTGTCGGAAGGCGCAGATAAATGAATAAATTTGCCCAACCCTGGTTGGACGATGGTCGTGGGCGCACTTCACCAAACCGGGACGGCTGACCTTTCGCAGTCTCAGCTTTCCACCTGCGTGTGTGTGTCAAGCGGGCAGGTTGGCGAACTTGCCGCCTTGAAAGCGGACTTTAAATGTCCTTCCAATCATAATGAATTCATTTCCGTGTCCGTGAACAGCGTGCCAGGAAATTGCCAGAACCAGGTGCTGTAGGTACACGAACGCTCGAACTTTAAGCTGTTCTTTCGCTTTCCCAGCGTCCAGAACCATTAAGTTGATGGGGGGAAAAGAAATTTAGGTCAGGCGCGTTTCATTTTCCAGCGCACCGATTTGCGATGATACAAGTAGCAAGTAGGCCTTGCCTGAATGGTTCATATTCCAATTAAACGGGGCGCAAAGAAGGAACGAAAACAAAATCGCAGTAGGCATCGTCGTTCGCGGATAGGTTGCCTTTCACACGAAATGACCCCAAGGGGAGGGAGAGGGAGGATGCGTTCGGTTCTCGGGGGGAAGGTTTCCTCCGGGTAGGTATCATCAACACGTGCCCCTCACGACCCGGGGTCGTCATTACGCGGGCGAGTATTTAGGCACGCGTTAATGACGCGAAAAAACAAAACAATGAGATGCAAATGCGCGATACTTGCTGGCTCACTTCGGGGGTTCCTTCTCGCAAGCGTTGTGACCGGTTCCATCGGGTTCCAAGGGATGTGCTGCCATCGGAAGGCCTACAGCCAGCATCCCGTGCGGTGCCGAGAGACGGACCCGACCGGCGGTAGGATCAAAAAAGAAAGCGAGCTTTTCTCATTTTCCCGAAGCCGGAAAGTCAATGGGATAGTGGAGGGGGTTCTTTCCCCGGGTGGGTTGGTGGTGGATGTGGTGCGGCCTGGTTCCCCGGTGCCCGGGTTGGTTGGATGTAACCGGAAGCAGCAACACAAAGGCAGGCTGTGGCCATTTAACTTAACGACCTGCCCGTCCCATGGCGCAAACGGTTTTCCCATTTTGTGGCCCAACCGGAAGCACACTACCAAGAGGGAACCAACCGGGAAAGGGAGGAGGAGGGAGGGAAGTTATTTCAAGGCGCGCGAGGTCTCTCCATCGGTCTCAGGGTCATTCGGATGTAGCCCTTACCCTGACCTCTAGCGAATTCGTCGCGTTTCGTTGTCGTTGATGGACGCATCCTTTGAACTAAGGCACGTGGCCGCTTGTCGAGTCCTTGTGCGAGCAGGAGTGCTTTAAGTAGTTCCCTTAAATCGGGTCCCCTTTTTGCTTGTCGCACACCACGCGAGGGAATCGCTCGCTGGTTACGGCAAAGTTTTGCGTAAACTTTTTAATCATTCCCGACGCAGGGAACCGTCAATGATGACGCTGATGTTGGCAGTAATTTCGTCCTCCCAGGGGCACCGTCACCGATACGAGGACGCGCGTGTTTTGCATTTGACAAATGAACCGGAAACAAAAACCGCTCCACCGACACCAGACATCCGTCATCATCGATGTATCCCGCGGTGTCGTTTGGCGTCACGCCGAATGGAGAAACCCCTCGGTTGTCGGTAGCGGAACCAAACGTCTGCGTTTATTGCTTCCGGCGTTCGGTTCGAGGACGATGGTAGGAAGGCGATGGTTGTGTAAGGATTTTTTCTTCGCCGAGTGCGCGACTTAATTTGTGCGAGTTGAGATGAATAAATCTCGCACACAACACCACCGGGATTATGGGCGGGACTGTCCGATTTATGATGATTGCTGCTCGGCGTGGAAACATCAATACGCAACCGCTCTCAGGTCGGTGGGTTGCATTTATTTTACGAACCTCTGCACAGAAAGCACACTCGTGTATCTTTGATGTGCCACGTAAGCACTCGGTTGGAGGGTGGGGGGGGGGGGGTTGGGGGGGTGGGAAAAACTGCAACTCCCATCGCACCACCCAACAAGCCAGGGACAGATGGATTTATCGCACATACGTCGATGCGGTGCTTGTTCGGTTACGAGTCGAAACGAGGGTGGAAAAATACGAATCTACCACCGGACTCGGCACGCGCTTCCGGAAAATCCGTATCCCTGGTAAATTGCATATAAATGCACCAGACGCAAGCGTTTTGTGCCGGAACCGAACGTTAGATCTGTGGGAAAACAAAGGAGTCGCCTTTGGGGAGGATTATTTTATTCGATTTTTGGTACACACTGTCCAGACAGCTCTCTCTCTCTCTCTCTCGCTGATCGCAGCATGCTATGGGATCATGTTTGATGCAATGAATGAAACAGACTGCAGGCGAATTTAACATGCCACCCATTATGCATATTGGCACAAAGAAAGGGCCTTACCTTATGACCGGCTTTCGCATCTTTTTATGCTGAATCAATGCAACGATGCCGCCGAGATCATCGAGGGTGAGATTACAAAATTGTACCATTCTTTATCCCCCAGCATTTCACCCACCGTGCGTAATAGAAATCGTCTGTTTTACCTTTCGAGCTGACCGGTAAGAGAAACGCTCGGATCTGCCGGAGACAGTTGCCATTTTCCTGGCGCTAAGCTTACGAGGGAACGGGAATCCGTTTATGGTTTCGTTTACATCCCAACCGCTGTTCGATGACGCAAATGACTCAGCAGAGAGCGCTTTGCGTGCGGTTTCTTGGGCTTCTTGGAAGAACCTGTGAAAGTTCGAGAAGGTGTGCTGCCGTGTGGGACTGATTGCCGTAACGATGCCAAGCGTGTGCGCACGTTAGTTTCTTGGTATCGGGAGATGCTTCTTTTGGTACTAATCCCGTCACGGTAGGATGCGCCCTCTCTGCTGACGTTTGGAAAACAGGTTACAGTTGCTTGCTTGCTTTTAAAATTCCTTCACGAAGGTACCCCAGCAAATGACATTATTTTTTGCGTCACGAAATAGTGGTTTTTTTTTGTCAATTTACAAAACAGGATATCATCTAGAAAAATTAGCATACTATAACAAGCACATTGTTTCGGGCGGAAAAGGAACGATGCAAGGAAAAACTGCCCGGTAGGATAGTTTTTATTAAAAATTTCTCTTTTTTTCCCCCACTGGCGAATGCATCCAATGGTGGGTTTATTACGAAACGCCAGCAACAGTGCCAATGATGTGCAAGGATGAACCTGCCGGGTTAATAGTTTCCTTTCGTGAAAATTAACCTTCCACGAGGAAACCACGGAAACCAACGCCAACCTGAAAACCTTCCCGCCTTTCACCAGGAAGCGTATTCAGTGAAGCAAACCACGGGTACCCGTTTTTCGTGGCCTCTGGAGCCGCAGAAAATGTGGTAAGAACATAGTTCCGCCGCATCCTTGTGTTGGGAGAACACGCGCCACAGGAGAAAAACTTGCTTAATCCAATTATAACAAGATGGTCACGATGCTGCCGTCCTTTTTGGAGCATGATTTGCCCGGAACGCAATCCCCCCTCGGGAGTAATTTCTTTCGTGTGCAGCGCTCCTTTCGCGAAGGACAAGCACAATCCACCCCCATCTGCATTTGTGCTCACGGTACACAAATGCAAATGGGGAGGGTTGGCGATGAATAGAAACAACAAAAAAAAACACCGGAAGAAAATCGCTGACGCTTCGCGTGGTCCGCGTGGGTGGCCACTCGCTCAGTTAATATCATTAGTGGTCTCGCGGTCTGTCACCGGTAAACATCGGTCGACCAAGCAGCACTAGCTCGATTCGATTAATTTACGATACTTTGCTGTGAGAACGGGCTTGGGTGCAAGCGAAACCGTTCGCGAGGCGATTAAATTCGTCGAACATAAAAGAAACAAAAGAAGGAAAAAGGGTAAGTGGGCGCCGATGGGAACTTTTCGGTGGGTTGGGGGAGGGTATTTCGTGGAATTTTATAGGAAGATAATTTAATTAACTACCGATTTCCGCTGACGACGTGTGTTGGCACACGTCCGAGCGGGCAGATGGCGTGACGGTAGACAGGATGTCGTAAATTGCCGGGGGGCCATAACACACATACACAGTCACTTCTTCTCACTCTTCCGTTAGTCCGCACTCCTTCGAGTTTTACTGCCTTCGAATGTTCCTTAAAGGAGCTGGGGGAAGGTGGTTTTTCGCGCCAAGACGCCGAAGAGTTTTATGTGCCATCATGCTGAAAATAGCAGCCGAAATTAGTGGTTAATTAGTGGCCTTATTGAGTTGCCTGGTCGTGGCTCGGTGGTGGGTTGGGGCGAGCTCGCTTATAAAATAATGCAATTTTTGTCAACTGGCACAATAATAGTACTGACGGTGTGGTTTTCGTTGCTCTCCCCGATAATAAATTCGATTAGTTTGCTTCTCAAGATCAGAGATGTACAACCGTCCGCGAAGGTTGTTTAGTTTTCCCCCCAACAAAAAGGTAACTCCATTCAAATAGGCCCACTTTATGCTCGCAAACAATCAATTTAAGTGGAGAATCAATCGCCCACTGGATGGCATTTGAATGTGCCCATTGCAGATTCGGTCAACTGCAATGGCAAGCGAAAAAGTTGATGTCCGTCAAAGACTTACCATTGTGTAGGCACAGTTTTCCCCACCAGCAGCCAAACAAAAGCAGCCCAAAAAAAAAGAGAAGAAAAAAAAACCATCAGACGACGCTAAAGATGGGCAAAGTTGCGACAAATTTCGCAGCCCATCCTTAGTCACCGAACGAGTCACCGCAACCGCATCCGAAGAGCGGTCTCTCAGTCTCCATGCGGTATCGTTATGGCTGACGACTGAAGCAAAGCTGACACTGGCGGGCACATCCAGGGGGTCGCAACAGTTCGCCACGGTGTCAAGTTTTCTCCGTTTTAATCGGTAGGGTGAACCCCGGCTCGGTGGATGTTGCATTCTTCGTATAATTGTTGGCATGGATTGCTGGCTGCTGGTGGCTCCGTTACTCGAAGCATTTGGAACTGCTCGTCTTCGATGGAAGCGAAAGTTGTGCATCTGTTTCGCCACCCCTCTCGACAAGCTCCCAGGATCACCCAGGTCCACCGCAATCGTCGACAGCCTCCCACTAGTGGGTGGAAGCAACCACTGGGGCAAATTTTTCGCAGCTGTTGAGATTCCGCATCGCCGAAAAAACCGACCGACGGTTGGGGTTGGGGTTGTTTGTTGCCAAAAGGAAATGTCTCAAAGAAAGCCAGGCAGTGTGTGTGTGTGTGTGTGTGTGAGTTTGGGGGGGTGGGTGGCGCGCATTGACGTGCTGCAACCCGCGTGAGATACGGTGGCACTGAATCGTTGTTACGTGCCTCGAGTGCCATGCGAGCAAGTGCATGTACTGCAGCACTAACAGGAGTGCCTGCGCTCGTTGGAGTCGTGTCTGCAGGGTCACCTGAGCTTCTGAAGAGAAGCCGGAAAAGGAATTCCTCCACGGTGTGCCCGACTCCCGCAACGTCCGGAATCGGAATCGCGTGAAAATCGGATCCGTGAAGGGAAGGAACGAACAAAAAATACGTGCATCCTTTGCGGTGGATTATTTTTCGCTCTTTCCATCATGCGCGTGTCCTTGGGAGGACATCTTACTTCGGTGTGGCGGCACCGGTGTGTGCCGTTTATTTATTTTTTGTAATTTATTCCGCACGGCAGAACTATTTTCTTCATTCGATGAAACACGCGATTGGGAGGGGGTGCGATTTCAAATATGCTGCAAAGCTTTTCATTTAAAGGACTTCTCCTATGGTCGTTGCTCGTGATTTTTTGCTCGGAATCAGGTTAATCAAAAAAAAATCATAATAAAAATTCCGTGAAATCTGGTTGCTCCGCAAATGATTATGATGCATGTGCACGAATGGCCAGGGCGTGGTCATTTTTTTTCGTCAGACAAAATCAAAAGCTGAAAAAAAAACCGTTCGCTGGAACAAACTTTAAGAAATTGCACGAAAAGAAGCCTGATCTCGCTTTGGCGTGTCCTGCGCCAGGGTATCCTCCACCAGGGAGCAATCGAGCAAGGCACTATCACCATCAATCGCTGATAAGAAGCAAAAGAACCTCAGCCAAGCCCAACCAACGGGCAAACACCAGCAAAAAAATCTCATTCCGATAACAGAGCGCTTGAAGCCTCTTTTCCCAAGGGGGCTAGTACTTTTGCTCGAACGTTGCGATTGGTCGTTTAGTTTGGTGCGATTTGATTTAAATAAAGCAATGTCGGGGGAGGAGGTTGGAAAAACGCACCCCCGCACGGTCATGGGTAAGAAAAACAAGATCTAGCATGCGCCTCGCCACCGGGAGAAACGGTCCAAATTTGCATATCAAACGAGCGAGTCGTCCTTCGCCGTCGATGTTTGAGCCTCGAGCGCACACGAGCCTGAGGGAAAGCGAATCGGTCACACATACACACACACGCACAACCACTGCGTGACCGACATTCAGCTGGACCGACCTCTGAAGCTCTGGAACCACTCGCCTTCGGGCGTACGGATCACCAGTTCATCACATTATGCCATTTCGGGCTCGAGCTGTGGCGATGAAAAGCGTGACTGAGTTTATAGGATTTATGGCCGTCCACCCGAGACGGCTCACGACAGGAAAGCTGGCCGGATTATGCCGCTGTCGCTGCTGCTATTACCACCGGGTTCGGGGGGCCAGCTAAACGCAAAAGTGCTGGCGAAAAAGCGCAGAAAAACTGAAGTACATCACATCAAGGATCAGCCGGTGGGGCTTTGGCGGCGTCCTGTTGGACATTATTTATTTTCCGTTATCAGCGTCACCGGTGCAGGGCTACCGTTATCACCCTGCGTTGGTGAGAGTTGTGTGTGTGTGTGTGTGTGTGTGTATGTGAGCACCGCGGCTCCAATGGCTTGCAAATCAACAAAAGGGAAACTTATAACAAAAAAAAACACGATTGCAACAAAAACGACTGCTAGTCAGTCACGTGGGCACAATAAAAAGACATGACGGGGAAAAAAGCACAACATCAAGCCTCGATGGCCTGGTCTGGTCTGGTCGTCGTTCATGCAAAGGGCGCTGATTGAACGCGTGAGATTGAATTTGTAAAATTGAAATTAAATGGGGCCACGTGGGTTGCGATGGACATGGCGGGTTATGGGGGGAGGGGGGGGGGGGAGGCGGGTAGTTCTCGTGATTTCTTTTAATTAAAATTTTAATCTTCCATCCAAACGCACCTATCCGGCGTAGAAGAATGGAATGTCGTGTTTAAAAACAGCTTTTTGTTTCGCTTTGCAATACTTTTTACCGACAACAAAAACGAAACTATCCCCGATTAGTCCCGTTTTTTTTTTGGAACTCAGTGGGACGTCGATTCTTCCACCATTTTGCTAAGGCGAATATAATTTGCGTGACCGTTATTGGCTCGCATGTCTTGCGGCCAGCAGAGGGAAGGTTCTGGTTCTCTAAACTACCGCCGCGATGGGGTGGCAAAAACGAGCAAGTTAGAATCCCATTCTCCTATTAGCTGCACCCAAAAGTGCATGCCCCGGGTACAGAACGTACGTATGCACAGCTCCAATAGATGGAGCTCCAGAGAGAAAGAGAAAGCGAGCGGGATAAAACCGGTCAGCTGTGAAAATGTTAAAAAGCTTTCCCCATTTTTGAGGTCACCAGTTCGTGCCCGTACGTACTGCTGCCAGCTGTGACCATTGTGGTCCATTTTGCTGACGGTCAGGACGTGGGTGTAATCGCCGACCGAAGCCAGTGAGCTTTGGGCAGGACCTTGCATTCCCTACTCGAATGTAATACGCAGATGTAATGGGACCAGCGGATGGATGGAATGGAAAGCAGATTTTTAAGGCACCGTAAGCCACCTCATCGGCGATCACACGGCCATTCGGAGCCTCTCGAGATGACGTTCCCTTACGCAGAGAACAGGTCAAATTTGCGTTGATACGCTCACGCTGCTGCACCTCCATTTGGCTGTTATTTGCCGCGTCAACATGCACGCTATCGTTCGTCCTTCGTTCGACGACGTATCAATCGCCCGGGCCATGTAAGGGACGTGTGGAAAAATGAACAGTCGACAGGACGATGACGATGCACTCGCATTCGACGATCTACTCACTGGACGACCAAACAAACACGGCTACGACAACCGGCAACAAACGGTGACAGCTTCAACGGCTTCGGGTTTGAAAAACCCACGGATACGGGATGCGATCGCACACCAGGCGCATGCGACCCACACGCGTATGCTTCGGCTGCTGCGTCCGAACCGAACCCACAGCAGAAACCCGAACCGACAAAGTATCCCTCCCAAGCGTTTGGTAGCGTTTTGTTGTTTGGATCCATCGTTCGGATGTTAGTTCGATACCAACGCTCGGTGGATCAACGCGCGCTTGTAGAAAAGGCTGCCCACGTGCGTGTAGTAACGTCACTTCTTGAGTCTCTCGGTGTTGAAGCGTGTGGTGCGTGTCGTGATGTGATGGAAAAACGAAACGGTGTCTGGTGACATTTTGTACTAACGTGCGCCTGATGTGCGTATCTTCCGTGAGATATCGAACAAACTTAAAATCAGCACCATTACCTGCGAGCGTAATTACCGTGTGCTAGCACGCGCGCGAGTGTTTCCAGTGTATGCGTGTGTGGATTTCCAACCAAACGCACTTAGAAGGAGGCTAGAAATGTCATTCCGTCGATTGAATTATGATGACAGATCAAGTTGGCTATGAACCCGTAAGTGCAGCCTACATACATGCAGTTTTGGACGTTTGTCGCTTGCCTTTTTCTTCCCAACGGCTTGCTGGGTTTATTCACCTCGCGATACACTGCACACCGTCTTATGACGCAAAAAGCAGATCCCACGGATGATTGATCGTGTGTCGGGACGTTTTGAAGGAATCGAATGATTCATGGATCCTGTTTACCCGGGATGCCAAAGATGATGGGAAAAAGTTGCGGGCCAGCTTTTTGTCCTTTTTGCACCATTTTCCCGCTCGCCTAGTAGTGACTTTTTCTCTCTCTCGCTCTCTCGTGCTTTCTCGTTTTTTTTTCTCCTTTTTCACGACAAACGATTGTTTAGCTTATCGCCTTGAACGATCGTAAAGTGCCACGGTGAAATCCAATACCTGGTATCATCGTGATAACGGCTCTATCGACGCTGGAGGAGTGTGCGTTCGCCTCCATTCCCGGAGCCTGCCGTGTGCGCCAGAGAGCAAGCGAGATAGCACGAAGAATGCGACGAACGTGCTCGAGCTCGGTTTCGGGACGTTAAACCGCAAAGAAAGCTTTACCACCCCCCCTACTCCCGGGTTGGAGCCGTTTCGTTTTATTTTCCTTCCCGCTCGGTAGGATCTCGGGTGCGAACACTCCTTCAGAAGCGCGCCCGGTAGCCCCTTTCCACTGGGTTCCTTTTGGTCAATCTTTTGAAGAGCAGCCAATTAGTTGCAGGCACTAGCGGTCTACTAAGTCCTCGGGGCCATCCTGAAAAGGGGGAGACTTCCCTGTCTCATCCCGCCCCCTCACCGAACGCTCGCTCCACTCCAAACAGTCGACAGTAATTAAGTGGCGGTGTCAATTAATCAAACTGACGGTTCTATTTGTTCTGGCGTGCGTGTGTGTGTGCGTGTGTGAGAGTCCTGCAGTGGTTGGGTGTTCATGACCGGTGTCCTCACGTACGGGTCGCGTTCGATGATCCGTTGATCGAGTATCGAAATGGCGAATCATTAAAATCGAGTGCCCTTTTTATGTGCCGGGTGCCAGGGTATGGCTGCTGCCGGTGGATCCTGGATTGCATGACGGAAACACCGACGTAACGTGACCTCGCAAGCTGGACGCGCTGTTTTCTCCGCACGCTTCGATGGGTAAGCCGATTGCTTTTCCCCTTTTCCGATCCGTTTTCCCACTCCCACGCCGCGGCCGGGAGAAAACTTTTCTCTAATTTCGAATCACAATACAAGCGGAGACCGACGAGTCGAACTAGTGGGGTTGGGGTTGGGAGTGAATGTGTATCCTGAAGGGGGAAACGTGAACGCAAACGCGAAGACAAACAATCGGTTGGCACGTACGGACTCGCGAATTAAAAAAAAAAGGGGTGCCGGATTAAAGGGAAAAACTTTGCGAAGCGGTTTATCGGCGCAACTTTTCGGGGGTGTCCAAGCTGGATTAAACCATTTCGGTGGGGGAAACGTGTGAGTGTTTGAAGCGGAGTTTCGAGAGCATCTTTAATTTCCCCCGCCTTATCGCAGGTGTTCAAGAGGCGTGGACCGTGGTGGACAAGATTTAACAAGCGCTTGCCGCGGCATAAGCTCTCTTCATAAACAGGCGGAGGTTGAGCATTTGATAAATGATGGTTTGATGGGTTCGTTAATGGTGGCATGAAACCTGCCCTTTGACGTGCCTTAAAGCGGTAGCAGTGCAACGCTTGGCAGCCTCATCGATGTGATGGCAAGCGCTTGATTTATGCTCCCTGGGCATAGTTGCATGCATCATTTCCTCCACGCGTGTAGCTCCGGCTGCCCGTCTTACCGACTCATCTTATAATCCGTTCCCTGACGGCTTAACGTCGTTGCATAGCGTGTGTGTGTGTGTGTGTGTTTCTGCGGATGCAATATTTCCTACCGCACGTGATTGACGCCTTGAACGTAGCGTCTTGGAACGATGTGCTTGGTGTCGCCAGTTATCGGTCGGTTGGCTAACGAAATGACTCATCATGTGTGGATGTTTTTAGTAAAAAACCGTGAAACAAACAGCGAGGTCAGGAGCTAAGGATGTTAGAAATATTCTCAACATAAAGCAACTTTCTTCAAGGTATTTTCGAATTCAGGGCTATACCATTCAGCAGTGTAAAAAGCTTCAATCGACTTAACAGCACGTTTCATCCATTTTTGTGATCCCCCTTTTTTTTCGTCCACCATTTCAAGGCCAACGAAACAATTGGCGAGCAACATCTTGAGCGCTTTATTATCAGTAGGCTTTATATTTTTTTTTTAAATGCGAGAAATAAAGCACAAGATTAAAACCGATCAGGATATAAATGAAAGGCGTCTCCATTCAAACAAAGCAGACGCGTTTCCATGGTAACTGTGCAGTTTTTTTTTCGCACTGTTCACCACTGTGGTTGACGTGAGCCACGAACATCTGGCACCGTGAAACTCCCTGCCAAAGGTCGTGTCATTCTAGGCAGGCGGTGGAAAAATTCGGGTCGTACGGAGGCGTCATCACCCTGACAGCTGTCCTGACAGCTCGTGCCAAGTGCTGATTTGCACGTTATGTGTGTGTGTGTGTGTGTATGTGTGCGCGATGGAGACGCACCCGTGGAAAACCCGTCGGATGCTTTTGAGGAAGATTTTTCCCTCCTCCAGCACCAACGATAATCCGTACACGGTGAAAAGCGCCGCACCAGAAATGGCAGCAAAATTGTTCGATAAAAGGATTTACAGCGGGTGGTCGTGAAAACTCATGCCGCCGACTGATGAAGCGTGCGACCCCAAAAGCGACCGCATCGTAACAACATCTAACCGGGGATGGGGCACAAATTCGTGCCATAATTTCGTTAATTTATTGGACACCCCTCCACAAATTGTGTGCGGAAAACCAGCGAAAAGCTCGTCGGGGGATTTTGGTGGCTAAGGAGTCGCTGGGCTGCTCGGCCCGCGCTAATACACGCTCGTTTATTAGATCCGTCGTCGTGGTGATGCGTTTGCCCGTCGCCGATGGGAGTGTTTTCTCATCACCACCATCGTCATCATCATCATCATCATCATTGCCATCGCCATCAAAGCGATCACACCGCCGAGGCCACCATCGGGGGCACCCACGGGCAATTATGATTCCAGCCTTTGGGGGAAAGGTTGCGAAAAAAGCGACCAATGGGGTGATGTGGGCAAAAGAAGACTGGCAAGGGGTGCCACTCGTTGCGACCAGTGGCTACGGCATTGCGTGACTAACATGATAAAGTGTATTTGCTCATGGAACGCGGTGGGGTAACCACCGAGTGGCGGGTGTGCCGAAGGACATCTCGCTAGTGATGCTACAGCTGGGTCAGGCGGCTAACAGAGACATCCGTAGAGCGAACCGTAACGATAACCGTACAATTTAAATATCACTTAGCACACAAACACACGTGTAGCTGTCGTTAGCCATTACTGCTTCCGATGGGATGGGGGTTGCCCGGGTGGGTGTGTTATGTGTGCCATAGTGACCGGACAGGATTGCCGATTGCCGCCCGCTATCTTTGCCGTCGGTGGTGTCCTTTCTCGATGTCTCCGGGTTGTGCTTGCAAAGAACAACCTCCTGGGAAAACGCCCGAGAGGTCGATTACTAACTACGAGCGTTGCTCGTTGACCGCTCGAACGAAGGGGCGAAGACGCAGCACCACAATAATGGTGGCAGTATTATCACCCGTAAGCATGTGTCGCCCGGTTTGGGCCGGACCATTTCCGGTCCACCCGGTTACGGGACAATGGCGTTCGCTGGGAGCGTGATTGCATTCTTCCGGCAGTTCTTCTCGCCTCGTTCCGTGCCGTTGTCGGAACCGAATCTTCCACCCACTCAAGGCATTGGACCTTAATGTTGGGTTAGGGAAAAGGGCTGCTTCCTGCACTGCTTCCGTGTTAGCTCAAGCCCTCGAGCTCGGAACCGGTTCAATCATGTACGCCATCTCGCATGATCAACGCGTATCCATCCGATCGAAGTACGAGCACGAAGATAAATCAGCGACTAATGAATGCTCATCACAGCAGACGGGGGTGGGATTTTTCGAGTGGGAAAGTGCACTCATTATGTCCGCATTGTTTCCGGTGGTTTTGCATCGCATTGCGGGGCATTAAAACCCCACCGCTTATGGACCCGTTTGTGTGTGTGTGTGTGTGTGTGTGTGTGTGGGGTTATCAAAAAGTGGTTCTCTGGAAGGAAAAAGCCCAACCACCGGAGTGCAGGGAAAATGCATCACCACCCGGGAAAATGATACCATCTTTCCACACCAACGAGTTGTAAAGATAGCGCCCAGAAGCGCTCCAAATGTGGTTCTATCAATAATGGACGCCCGTTGTCTGTGGTGCCGTCTTTGGGCAGGAGTTTGCCTTTTAGTGGGCGACCGAGTGGTGTAAACACATGAGAAGTGAGCGAGTGGAAAACCTCGATGGCCATTCCGTTCCAAATCGACCTCATCCTGAGTCCGTTGAACCGCCGTTTTATTTTTGTTTGCCCTTTCGTATAGGTCGCAGGACTCATCCCAAGTTCGGACGAGTCACTAGCGAGCTATGACTGTTTTTGGTGTTTTTAGGGAAAAAGACAACAGGCAAATAAAAAAGGCAAGAGTACAAAATGGAAAATATTCCAACCCTATAGCCTGAAGGGGATGCGGTTGCGATCAGCCACGAGTGTTGCTGGTGAAACGATAAACCTAGCTCACTTCGTCGTGCCAGATTAATCGCGCTGAAACTCTCTCGCCAACCCGTGCGTCCATTCCCGGGCCGGGTGCGAAGATGAAAGTTTGCTAGTTTATCGTAGAAACTGTTTTTTTTCTCAGATTTTTCCACGCCCCCTCTCAGCATGGGCACAAATCTTTGCTCAACCCACCCCAGGCCCGATCCTTGCGATGGTTTGGGGCGTAAAAGTCAGCTTCTTTTGTGTGCGCCCGGTCGTGTCTTTTTTTTGGTCGGTCGATGGGTGGACATAAAGCATAAAGCGCTGGATCGAACCGGTGCACTTGCGTGCGTTTAAGATTTCGGGCTTGTGCGTGTGTGTTTTCGTTTCGGTTTACGTTTCCCACGCCACTACGGCCGACCCGCGCGCCGGGGATGGATTCAATATTTATGCTCATAAATTTTGCAATGCGATTTTAAAGTCCTAATCTTCCATTTATTTTGTGCTGTCCCTTTCGTGGCAGTTGGCCCACCATCATGTGGGTCATATAATATTGGTTGGGTAATATTGATCGATCTTACCATTTGGGGTGTTTGCATAAATTTCGTCCGACCCCTCGGTCCTTCGGCTGTGTGGTGCGTTTTGTGCAGGCATTGGGATTTTCGTTAGTTAATGGCTCTGGGAATATTAGCATTGGTCCCTCATTTATCTGTCGATTCGACGAGTTTAAGCCCCCACAAATGACCTGGTAATGTATCACCGCGCATCGTTGCTTGGTGTTCGCGTTGAATCATTATCCACCGAACGCGGCGAATACTCTACCGCGATGGTCTATTCCATGGAACCGCCCGGACTAGGTGTGTGTGTTTGTGTGTGTGTGTGTGTGTGTGGTGGTTCTCTCGCGCGCGATGGTACGATCGCCCATCCCGTTCGTCTGATAACGACCATTGGTTCGTTATAAAACAACTTTTAATTAGCATCCCCACCGCCGGTCTGGTGAAACTTTGCGCTTTTCAATCAACTG
Source organism: Anopheles nili (assembly GCF_943737925.1). Taxonomy (NCBI): domain Eukaryota; kingdom Metazoa; phylum Arthropoda; class Insecta; order Diptera; family Culicidae; genus Anopheles; species Anopheles nili. The sequence goes on from NC_071292.1 coordinate 19,247,407, forward strand.
CAGGGCAGGCGCCCTGTGTGTAGATGAATAATTTCTGCGGACCAGTGGGACCGGGCGCGTGCCTCGATGCAGGTATGCGAGGCATATAAATGAGACAACAATGTCGAGAAAAAAGGGCGACTCTCACTGCCCGATTGTAAACAACAACAAAAAAAACGAGAGCGTACGTGGAAACCGCGAACCCACGTCCGTCATCCGGCAAAGATGGACCCACGATAATGGCAATAATAATATGTCCCAGGTGAGCCACATGACGTGACGCACGCTACGTTTTGTTTCGTTTCAATTTCGCTTCCCGGGAAAAGGGTTGCGTTGCGAAGGAAGCAAACAAAAAAAAATGGAGAAGCACATCCCAACGAGAACAATAGACAGTGGCGGCATAAAAGATAAACCACACCAGGAGATGGGGCAACATCTGGACGCGCGAATGTAATTGGGTGTGCCTGGGCTGGGAAGCGATGGTCAAATATTGGCAGGCAAAAAAACAAACACGACATTCACTTTTTCATCCTTTCGCTGCACGAGCAAAACACAGAATTGTGAGCGCGATGTTCGATGGCGCTAACGCATAAACGCTGTAAACCCGCACACCACAAACATACGCGGGGACACCGTGGGCTCGCAATTGTACTCGTGCGCACATAAATCCTGCTGGTGGAAATGGGTTTTTTCCAGCAAGCGGTAGGAGAGAGTATATAAAAAAAAGTCCCATCAAACCCGCCACGCCTAAAATTGTCACCATGGAGACGGCCGAGCGCAATGTTTAGGGAATCCAAGTATGCGAGCATGGAGCGAGAAAATTAATTTTCACCATAACGTGCTTCGCCCTGACCGGGCCGGGTATACATGTGTGTGTGCTTTTGCATTTGTTGCAAGAAAACTGCAAGGTTTCCCATCTGGGTGGGCTTGGGTTTTAGGAAAACATGACCGGAAAGCCCGACCCCAAAACTAACCAAAACTCCCCCGGCCGAGAAGCAATAAAACTCAAATCGAACCGTACCGAAGTTTGATGGCGGAGTGGCTAAGTTTCCGCACGGGGAAAACTCGACGAAAACTTACGCCACCCCGGTTTAGTTTTCGTTTGCAGGTGGTCGAAGGCGCAGCTAAGACGCTCGGTGAGGTTGAGGCACGTTCCGGACACGTTGAATTGAGGCCGGGGTTTTCCCGGGCAGTCGGCGTGGGGTTTCCGATAATGATGAAACGTTTCCAGTGAAAAGTTTCCACCGCACCCGGGCGAGGGCAATCAGCGAGGCGAACCCTCGTAGTCGACGAACTCACTCCAGTCACGTATCAAATTAACACTTTCATTCTTCATCATCATCGTTTTCGTCGTCGTCGTCGTCGTCGTCGTCGTTATATTATTGCCGGACGCGGTCGAAATGTTGTCCCAATAAAGCAGCCACGCCAAGGTGGAGGTCTTTTTATCATTTTTTCATCCACCACGTGCCAGAAGTAGCATGTCCTATGGTAATCGGATTATTTGGCGTCGGAAAACTATGCGGCTTGGCACGCAAAACCGAACCGATCGGGATGAGAGACAGGACGAAAGTGGTTCAGGGTTAGTGGAAGCTTTCGGAAAACTCCCTTACCACCCCGTTGGCACGGAAACGATACTTTCCCCGTGTGGCGAAGCATATCGTGCGACTTAGAACTCACTGCAGAAGCGTCCCGAGTCGTGTTAGCCGCATTCCGTCACCTGTTTTCGGGATGGGATGGAAAAGCTACTCGCTAGCGGGCGCAAATTTTTAGCCCTTCTTTCGCGCAAAAACCCAACCAACCGGACAGTGCCTAATGGTCTTAATAGACTGGTCGTGCTGCACGGAAATCAATTTGATGAAGCACCACCGTCGTCGTCGTCCTGCCGCGCTTTCAATTCACCGATGATTGATTGTGACAGGGGCTAGGGGATGTGGGATATATTTTTTTTTTCGTTCTTCTGTTTACTTTCCGCTTTTGATGCCGGTCTGCGCGTGTCTTAAAAGGGTTGGCATGGCGGGGGTTGGCCGAGGCAGCGTGCATTAGTATGCAGGAGCACAGCCGGTACGTACGCCGGGCCGTCACTTAGGATTCGTTCGCCGACCAGGCGACACCTTTCACGATAAATCATTGCCAAATTTGCAAGGGATCGCATTTACCGGTGGTTAATATTGGGGCTTTTGGGTTGAGGGTTGCTTTTTCTTTTTTGTTTGTTTCGTCGCTGTATGGAATACCTTTTTTTTAGGCGCTGTCGCGGGTTGCGTGCTTGAAATAAATTGAAACTGAGCAGCTCCCGCTCGGCAGTCGGCGGTGGTGATTGATCGAGAAATTGTGAGTAATATTCGGCTTAATTTACACACATAAAAAAACAACCCAAAAACGTACGATCAACTCTATGATTGAGTCTGCTTGATAATTCAATTTGATTTGTTTGGGTTTGTGATCATGCGATTGGCGCTGGTAAGTTGTTTTATCGCAGAAATAAACAGTAAATCCGAGAATTTCAAACGCTTAACGTGGCTTTCTCGCTGACATATTTACACACTTCAACGATTGGGAAAAGTGTTTGCACAATCGTCCTATTCCCTGAGGTGATGGTATTTGCCCGCGAGCTCGAATGTAAAAAAAAGCGCCTCTCCAAGTAAGCGGCGTATATTGAACATTTATCTGCCGAAAGTCATCTCGTGCGGAGTGTTTTGCGAGGGTGTTCATTTCAAAAAAGCCTTCCAGTTCCAAGAAAACAAAAAAAAAACGAAAAACCGCTACGATTTATGACATGTCGGCACTGCATGTCCAATCCAGCAGCGAAAGAAAGACGCACTTCCTCGCGGTACCAACGGAAAGGCGCAAAAGAAAGGCCCTTCACTGGGAAATCTTTTTCTCATCGCCTCGCACGTGTGAGTATGTGTGTAAGAAAGAGAGAGAAAACACAGGAAAAAACGTCCTGTACTCTTCCTTTTTTTTCTCACCATTACCGTTCCGCTCGGTTATGTGAGTGTTTTTTTTTCTCCTTTCCATGCCACATGCTTTCACGTGGCGTTGGCGTTAAGGAATTTATAGGATTTGCCCGCACAAAATCGGCCCAAATCAAGAAAGGAAGCCGCTGGTCAACGACCGTGCGTCCCGATCCACTGTGATGGGGATTTTCACCCAGGGCTTTATTTATCCGTCTTTGTTTTTTGGGTGTGTGTGTGTGTCTTGCTGCGTGTTAGCTCTTTCGATTGTTTCATCACCCAGGCGAAACAAAACAAAGCCTGGAACACGGCGCACCGTTTATCTTTGGTGGGGTTAGGGAATTTTACTATTATTGCTATTATTATTTTCATGCGGCGTTTCACTCCCGCACACACACACACACACACACACGAACGCGTATCGAAGGAGGCCATGTGTGTGGGCACGTTTTTCCTTTTCCCTCGATGTTATTTTATTATGACTGTTGTCCAAAGCGATTTGTTATCATGTTGTGTGTGCTGTCAGCGGGCGGTTCCAGAACGATTCTCCGCTCGGTGTGGTCATTTTATTTTTATTTCCCACCCAAAACTCCCGCATCCACGCACCGGCGCGGCTACGATATTAATCGCAACCGAGTAGGTGCCATGTTTTGCGGTGAGCAACCCTCTTGGCACGACAGAAAATGCCTCCGATGGCATCGAATCTTCCCCAGCATCGAGGTATCGTTTCGTCTTAGGCTGGTGTCGGCCGGTGTCGGTGATTCCCTTGTTCCGATCAGCGAACAATAAAGCTCGCTTTACCGCGCGAACGACGGGATGGGTGGGTTTTGATCGCGATGGGATGGGAAAATTGCGTTCCCAGCGCGTTTTGTGCTCGCGCAATAAATACTCCTTACAGGGAGGGAATGTATTGGCTTTTGGGGTGATTTTCCTCGGCACCGGCAACCCGGGTGGTTGGACGATGTGTTTTAATAAATCCTCCACCAATGGCACCCCCATCCATCAGCGGTAGTCGTTCATTAGGTGGCTTCGGTTTGAAGCATGTCATTGAGTGAGCTGTCATTTCGCGTAAGTACGTTACGCATTAGGCACATCGGTTGAAATAGCCATCATCTGCAAAAGAGAGAGATAGAGAGAGAGAAAGTGCGGTGGCACTGGCAAGGAAATAAAATCTAGCGTACCGGCTTTTGTGTGCGTATTCGAGCCCATTTACTGTCGCGAGTGTCATTCCGCTGAATGTTTATATTTTATTTATCTTTTTTTTTTGTGTGTCATGATGGAAGCGAACATGAACGTGTTCCTTCGAGTGGTTTCATCAAGCCATGCGGTAGATTAGACTCGCCGTGTAACACGACACGACACCGGATGGGACAATGAAACGCGCGTAGTATTCGGGTGTCCCAGCAGCTGGAACTGTTCGGGATGCGTGTAATAGCACCCGGCCGTGATACGGTTCCCCCCGCCCCGGTTGGGACAAAAGAGATGTCCTTCCTGTTCTTCAGCGGTGGCGATGATGGTGACGTCTTTTGCGAAGGGTAATAAAGTTTGCTGCGCAACAAACGGCCCCGGGACAGCATTATGTGTGTGTGCGAGAAAGGCCTCGGCGTTGCAGAAAGGCGGTGCTCGAGATCGCATCGTGCGTGGTAAGGCTGAAATTATGAGGGTGGAGGAGGCCTTTTTGATATATCCCACCGTCGTCTTTCCACTGCCGTGTGAGGGTGATCACCATTCCGTGTGCACCACCGTCTTGCCGGAAGGCGGTCCTGGCCGAAGAAAGGAAGATTAATTGTGTACGGTAAAACCGTTTAAGTTAAAATCTCGCACACGACTTTTGCGAACAACCCCGCCGGGAGCGTTGTGATTAACGAGCAGCCGAATGGTCGGGTTTCCGGCATGGTTGATTAATTGTTTTATTAAAACTACTATACGTCTAAGTGGGTTAATTTTTCACACAGTTTTACTGTTTATCGGGGCTTTCGTGTTCATTTGCAAAATTTATTTTACTTTGAGGGTGGTGAAATATCGCATCGAACCGAGTTCTGCAGTCAATAGTCTCTGCACGAACTCGTAAAAAAAACTGCATCAGCTGCACGAAGCACGACGAAACGACGATCGTACTCGTATAAAACTCACATAAAAACAACTCCTTCCAACTGCAATCTGTGGTGGGGATTGGTGGAATTCCAAAACCAAACAGTGCACCTTCGGAGAGAAGAGAAAGCGCTTCGAACAAAAAGCAGAATCGGAAACGCAAATCGCAACCACGTGGTTGATCTTTTCGTGCCATAAATCCTTCTTCGACAGAAAAATATGCGTCGTCCCGACCGATCCGGGGGGGGGGTTTATGTCTGTTTTTTTTTCTTCGTTTGTTTGCCGCCATATTTTTACCACCACAAACACTCGCCAGCATACGTGCCGCTCCGTGTGTTTGCCTTTCAAATTGACAGCGCCTGGAGCGCCCGTTCTGAAGGACGGCCGCGGATTAAACGGTCCGTCTCGGTGGTCGTCACCGATCGTCGTACTAGTAGCAGTAGCAATAACAAAAAAAAACACATGGTATTTGCCCGGTTGCAGATATTTTGTCGTTCCATGTGTTACACTCGGCGCTGAATGCGACCCGCTGGCATTCGGTTGGGTGCCATTCCCATCGGAGCCGTGAAACGCCGAAGCGTAAAACAATTCGCAAACAGCCCGAGTAACCGCACCGTACAATAAACGAAATCCCGCGAGAGTTCCGGAACTCGTTGGAAATGGAACCAGAAAAAAAAGAGGCACACCAAGTAATGAAATCAGAAGGAAGTCAAAGGACTAGGGTTGTGCCAGATGCAAAGAGAAAGAGAAAAAAAGGCGTCTAAAAAAGAGCATGCAAATAAAAGCACTTGTGGACCGGAAAAGTACAGTTCGCGCGTATTTTCCGCACCGTTTCCGGTCGGATTTGCTTTGAACTTGCTTACGCGTTCTTGTTTTTTTTGTGTCCTCTTTCATTTGTGGTTGTATTTTTTGAAGCCACCTTCTTTTCATGTATCGTTAATAAGATTCCTTTGTGTTCGCAGTCATTTTTTTTTCTCTTCACAAGGTGTCGCATCGTTGCTTGCGGAACGATGTATGGTGCGATCCTACAATATGCCTATCGCACGCCAACGTGCTGCCTGCGTGTGCCAGAAGCAATTCACCGCTCGATTATTCATTTTTAAGGGATGGTTCTTATCAAACATTTTCCTATTCACGGTGCTTGGCTTTACTCTCGCAATGCTTTAAGATGGTGCCTATTCAGACTGTCGATGTTCGGTTCTCTTTTTTACGTGTTTTTTTTATCGCACGTGGGCCCATTTGCGGTAGCGAGAAGGAAGTGTGATGTGATCGGAACGGGAAATGAATCGACCGGCCTCTCGATACCGGCCAGATAGCCGTGCTTACGTATTTATTTTACTCCCAGCTGCTGCCGAAAATACAATCTCAATGAATCATTTGAAAACGACCAGGCGCCTCCATCGAGCATTCAATTGAGTTTGCCGTGTGGTGTTTTGTGTGAGTGCGTTTGTGTGTGTGAACGCTTTTGGCACACTTCTATTTGCACACAGGCAAACGTTCCGGCAGCATCCACGGGTTTTCGGTGTACCTTCGAACGTACCGCCCCAAAATGACGATTTACTGTGCTGTGAGAATTTATTAATATGAAAGAACATCAGATCCCCGTTGATATTTTTCTTCCTGCGCCTTCCGCGGATGTCGTTCCCGGTCGCGCTTTTTTTGCTGCTGTTTGTTTCACGTTCGCTTTCACTACGCGCTGATATTCCGCCCGGTACGTGTGTGTGTGTGTGGGTGCGCAACCGTTACAATGCGATTCCTTTTTGCTTTTGCTGGCGGGACTCGCGGGAACACATTATGCGTGAGAACGTTTCTTCACCACCGACCGCTCTCGGGGAAGTAGACCGCACGGTGTGATCGTTGTGCCACTGGCATTGTCTTTACGGGCGGAAGCGGCAGCCTCTTCCGGCAATTACAACCGTTCGCAATATTTTACTTTCGGTTTTCTTTACGGTTGCGTGGAATGTTTACGCGCAAACAAACGGTTATCGAATGGAAGGGCCCAGAAGGAAGGCGAGTGTGGGTATTTATTCTGATTCCCGCAGAGTTTCGTTTCGTTCTTGGGCCCTGCTCGGGAATGGAGTGATTTGCCGTGGGAAAACGAGACGACCAAACACGGATCCATCGATTCGGAACATTGCTTATTGTTCTACTGCATAACCTGGTAAATGGAAGCAAAGAAAACAGCTTCTTCGTGCTTCGTGCTGACAGAGAACGACGCAGAATATTAGCGGCGATCTCAGGCAAGCTCGCAACATTGTAAATTCCATTTTACACGGTGCTTGTTTTGCCATTGCCGTACCTTAGCACGTCGTGGGTGGAGACGAAAGGTTAGCTTAAACCTGTGTGCCGTTCAATTCATCCCGTGTTTGCTAGACGCATTTCTACTTCAGGCTGTTTTCGCTCTCCGGGAAGATTGCGTTGATGGACATCCAAGCCGACAGCAATAGCTGGCCATCATAGCCTTCCCTCGTGGGCTGGCCGGGGCGTCTTTTCGTGCATGCAAATGGAAACGGAAAGCTTTCAGCGCTAAGCCAGGGACGTGATCATTGGTATTAAGATTGATGCTGATGGCCATTTGAGGAACGGTAAGTTTTGAGATGGGATAAACTTTGCTACGGGAGGTAGCTCTGCGTGCTACGGGAGCGATGTGAAGCTAGAAGATGCCAAGCTAGAAGTTTGTTACGGCTTGTTGAAGCAAGAATATAACGCTCTCTGTTCTAGCTTTGAAGGTGAAATGCGCAAAATCACGCACGATTGCTGCAAAGTTTCTCGGTGAAACTCGATTGCATATCAATTGCCGATCGATGAACAGCGCAACTCCTGGGTAGAGAGTTTTTTTTCATTCTAACTTTCTGCCTAAGCTAGTTGAAACCCGATATGCGTTAGCATTGATGCGTACATTTTGTGTAACATGAGGAAAACAGACAACTTTCCATCACCACAAAACAATGACGGGCGGTGAAGCACTATTGAAACCAAGCAAATTAATTTCAATATACTCTTTCGTGTCAAAACAAAACTAGCTCACTGCTTGTACCGAAATGGAGAAATTTCTCCACTAGCTCTCGCTCACCCAAGCTCCCAACCTCCCAAGCGGGGAGAATTCTTCATCAGTTAAAATCAAATTTCAGCGTGCTATTTGTCTTCATGCTTCATGGGTGGCTTACCGGGTGGGGCTTGTGGCTGAGAAACCATCATAAAGTGTATGGTCCTGCAAGACGAAACACCCGAAACGCTACGAAACATTGCGACAAAAAAAAAACCTGTACACCCCATTGGCGCATCGCAACTTGGGCAATTCTACACTCCGCGTGAAGAAAAACTACCCTCAATCTATCTAAAAATACAAATTGCTGCAAATTAATCTTCCAGCCACCAGGATTACCGTCAACAGGAGTGGTGGTTGTGAGTATCTTCTTCACTGCGCCAAGCGGCCCGAAGCTGCCGTTGAAAATGACCAGCATGAAAACAAACAAAGCGCAAAAAAGCCCGCACCATAGCTGAAGATGAAAGGATTATGTCTCTGTCATCGGCTTTGGGTCGCTCGCACGCTACGACTTATTCCACTGGCCTTGCTTTAATCCCTCGAATGGTGATTGTTTGCATCTTCTATCTCAACGGCCAACGGCCAACAAAAGCCGAATGGAGTGGTCAAATCAGTGGAAAATATGCCAATCATTTCGCTTTGACGTGCTGAAATGGTACCGTTTGGTCGGATGGCAAACTTCCCACACGTTGGCATGGTTTCGCTTGTCGCAAACCGCAAAGCTGATTTTGGAGCTGACATTCAATTGCATCGTGACTGGTTTTGCGGTTGGCTGTTGTTACACGCGTTTACTTTTCCCTATTAAACGAACCTGTCTATCGCGTTGCGCGTGCTGTACTCCGACCTGTCAATCGCATTACTGGATATAGATTACTGGATTATATTGGGAGAGAAAATTGTTTCACCTTTATCGTTGTTTTTGTTCGTAACGAGTGTCGAACTTTTTCGATTGTACAGTTGACGGATATTATTGCAAAGAAGCGCTTGTGGGCGGAATTGTAAAATGGAATGAATCCTCGTTTAAAAATATAAGTTTGGGGCTCAATCGCTTATAAATTTCTTTAATGCAAATGCACAACAATAACCATTGTATTCGTTGAAATAAAACGATAGGGAGGTTGTGATGGAGACGCCTGGTTGTTTGTAAGAATTTTTGGTACATTTGCTTTTTAATCATAAGATTGTTTATAGACCTTTTCATACCTACCACAGTTTATTTCTAGCATGACATGCTGAGTGAAAAACACGGAAAAAAATAAAATATTAAATTAAACGTAAAATAATTAGTCTCACACCCGGGGGATAGATTTTGATGGCGGCGTTTGGTCGTTTGTAAGAACTTTTGAGACATTTACTCTTGAAATGTTAGAGTATATATGAAATTATCATAGTATATTGCTTTTTTTATTATTTTATTTTAGTGCATTAAAATATTTAGTCTATGAATTTAACAAGATTTCCGAGAGAAACCGTGTGTAAACCAGGCAAGTCACAGTAATCCCTAATAATTTAGCCAAAGATCCTTCTAGGCCACTTAACTTTTGAAGAGTACCCAAAAAAGAAGCTAAAGTTTGTTATTTGAATTTGATGCACAAAGAGAAACGATGAAAAAATGTATGGCCTTATTTTTTCAACGTTTCTCTTTCTGCATCATATTCCTTATTAAGTGCAATGTTCGAAGAAATTTCGTCAAATTAATTATTTGAACCCAAAAAGAGCTCGACAATTGCATATTTGAAATGTTTGTTATTTTCCTGAGGTCATTTAAATTTTCATTAATTATACAAAGGCAGAATAGTGACGAATTTTCCAACCACCGCATGGGGCGTGAAATGTACAAGTTACAGTTCACTGGGTTTGACCGAGCGGATGAAAAATTGAAAACGTCAAATCAATCATCCCCCATCTGATCAAACAGGTGAACGACGAGCGAAAATTGTATCGTCATCACCAGAGTCGTAAAATTGAGCTATGTCAAATAAACTTTCACTCATCGGAAAAAAAAATCCGGTACCGATAAAAAGGATTAAAATGAAGTGAAATAAAAAAGAAATCGGTTCTCAAATAATCCCTCGGCAAATCACTGCCCCTCATTCTGCTCCAGTTCACGCGGCACGCTCGCCTATCGTGCGCGACACGTCAATCAACCTTTGTGATCTAAATTTGTTTAGGTGCGCGGTATTTTAATTCCACCGTGGTCAAACGCGCGCCCAGTGGGAAGCTGGACGACGCACTCGTGACAAAAAAGGCGCACTGATTTGAAGTGTCGAGAGCAGTGGCTGGAAAATCCAGCCGAGCAATGGAAAAACACAAACGTAGGCCAAATCCATTTGAATGTAAATGAGGCCAGCCGGTCGCTCAATTTTCCACCAGTTTGCGATTGACTTCGGGAACTACAGCCGAGGCGGAGCGAGACACGAACGAGATGAACGGCACGTGGACGGGGCGATGTGTCAACACGACGTTGAAAAGTTGAAATTTGAATACTTTCATAACACTGTTTCATCTTGAAATCAAATTCTTACTTCTTTCTTCTGCCAGAGATTCAGTGGAGTAGTGGTGGTCACAAGCGACGAGATTGGATATTTATTAGCACCGTCTTTTGTCATAATTTCCCAAACTCGGATACGCCCGCATCAGCACAATCGAACCGGTTGGAGAGCTTCATCCTTGATTGGGGTGTTTTTTTCTGTTGCTTTTTCTCTCGCTTTTTTTGATTCACTTTCTTCCTCGAAACACACACACACACAGCACGAAACTGCGGCGATCCGCAACCGGCGAATAAATAACTTAAGTAATCATTAAGCCTTGAGAGTCGGGTGCTTGAGAGTTGCGACAAAGGATGGATAAATTTATGCAAACCACCAGCGGGCACGGCGATATCTACTCAGTTATAATAATAATATGCGAACCTGGCACTTTTTCGTCCCACCACACCCGCTAGCTCGGTTTCCCCAGGCATCGAAAGCCCGTGGGACATGAACCACCACGCTGGCTACGAACGACAAGGCGCCTCCATTGTACACTCTTTATCATTACGAAGATTTTGATCCACGAGAGGGAATGAAACCGTTTCAACTCTATGCCTCCATAGTCGAGTGGGTTTTAATTATTCCAATTAATCCTGCACAATACGCTACCCAACTATTTAATCTCGATCCCATAAATCATGAGTTACGTTCGTGGTCTTAGCTTACCGCTTTCTGATACGGCTTGATTGACAAAATTGACATGTATCAGATAAGAACGCTGGAAACGCTGGTCCGTCGGTTTGCAAACGCAAATGCTTCCCTGCTGCCGTAATGGGTTTATAATTTAACGCTCCATTCCCTATGCAAGCACCGTGCGGTTTAGCGTCGGGGCTCGCGTACAAACGATCGTATCTGCTGCATATTCGAACTGGGAGCTCGTTTCCGTTCACTTCAACCCATTCATCCCAACCCTGCACCGAGACGACCGCTGGCTGTTGGCTCTTGTGTGGTGGGCTAACTTACACAGAACTATTTCAGCGGCAGCGCAGAAAGTTCGATGCCAGTTGCATAAAATATTTCCCGCTCCGAAATGGGACCGAAACGGAAGCGACGCGAACAAGCGTCGGTGAAGCACAAGCGGGACAAGGATTTTCTTTGCATAAGACACTGCGATGTGTCTCTGCGGCACTGCACAACGTCTCCGACTGGCGCGGCGACACGCGAACCATCGTCATAGCTTGTCCCGACCGTACGGGAAGCACATTTTTCACGCTTTCGTGTAAAGTGTTCCAGCGGTGCGCTTTAGCTTCGGAGGTGATAAGTGCCTTTTTTCCACAAGCGGTAACCAACGAAACGACTGGATGCGATCGGAATCCGCGGTGTCCGTGATGGTGAAGTAATGTGCCCGTTGCCGTTGGATGGGAGACGCGATAAAGTGTTCTCTCGCGTGGAGAAAGCAAATGGAATTGCACGTGGGAGTGTATTTTTCCAACCGATCTATCCATCCATCTATCTTACAAGCCAAATAAACTCGCCGTGAGTGCACTCGGAAGACTAAGGAGAGGATAAAAATCACACAGCATCTTTTACTTCAATTATGGCGTTTTGTGGGAAGCTTTAGTTTAGGAACAGCAGTTTTTTTCTCTCTCTTTCGCAAAAGTGAATAAAACATACCGAGCTGTGGCGTTCTGTGTGCAAAAGCGGCACGATCACTTGCAAACCCTGTGCACACATGTGGTCGAGCTCTCAGAGATGTGTTTCAGATAATTTAACCCGAACGGTTGCAGGAAATGCGCGCTGAAATAATTCATGACTTCCAAAGTGCTCTCCGAAATGTGGCAGTCAATTTCGTAAATCAATTTGCGCTCCACGCGATGCATTTTATGTTCCAGCCCGGAATTATAATTTCCATTTACACCCTAACGGCAAACACCAAACGCGCGCGCGTGTATGGGCAAACAAAGGAGGCTATAAAGTTTATCTTTGACGCTTCGGTTGGCTAACCCAGGCTCAGGCGCGCGTTCCATCCCTAGTACAGGCTCCACATCACATTAGCATTAATGAAAATACGTTGTCGGCGGCTTTTCCGAACCGATCCGATGGGTTGGCTTTTCCTTCGCGACATCCCCATCAATCCCGATTTGTGGCCACCGGCGGTAGGCACGCCAAATCTCGTTACGGCTACGCCACGCGAGTCCCTTTCGTCAGACTTTTTGGCCCGGGCTCACCTATGACAAGGAATACCATCAATCTTGATTGTGCGGGGGATGCTGGGTGGGTGAATTTGTGTGTGTATTTTCCTTCGTTTTCCTATTTTCACACTTTGTTTCTTCGGGTTTACCTTCCGTATCGTACGTTATCCGATATTCCGAATGGTTGGCTTACCGTTGCCACGGCGGGGTGACGATTTCGTTTGAATTTTCCTGTCCCTCTTCTGTCTATGGGAGTCCTCCCGGAAGGCAGCAGCACAAGAAAAAACACCGGAAAGATACCGACGATAGAAAACACGCGACGTTTCCGGGTTTGTGCGAGGCCCATGACATGAACGCCCCATAAATGGAAACAAAATAGTGCCTCCAGACAAAAGGCGCGAAACGACAGCTCCGTATTTCCGGCGTTACGCCGTGGCTCCGTGAGACAGGCAGATGGCAAGATCAATACGGAAAAACCTCAAAATTGGGCATTCGATTAAACATTATGCAAGGTAAATGGGCTCCGCAACGGTATTCTTTTGTTTCACCGTTTGCCTGGAGCGCCCGGATCGCGGGGATCGTATCGTTTTCGGATTTCCTTTACGAAATCCTTTTGCGTGTCACGGATTTTGTCGAAACCTCATTGCGATGGGGATTGGTCTTTGATCGAAGTGGGAAAAAGCGAGGGCGTTGAAATGTTGCCTTTTTTACGGCCGTACGTTCCGGAGATTGCGGAAGTTGAGTGTATTAATACCGAGGTTAACCAGGTGATTTCTTTCTCTTTGCAGGTCAACCGTGATGGAGTGAGTGGTTTTTGCGTGCGTGCTGTAGCCGTGCTATTGGAACCAGAGCAAAACAGCTTGGTGAAGTTTAGTGGAAGCAATTTAATTGATTAAGTGCGGTGAGATAAGGAGGGAGAAAATTTGATACCAAGTGAGCTGTAGCGTGATGCGTGAGCGTTGTGTAAAGCGTCTGTAAAATGATAGAACGATGCTTCACCAGAGAGGCTGATAATTTAAATAGCGCCATCGAGGCATTTTCATCAAAAGTGTGTTGCCATTGAGTGTTTTAAAAGTACGGTGATAGAAAACAAAAGACCAGTGCCCAAAAAACCAAACCAAGCATTGGGAAAGTCGTCAAAATGCTTCAGGTAACGGCTGATCGATTCGGCCGCAGGAGCAGCTCCATCGGCTGCCGATCGATTGTCGGTCGACGAACGTCGATGTACATCAACCAAACGCAGCACGATCGAGACCCATTTAAGGTGAGTCAATGATTAACCGTACTATTTGTCATTGTTAATTTTTTGACCGATAAAATAAGTTTTTCAATATTTACAAGCACCGCTTAAGTATTTCCTTTTTGAACAATAAACATAGCAAATACTGTCTGCCGTCAGTTTTTGAATAAGTCTATTTATCCCATTAGAAAAGGCAAGAGATTACATTTTCGATGCTTTTTACATGCAATAGCGAAGGATCTAAAGTATGCTACGCTTGCTTTGTTTTTTGAACCTATCATTGTACCATTCATGATAGCATAAGGTATACACGGAATGCTAGCAGGCTTAGTATTAACAGAACCAACTGAAACATTTGGACCTTTTTTACACCTATAAAGGGTTATCAAACATTTTCATGAATCGCTCAACGCAAAAGGACCGCACAACACAGCATGGATTTTCCAGCGCGCTAAATTGATAGATGACAGTTTTCGGTGAATACGGCCACGGTGCCATTGGCTGAAAGGACGTTCAGAGGAATGGGTTGGTCGCAAGACATGGGGTTTCTCCGAACCGGTTGATGGTTTGATCGTTTCGCGCGAACAGCGGTTGTTACATTCATCATTTACACACAGTCCGGGTCGGTTTTGGTGGAAATGCTCGCTGAAACTCGTTAGCGTGACGGTGCGCGGATGTCGGACGACGCGGAAAGGTAGATCTGATTAGAATTAGCCTCTCTGTAGCACACCGACCGGAGTTGGGTGTTGATAAGGGTGGTGATGGAGCTGACGGGTATTGCTAATGGCAGCGCGCACCGTCCGTTGACGCGGAGGCGTCGCGAAAATGATTAATGAGATGCTAATTTCAGACAGGCTCGGGTGGGAAACTAAACGCCGGTGAATGGTAAATCAGTGCCATAATTTTTTCATCTTCTCTAAACTGCTATGGTACCGATGAATCCTTGCGATGGTTAATTAAACCGGCATTGGTTGGATTATGTTGAAAGTGGGGAATTTCAGGCTCCGATATCATAAAGCATAGTACAGCAAATGCTTAAGATTTGAATAAATGAGCGTGATTTAAATTAGGCGCTGATAAGAACAACCAAAGAGAACCAATTTCGATTTATTTCGTTTATTGGTACTGTGTGCGATGAAAAATCGTGGATTAACTAAATGAATCCGTTCGAGCTGCGTGCTATTTATCTCTTCCCGTGGACATGCTAAGCTTCGATACATTTTCGATGGCAAGTGCGATTCGGGCTTTCCGCCCTGGTTTCGCATACCGCTTTCGGGTACTTCGTAATTTTTCACGCCAACTCCCGTTGCAAGAAAAAACACACAAAGCTTCAAGAGGCAGAAACTAGCCCATATGCGAAGGCATCACATCCTTCTAAGAGCCCTCCAACCCCAAGAAGATTCCCGATTCCGGGAAGGCGAAGAAAAATAGGCACCATTTCCCGGTTAGAAAAGAGTTCGGGAGGCAGAGGCAGCGGTTGGGCATTGAAGTGATCGGAAATAGTATAGGAAATCGCACATGCTCGTTTGAAGCTATACGATGATTGAAATATTGGATTCCATAATCAATCCTTACAATCCTTACCGGGCGAAAGATAGCGTGCAAGATGTGAAGCACAGACGATAAAAAGAAGCATGTAGATCGGTCGTAAGAACGCAAAAACGAAGACGTGCCAGGCCGGCGCGAATGTACAGGGCGGATGGCTTGATTGGCATGCCGATTTTTTGCCTCATTTACGACCGTACCGAAGGTCCGAAGAAGATTTATTTAATTTCGTTTATCGTGAAAGTTCCGCGAGCACGGTTCGGCTGGACGGGTGGAATTTCATTACGGGTTTCGCCAAAGCGATCTGTGGTTTTGCAAACAAAAGAAAATAAGAGCAAAAACTAGTGATGGAATGGAAACTACCCTTTTCTCCGTTTCGGTGCTATTGAACATTCGTTTGGTCGCATCAGGAGGTTCGTGAGTGAGATTTGCCACAATGATAATATAAATTTGCCCATCTGTGCATGGGAGAAATTAATACTGGTCGAGCGAAATGCTCTGAAAATGGTGTATAATTTATTCCGCAATCTGATAATTGGAACATAATGCTGAAAAGAAGCAAAATCGATAGAATTTTCGAGACATTTCCATGGAATTTTAGGGTGGTTGGTTGGTTTGCCTATAATATCAAACTCAACGATCTCCGGAATGCACTTAGGAAGATAAGTTGTGCCAAGCAACCGGCAACGTCCAATCGCTTACCAATCCAGCTCTACGCCCCATGGCAGATGGACATTTCTATCAGTTGTTCTCGTCGACAATCCACTTTCAAAGTCGTAGAATATTAAAATCTCAATGAAGCTGCTGCTCGGTAGGACGAACTTACACGCGCGCACCACGGAACCGGAGATCGAGGAAAGCCTGAGCATAGACAAACAACAAACAGCGCAATGGAAAGCATGGGAACAGCATTTCGATGAGCACGAGCAAAATGCTGGCCGGATTTCCCTCCCATTGTTGATGAGCCAAAGCGCAGATGTTTCACTTTTGTGGCGATGGTTCGATGTTGTTGGCTAGGAGCTTCTTTCGTTTGCTTTTTCCTTTTTTGCTTTTCCCCACCATTTTCTCGTGGCCGAAAAGCTGGCCGGAAAGGAATGTCTAATTCGCTCCCCATTCGGTTTCGACTTTGTTGGGTGAGCTTTGGAGCGCGCCATTTGTTCGGACCCGTCCTGGCGTGCACAGACGCGTGTGGGGGGTATTTTTATTCTTCACGTACCACGGGTTTCTTTGAGGGTTGTCGGTTGCAAAAGTTTCACTCGTCGGGCAAGAAAACCGTCAAAAGAAGCGACGTGGAAAAGTAACATGGGTTTGACTATAATTCATTGGCTTCCTGCACGAGCTGTTTTTTTCTCTCTCTTTCTTTTTTTTCCCCTTTTCGAAGCGGCGCCAGCGAAATGCGTCCAAATGATGACCGCATGATGGCCTCGCAAAGTGAGCATAAATTGAAAAGTAGAAAAAATAAGCAAAAAAAAAAAACGTTACTTTGAAACATGTTTTACGGCTGTTTTCTGTACCATAACCGATTGTTTTGAAGTGCGGCTGTAGGCTGCAATACAAAACAAAATGCTGCTTGCTATGGCTTTACACGGGCCGTTACCTTTTCCTGGCGGGACTTTTTTTTCTTCTCATTCCCATCTTTGTAAAGGTAAAGGTGTGTGCGTGTGTGGAGTGTATAATTTCCATACCCATTGCGAGCTCCCTTCGCAGACACGGGCGGCATTGATTGCGATTGGAAGCTCCAGTTCAGAGCCACCCAGCCCGAAGCCCTTCGAAAGGTTTGTCAACCCTCGGTGGCGTCACGTCGAGTGTGCCCACAGAAGTTAGTTACACATCTACCCACTGGACGGCTTTGTCCCGTTGAAGGGTGTAATAAAATTTGCCATCCCAAGCGTGCGCCCACTGGCTGCCCCCATTCGGCTTCAATATTGTTTAACTTATCGATCATGGGTACGCTTGAGGAGGGTTTCTCGCTAGTTTGCCTCCCATTTGCCGCACTTTTGTTTGGCATATTAAATTTTGCTACCACCGGGTTTGGGGGCGGGACTGAACTTGAAAAGA
Organism: Anopheles nili; assembly: GCF_943737925.1. NCBI lineage: Eukaryota > Metazoa > Arthropoda > Insecta > Diptera > Culicidae > Anopheles > Anopheles nili. The sequence continues at coordinate 19,264,980 of NC_071292.1, forward strand.
CGCAGCCTTTTCACAGGCAGTTTTCCAGCGCCCTTTCGGCTCCTTTTCGATTCGGAAGCCGGTCAGACGGATTCTAAGGCCCTCGTTAGTGGCTACCCATTGGCTGCATGTGGTGAGTGTGCCTTCCGAGAGGTGGAGAGAATTTGACAGTTTTCCACGTTCAAACCTGTCCGAAAGCGGCCGAAGAAATCGGGTTGCCCGATAACCGGTAGCTGGTCGAATTTGATGATAAAATAAATTGAATAAAGCTCACCTCCTTCCGGCAATCAGCGCACACACTCTCTCTGGTTTTGGGGAGCTCGAAAGTCCTTTGTTTTCGCTTCGTATACATTAACAACTAGCGCTTCCAGTGGCCATGTCGTACATGGTACCACCTGATAATGGCGTAAATGTGACCGAAAGGAATATCCTCTGACCGGGCGGGTAACGGAAGCTGCCTCCTTGCTATCGCTTCCGAACACAACGACACTTTTACGACTGCCGTCAACTGACTTATCTGGAATGACCACCACCAGCCGAACGGTTGGTTCGCCGGGGGCTAAGTTTATTTGTCAGCTTTATTGCTCGGAAGCCCACCACGAGCCAGACAACAAAACAACGGCCAGCAAATATGACGGATGTCACAGGCAAAGGTTCAATTGCTGTCCCATCAACATCCTGCCCGAGAGACGAGCCCTAGTGACACCTCCCGCACCGGTGCTGGGCTGGCTGGGGATTACTCACAAGAATCATAAGGCATCACGCTGAGCAGTCGATAAAATATCGGTCCTTCAGCGTTCCGAGCTGGGAAGCTGTCTCGCCCATTCCCCGATCGCTAGGCGGATTTCGATCTCGCAAGGTGGATCCGAAAGTGACGTGGGTAGCAAATAAAATCTTGCCCCACTCATCGGAGACTTTCGCAATATGCGCACGGTGTCCGTTTTTGTTGAGAGTTATATTTTTCGGAAAACACTCCAGCCATAATGGAGCGGGATATGTGTGCATGTGTGCGAGCCGCCATAAGCAGACCTGGAACTGAGCACTGCCGTAGGAGTGGGACATCATAGTGAACCTCGTGAAGGTGAACCTCGTGGCAGGTTGGCGGGTAACGCTCAATGAAATTCACTTTTATCGACTTCATCATCCGACACCTCGGGCAGGCGGTGCAAGAGAAGCGGTGTAATCGCACCGAACGATGATGCTCATTCTGCCCCCGGGAGGACCTTCCTGGTAAGGATGTACCATTTAGCGGGACGGTCGATAAAAACGTCCCACAAACTCGCACGTTAATCTGCCGCTGAGATACCTCCAGTGTTTCCGGAGCTGCTACGAGCGAGCTACGCAGAAAGCGATTATTATCTCACGAGTGCGCTGCGATAAGGCCTATTTGTGGGGCTGTAATTACTAGATTAGCCCAGGATTAGTATGGCAGCGCAAAGTGGTTGCTTTGTAGGTAAGAACTACGTTTTTTGCCTCCTGGAACGAGTCAATCATTTTATCCAAAGAGAGAGAGAGACGACGACATAACCTATAACGAACGAGAAACACTTTTTCATGGCCTACTGCGATTGTCTGTTTGAACAAAACAGCATTGGTGACCGTTACTGTCAACTGATGAAAACATTTTGCCACTTCACATTTTCGAATAATTTTCATCGCATTACAATAAATACAGACCAAAGACGCTCGCCACTTTCTTGAGCGTTTTCCAGCCACTTGTTTGCCTCGAAAGTCATCAGAGAGTAATTATTAACATTTCGTTGCAACAAAAAGCCACCGCAAGTTGTTTCTCTCAGTGCACAATCACAAGGACACAGCGTCCACTAGCGCCGTGGCAGAGTGCTTGGTTATTGCAATTTTCTCCCAACCAGCACCGGAGATGCTGGGGCCAAGATCGAGCACATTCCTGCTCGCAATGATTGCGCAAAAAGGTTGCACGCGGGCGCCTGAAGCCCGACAACCAAGTGCTGATGAGTATCGGGCGCTACGATAAACAAACAAATGAGGGTTTTGCTGTCCCTTCGGTGGCGGACTGTTTACATTAAAGTGCTACGAAAGTGGAACGGAAAATTACACAGCTTTCATGAAGCGTCCACCCACGCGGGTAATGCGAGTACAATCGTCCCGGTGGTTCGCACTTGCAACTGGAGTCACGTGTTGTCGTTTGGGGTTTCGCCTCCCACTGCAAGAAGGAAAACTTTATTCTGTGCCCTCGATCCACAGTTTGCTGTGCCGGGTGCCGGGTGGCCAAATCAAAGCCATCCGAAGGGAAGCCCGTTTAAAGTGGTAATGGAATGCGCGCCTCAGGTCGAGAACAGAACCGGAAGAACAGAACCGCAACATCCACCAAACGTGGGAAAGTAATAAACTTTTCCAACGACGGTGCTCCGCTGCGGTGTCGATCTGATCGTAAAATTGGAAAAAATAATTTCCTCTCGCTCCCACGGGCCCACCCACGCGCACCCTTTGGGATGCGGGAAAATAGAGCCGTGTCCTTAGGATCTCCGTTCCCAAGCCACGCTAAGCTCCGTGGTGCACACGGTGCTGTCGGCGAAAACTTTGATCATAAACATCTTTCACAGGTTTCGCCACACTCTTTCGGTAACCGTGGTGCCCACTTCCGCCAACCGAAGTTTACCGGTTTCCGGTGCAAAGTTTTCCACACCGTGGCAGGCGAGCGCATGGGCTGCATCCGCGCCAAGGGGGCCGCTTTGTTTCGATGAAATTCGTCCTGCCTGGACGGAAATGACAATACAATATACGGATTGAAGGCAGGGAATCGATTCCGGTTCGATTTCGTTCGAACGGAAGTGGGGCTTTTTTGGGATTTGCTATTTTTTTTCTCCTTTGCTTCTCTGCTGCCAACCACTGCCGGAATTGGGGCGACTTTTACTCTACGTTGTTTCCTGGTGGTGGAAATTTTTTTTTCTCCACCATATTCCATCCGCTCCTGGTACGACCACCGGAAGGGATTTCCCTGCCTGTTCGTGCATGCCGTAATAAAACTGTTACTGCTACCGAACTCCCATTCAATCTTCCATTCTCCGGCACAATGTTTCACGGCCAAGGAAAGGGTTTGGGCAGTCCGTACCGCGACACAAAGTATCGTAATTGATCGTAAACGAGGTTAATAAATTGCCGGATTTAGTTTCTGCGGGCGCAAATGCAAAAGGTTGCCGGTTTTATTTGCGGCCGAAACCGGCACCAATTGTAACTGACCGGGTTCGGTACAGCCCCAGGGGTGTAATTTGTGTAACTCGCTCTCTAGAGGTTGCTTGTTGTTTCGCTTCCATCATTTGCTCCGGCCGTAATTAGGCACAGTAACGTACAAATTTCAAACCCGAAATTGCTCGCAGCGAAAGCGAAGGGTTACTTTGCGGTTCACCCTACGAAGAGGGTCCTTCGTACCCGATGTGGCACACGGAATGGATGATACGTACGATCACATTCTCAAGTTGAGACCGGCTATTTTTTATGACGCAGTCATCTCACCTGCATCCTGGATCCCGTTTGAGGACGAACCCAGCATCCGTGGGTTTCGAAGGGTTGGGACATTTTCTCCCCACCTCTGAAGCCATGCTACGTTACTAAGCAATGAAACGTTGCGGATGTATGAAACTATGAAATGTGACCGAACGGTGGGGGACAAAAAAAAATGTAAAATGTGAACCAAACCGGAAACGGACACCTAATTCGAGCGGCGAAGGTAGGGCACCACAAGAGAATGATAAATAGTAGCTCATAACGAAGACGCCCGTCCGACTGCCGGGTTTTCCGCTTCCGATCTCGTGAATAGGTGCTGGTGCGACATCATCCCCACCCAGGAAGTTCCAGGAAAGACGGACACGCCAAAGCAAAGCCCGAGTGACAAATCGGAGTCCTTGCTCGGGAAAAATCAACGCCCTTCGTGTGGACGTCCCTGACCAGTGGGTTGAGACGGTGGAATGCTTTCGGTACCTATTTTTTCCAATTTTCAATTCCTCCCCATGGCGGTTGACATCCGGTGGGGCTTGTTGCCGTGGTTGCACGCCACGGATGAAATTTATTCCCTTTGTGAGATGGTTTTCGATTTTTACTGCCCCTATTCACCGTGTTTCTTATCGTTTTGCCGTCATCGACTCTTTGATAGCATCGGCGTCACCGGAAATATCGGCCCGTCATAATAATCTTTATTGCAGCTTCTTGGTCCCTGTCTGTGCCGTGCGGCTCGGGACATTTCTCGAGGCACAAAAAGCAGTTCGTTAGTGAAGGGTACGACAAAAATAAGCCACACGAAAGTGCTCGTCTGGGAGAGGTGTGCTATTGTGTCGTTGCAAAAAATTACACTCCTCTCATGGAATAAAAAAAGGGATCGGAATGTGTTGAAATAAAGCCACTCTCGAAATAATGGCCTTAAGCGGTGATGTACCTATCGAGCATTTTTCCTCCGGGATGCATCTGATGCACCTACTCGTCAAGAAAATCCCGCTATAAACCATTCCCCAGCCTGTGGGTTGATTTAGTCGTGTCCATTTCGGTTTGCATCCAGCGGTGCTTTAACCATACTGACCCGATTCCGTTTGCCAGTCAGTAAATAAAACACAGAGCCAGCGATCGCACCGCAGCGTATTGCGATAGTAATCGCGCATAATTTTCCATTACTTTTTACGGCGTCACGCTATCAGCGCCATCAGGCAGGATCGCATAATACGTTGCGCTATCAGCAATCAACGTTCCCGGTTTGGAAACGCCATCGCGCTTGCGAACCACGCTGACCAGCGGGAGCAGTGGGGCAGTAAGCGTCGGTAATAGTTCGCGATGCAATAAAATAACCATTATCACGTCGTCTGGTGCCATTCGGTGTTCATTTGCGCGAGACAGACTAATATCCGACCACTTTTCGGGAGTCCAGAATCTCGACGCGCCACCGGACGACGTGCCGGGTGGGAGCTTCCGGAAGGGCAAAAGGCGAAGTCGTAAAGGGGTTGCTTATGTGTGCGACGGTGAATGAACTCGTGATAGGCGGCTCCAACGGCAGAACCGACACCAGAACGCACTCGAAAGCTTCCCGATGAGCGATGTGCGGGTTCGAGCTTTGATTCTCAAAGCTCACACAAGCACTCAGTTGGAGTCACTCAAAGGGGAAAATCGGCAACTCCGGAGCTCACCAACCCGCCGGGTAGAAAGCAACCCTGCCCGGTTTGGAAAGCTCGTAAAAATGGCGCGATATTTAGTTGGTCGATGAAAAAGGATGCGATTCATAAACAATCGGCCACTTTCTCTCACGCTCGAGCAAGCTGCTCTCACGGTTGACTTTTCTCTCGTGAGTTTTTCGATCAAAAGGACGATGACGATGATTATGATGATGCTGCTGCTGCTGCTGTTGGTGTTGCTGGTGGCTACTGATTGCAGCTGAGATGTGCTCGTGCCCATATTCCTCAAGTGTTCGTCCTTTCCTTCCATTCGACTGGTTCCGTTTCTTTCGTTCACATCATTCGCTCTCTCTCTCTCACGTACACAAGCGCCACCATCTTGCTGTGCTTCTCGCACCGAACCATCCGAGTGCTGGCTTGCTGACAGCGCGTTCGTTTCCTGGCAGCCGTACGGCCTACTAGAATGGGCCTGCCGTTAGGAGCTGGCAGTTAATTTCTGCATCTCGTGCGATGCTGAGCAGTGTGCGCGCGTGAACTACGGTAAACGCTAACGCTCGAACGCTCAATCGTTACGGTTTGGGCAAGTAGTCGGGAGTGAAAGCGTCACCATTTAGGCGAGGGTTTCAGCAGCACAAGCCACGGTGGGAGTGTGCAGGACGCAGCGGATTGTGTTGTGATTTTAGTGCTCCGGGCTCTCGTGTGGCTCAATGGAATGTGCAGTGGGTTGTGAAATGACGAGCCAAGATTTGAAGCATGAATTCGTGCTGCTAGCGAGCGAACGCGAAAGTGCGAAGGCGGTTACATTGCGGCAATATTATCACACTGAACGAGTGGCGGTGTGGGGGAGAGATAATTACCGAGAAAATCCGGTTTCGTATTTTTGTAACGATTGAGCTATTCCACAAACAGCAGCAGGCTTCTTGGAACATTAAGTAGCACGTACACTTTGGCCGTTTGACTGGTGGACGTTGGAGTACCAATTTTTTTGTCTGAAAGATATTAAAAATTATGAATTTACATCGAAAAAGTTGGTTTGTTATAACGTGCGGCCCGTGCTCTAAAACATGAACGAACTGTTCGAACCGGATCACATGGAAACGACAGTCGTTCACATCAAATGAATTTTAAAGTACGGATGAATAGTTGCGCAAGGAATTTTTCATTTATTTGCACCGTGCTGCTCGCCATTTTTGCAATAAGTAAAAAACCAAGTAGTCACCACCCTGGACGAGTGCGTCCACCACGAATGTTCAATATCCAATTTCACATCTCCCTCTGAAAAAAAAGAAAAAGGTTTCACTTTCCACTACCATCACCACCACCACCGGCACGCGAGCAAACAGGTGGTGGAAAATGTGAAAGTTTTCCGCACCTGTCCGTAGCGATTTGTTGACGATGGTGATGGCGGGATCCCATCATTGAATCTGATCTCTAGCTGCTGAACTTTGAACGGACACCTCGCGGGACAATGAGCTGATGAGGGATTGGGTGGCAGATAACGTGCCGGGTCGCGCCACCAAAAAACTGCCGCCCAGATAGTTCAGAGCGGCCTGAGGAAAGTTTTCCACCGGTTCGTTCGAAAAGTGCCGGCGAGAAGTGATCGCTCGAAATTGCTATCGTGTTACCGAGGCGTCGTGCTTCCGACATTATCTTAAAAGGTCAGACGGCTTGGAAAAGTTGATAAACAACTTGAACATGCTACGGAAACCGGGAACAAAAGTCCATCTTGTGGAGCGCATTTCTAATCACTCCAGCTTATTGTGTTTTCTGAGCGTGCTTCCGGTTGCCTACCTTGGTTTCATGGTTCTCATCGGATGGGCCGACGTGATGAACTGGAAGTCTTAAGATAAATGAATGACACAATTCGGACAGCTTCAATTCTTCTTATTTGCGGATCTAATTAATATCTTGAATTCATCCATTATTTGCAAAAGAGTTCGAAAACAAAAATCTGTCACCAGCGTGTCTTGCCATCGATGAGTATGCGCCAATATTGATGCAACGCAAGAAGCGTGACAAAAGCGGCAAACATTATGCTTTTTAAAAGACAGAAAAAATATCGTTGAGAGGAATTTTCTCAAGCACCGTCACTATTTCTACCTGTGCCACCAATAATGGCCCATCGCCATGGGGCAGGGAAAAGGGTTTAAAATCGCATCCCAGAATTTTCTTGCCTCGTTAGTTGGGCATTCCATTTTCGTCAGAGGCTTTTTTTCTTGCATCTTCTTGCTCCTGTTTGTCTCCCGAAGCCGAGCGGGTTACGGCGAAAAAAAATCCAATTAACGACGAAGCATCCTTCAGCCGAATAGGCCGGATTTGAAGGAGACAAAAATTGCTACCCTTCAGAATACGTGGGGACTTTCATGATAAAGCGCCTTCGGCTTCGTCAGATTCCGGGACGGGGGTCATTAAGTTAATGATTTTAAAACCAAAAGTTACCTTCGGGTTGGAATGGAATATAATCTGCGTCTTGGAATTTGGATAAAATCAAGTGGCAAACAACTCGCTGCCTTTAAGCAAACAATTTTTGGGCCGTGCTTTGGGCTAATCTAAATGCCATATTCTACTACGCCGCGTGGGTTACTAATTCAAACCCAGTCAATTGACATCAAGCGTAAGTTGAATTTCAAAATTCACATAAAACATGTATAGTGCCTTTTACAAAAATCCACAAAGAAACGGGTTCGCAGCTGCCCGTTCGCAAAAACGCCCCCGTAGGGCGTTTGTGAGGAAACAAAACGAAAAAGCGAGAGAAGATATTCAACTTTACGCGTTCGTCAAACGCACGGCACAAAGCAATTCTCAAGAGCCAGTTCGTGTTTGCCGTCCCTCCGGCTATTTGAGCTGGAAAAATGGAACGAAATTGAGTTCCTAATGGCATACATTGTTGTGGTTTTCTGTGCGCAAAATTCAATTAAAGGCTCATTTCTTTGCCCACTTTTGATGGGCCACCGATGTGGCGTGTGCGGCCGAGATGCTTACGTGCTAATGTTCCGGTGCTTGACTGCCCGAGTACGCCACGGTTCTGGACGCTCTGGTCGTTGGACTCCAGCCCTTGGTTGAGGGTTTTCGGGTCGAAAGTAGGCTGCCGCAGGGCTTTCCAGCGCCATCGGGGAATGGGATGGCGTGCAACCAACCACCATACGTGTACGTGTTAACTGAACATGGAATGGGGATGGTATCAAATATTTATCTCGTGCCGATATGCGAGATCGTTGACGTGTGGCATCAACCTGCCTGGACGGTGAACGTCAAGCTCCAATCGGAGGTCAAATCTGAGCCTATGCACGAGATATTGCACAATCGAGCTTAGTTACCTCGTTTGATGTTATATTTTTATGCCCTTCAAAAGCGAGCGTGGGCGATAAAATCTGCTCCCAGGTGTGTGGCAGTTAAAATTGCCCCAAACGCTACATTGCGAACGCAACAGTTCCACGATCTCTGCCACTTATTCACGCGCCATGAATCCGCCGGCTTTTCGCATTTCGGGCACGGATTCCGGATTTCGTTCCGGAAGCCAGCGGAAGCCATCCAACCGGAAAGGGATTGAAACAGGCGATTTCGCTGTAAGCGGGGAGAACGGGTTTGCCAAATGCGTTTAATCGGTGGATTTCGTTTTACTTTTGCCAATTGATATTGAAAGCGCACGAAATGAGGTCGCTCGGTATCGATCTCCCCTCGTAAAGCAGAATGGGCGGTAAATGCCATAAATGTGCCATTTATTTCATTCGAAGTGAAATGGCTTTGGAGAAAATCTTTTACTTTTCAACTGTTCAATTGTTGTTCCCCCGGAAGCAAGAGATAGGATAAAACCTGCTTCTTTCGCAAGACCGATGAATTTTCCGGGCGATTTTAGAAAAAAGAGAAGCTCCCATTAACTCAAATCACTATACGCTCGTCAATAGGTTTCTCGTCGTCATTATGATTTTCATTGCCATTACGGTTGATCGTGCCATCTTCATTTGTTCCGCCATTTATCACCTTTCTTTATACGTGAAATAAAAAGAGGAAGCTTCCTAGCCCGTTTGCTACATTTGTTCTCTCCCCTCGAAAAGCTCGATATGTCTGTCACGCAAAGTGTGATTGACTTTGTTAGAATTTCGGTCCCAATTCGTTTACCGCACACGTTGCCGTTCCCCGAGTATCAAGCAGAAAGAATGGAACGATTTGGGCCGAGAAAAAGCTATTTCCTACTCGGACCACAGCTGGATTGTTCAAAATTGTGGACGTCATATGGAACGACGTAAAAGGTAAAGATGGGGGACATTTTTTCTTCCTACAAACAGACAGCACCGTAGCTGGACCCATGTTACGCCCGTTTTGGAAGGATCGGTTTGGGAACGACTTTTGAATTTCCTGCCGGTGGCAGCAAGTAAAATGCCGCTTCCTGATGTTTGACGCTGGGGATTCTGTACACCGTGTGCCCAGGGTAGCATTTTCTTTCTCTGCCCAGACAAATGTCGAATGTCACCGAGAGCCTGTCACTGGGCGAAGTTTACGAGATGCGCACGATTGATTGGAAACCCTTGGTAAGACACCAACCAGAACAAAGCTCGTTGGATTCTGTGTCACCGGGCATTGAAAGTTGGCGGTTTTAAGAATGCTTTTGAATTGACTCATCTATCAAGAGATGTGATTAAAAACTATGTATGCTTTGAGTTGAAACTGTAGTATTTTACCTATCGTCTTATCATTTGCCATGAAAACAAGAAAAATTGAAACAATTTCGAACAAATTTTCCTCACTTTAAAACACGTTCCTTGCCGTCTCTTTGCACCAAACCAAACCGAACCATTTACAGTCAAAAGAATACGATAGCGCCCGCGTGAGTCACATTCTATTTTGCCTTCTATTTGCCCTACCAGCGAGGGAAATAAAACGGCTCCCGAGACGAATCCCGTTTCCCACTACGCTTTGAACGAACGAAAAAAAAAAAGAAGAACGCAATTCTCGACGGCGTTTCGAATCAATAAACCCAAAAACTCCTCCCCAGCATAATGGGGAAGCGGCAAAACGGAACGAACCCATCACGTGGCAGGCGGGCGCGTTGGGATGTGAATTAACTTCATTTCGTTTTGGGGGTGAATTTGATGGGTGCGCAATCCTTTCCCTTTCTGCGCGGGAATGGCGTGGCATAAACGCTAGCATAACAAAGTGGCTGGCATTCGGAGGGGAAAATTCTCGACAAAACAATAAAAAAAGAAGAAAAGATCGGTCGAAACAACGCCACCCCAAGCCGCGGGTAACGGGAAAGCTGTCCACGGGCTCAAATGGGAGCTTTTCCGGTTTGAGTTTTTGGATAAATCTTCCACGCTTAAGGCTTACGGTCTCGAGCCGGGTGGGTATTGTTCGGCAAGGGCGTTTAAAGATTATGAGGGATGCTTTTGCCGTATTGCCGAGCGTTGCGTCTCGCCCGAAGCGCTTCGTGGGGCGTACAACTCCTTCCAAATGAAGAAGGAAAAGCTGCCTCCCCACGGGGACGGACAGGATTGTTTCTCTTTATTGCTTTCGCCCGTTAGATCCGTGACTGCCTTGAGCTGTGCTCCATCATACTCTATCGATTTGTGTAAATTCACCCTTTTCATGTTGCTGGTTTTGGGCGGGGAAGGGCCAACATCATTTTCGTGAGGATGATGTTAAAGAAGCACCGGAAAAGTTACGCTATCTCGGAAAAGTTGAACGAACATTAAAGAACGAAAGTGCATGTCGTTAATCTCGGGCCGAACATGGGCTGACATTGTTTCGCGAAAGTTGTTTTTGTTTTTTAAAGCGAACTACAGAACGATAAACTAAAACAGGCTTTAGCTGGGTTTCCTTTTCTTGAGAGGTTTAATCTTGAGAGCTGCTAAAGCTATTCCATTGCCAGGAATTCCTCAAGGGCCCACGGAGCTTGCTAGAGAAAGAACATTTTTCGATGCGAATACTTCTTAAGCCCCACAGACCGACCTTAAAGAGATCCAGCAAATAAAGAGTTTCTCGTTACAGCAGAGGGACGTTGGGAGATTGGGAAAATATCGATAACGTCCGTCATTAACTGCGTTTTCATCTCTTCGGTGCGCATCATCCCCGGGACGTGACTTCTGTAGGTGCCCTTGTGGGGTTTCCACAGCATTAGCTGCTCCAGCGGTAGCACACGATCGGAAATATGAAACCGAGCCACGGAACGCGAGCAAAACATGTCTCTCGTGTACCACCGTACGCGCACAGCAAGCGATTCCTTGAACCCTGTCGAAAGGTCCCACATTCGATGAAGCAATCCCATTCCAATACGCTTGAACGGGGGACAATTATTTCCCTCTACCGTGGCAGCATCCGATCAGCTAAACAAGGGCGCTGTTGCATTTCCACGAGCTACGCGAGCAAAACGTTCCGCGTTGTCATTTTCCTGTGCACCGTGAAACCTGTACAACACGATGATTTTACGCGTACAATTAAACCGTCCGTCGCCTTCGTTTCTACCGTTCGAAACGGTTCGACGGTACACCAGGATTGTGGACCACAAAACCGAGAGACACCCGAGGCTAGTCAACAATACCGTCGCACTGCCACGGATGCATTTGCACTCTCGAGTCGGTTTCCCGGACTACGTACGGGCGGTTCTGTTGGTCGGTCGTTTCCGATGGCCCAGATATAGAGAAGGTCGGCACATTCCTGCGCTACCTGTGCCAACGCTCTACTTGTGTGCTCACCATGGCTGCCGTTTTCAAGCACGACCCTAGAGGGTAATAAGACGATCCGAGCAGAAAAGCGGACTTTTAGTTCGCCTTTGTCATACACGATTCCCAGCCATACGATGCCACTCTAAACCCTCTCATTAAGGAATGGGGCTGCTCATCGGCGCAAGGACGGAGAATAAAACAAAACAAAATAAAAGGGACGAAAAACAACCCGTGGTGAACGTGTGGGCGAATGTTTGTGTACAGACCGAAACGGCGTGGCCTCCCATCTGAAGGACTTTCACGTGAAGTGCTGGGCAAATGCAACTATGCGTAAATTCGTAGCTTTAAGTGTCACGACCACGCACGGTGCTTGTGTTGCCTTGTCAGTTAGGGCGGGAGGAGTTTCCTCTATTCCGTTCGACATCTTACCAGCGTGGAGATAAATGGAATTTTTCCCGGAAAATTTCTCGAAGTACATTTATCTGGTCCTTTTGAGGCATGCCTTTTTTTTAAGATGAATTTCAAGGAATTTGCTAGGGCAGCGTATCAATCAGAGTGGAATAATTTTTATCCAGTCTGCTAGAAGCTGTGAGAAGGCTGAAAACATTTTTTTTCTGTCAAAAAATGTCATGTTTTGAAACAACGGCAATTGGTACGCAGATTTTCAACTGCATTTTTACCTGTTTGTCGTGTATTTTATTGGTAAATAAAAACCATTTGACGACATTGTAAATGATGATTTTCTGTGAAGAACATTTTCAATACAGCTCAGGGTAATGTGATTATTTATCCTTCATATTGATTTCCTCTTCATGTCTTCACACAATATAAATACTTAAGTTATCAACAATCAAAATGCATCAATGTTTTGTCAAAAAAACGTGCCTTTCGCTTATGAAATTTCCATTTGAAGTTATTCTAACAGCTTCGAGCAAATTAACAGTAGCTCAAAATAAAATCGCTCGCTCTGCTCTTTTTCCTTCAGCCTCCATTGCTCACCTAGGAATTTTCTCGTTCTTTCAACTCATGTTCTTTCTCATTCATCGTGATTCATGGACTAGTACTGAGTCGATATGGCGCGTGCTTCAACAAGTAAATCCCCATTTCCTGTGCGATCGGCATCAGAGATAAAGAAAAAAAGAATGCCAGGAAAGGTTGCGCTTAAAAGTTACGCAAACATTTGATTAGGATTCGTTTCCGAGAGGGCGTTGATTGTCGTATCCACGTATTGACTCGGCCGCTTTTGTCGGCTTCTTTCTCTCTCTTTTTATCTTACACCCAAAGGGTCCCACCATTCACACCGACCGATCCAAAATTGATCAATGCAAATAGCCCTTAACGGTTGCGTCAGCTAGGTTCAATCTCAGTTCGAGCTGCTGTTTGCAAATGGCCATCGGTAATGCTAACATTTTCCCAGTGTTCCCTTTTCCCGGGCTTCCGATTGCTTCCAATACGATTTGCATCGTGATCAATCTTGTGCTGTCGCAGATTTTGAATCTGTCTGCAACGTAATCCTTGAGAGCTTTAGATTGTGGGTTATCAAAAAAAAGCATAGTCAAATGACGTTTCCATCGCGACACATGTCTACTTCACTTGTCTGCTTTGCTTTCCTATTTTCGGCTGGGTGTTATCCACCCTTGGGAGATTTTTAACGACTTAATAAATGTAAAATAATTCATAACCCAACTCAGATGCTCAATCGAAAGCAAAAGTTTCCATGCGCATCCGATCAGCATCCATTTCTTTTACTTGGTTGAAACATGTCAGATTGGAATTGAAAATCGTTATGAAGATGGTTCAAAATTAAACTTCGCTTTGATTGGGATCGGAAACTAATTTTTAAGGGATAATTGTAACATATATCCATTGTTAAATGTTTAGTTCCTCTACAGGGTATATTATGAATTTTATTTCTTCCCAAGCGAAAACAATAACCGTCTGGTTAAAAGGATTAATATCGCAAACGGTAGGAAAAAAATGCGGTATATATATGTGCCTCAAAAACAGCTCCAGGTGCTGCAGTGGACACGCGCGGATGATTTGACGTTCCGACAGCGTTTGTCAGATTGCTGACGCCCGGCACAACAATAGCACAGCGTAAGCGAAGCACATAACCTCATAACCTTGTCGGACAGCTGCACTGACAACGTCGGGCACTCATTGCTCCCCATTTGTCACTGTCCGTCACACCACGTCGCGCGAGTGTAGCCCTTTACGTGTGTGTGTGTGTGTATATGTGTGTGTATGCTGCTGATTTGCTCGTTCTCGCCGCATTTTCTTCAGCCACCGGGTACGAGCTACTGGGCGCCTCCATCCATCCGCACATAGTCCAAGTAGGCCGAGACCGGGCGCGCCGTTCTGGCATTTGGCGCTCAGCTGTTCGGTTGGATTTGCATTGTTCGGTGGAAAATGATTTCTTTACCCTTGCCCATTACTTGGGACCGGTACGGGCATCCGACCCAGCGACTGTCTGTCATTTCCTCCGGCAAAGGCCCGATGCTCTTATCACCCGGGCGTCTCGGTGGCTTCGGTTTCTTTGTGCCACACTGGCCACGCCGGGCGCGGACGGGCTATCGTAACATTTTTATTCTATCGCCAGCTTCTATTTTTTTTCTTTTTTCGTTCGCCCCACTCCGTTCGCTGTTGACGCTGTGGGAGTAGAGTGTCATATCGTTATCAGGGCTGACATTAATTTGATGACATCCGCGTTGTAGAAGCCGGCCGGAGGAACCGAGCGAGAAGAAAGAAACGACCGAAAGACAACGGTTCGGGCAAGGACCGGCTGACAGGAAATACGACGCGCTCGTAATGATGGATATTTCCACTCGCCTTCTTCTCCAGTTCCCCTTGGCAGCAGATAGCATGGGTAGTGAAAGGCGACATCACAATAGACCGGTGATGTAAAACGTCAGAACGGGAAGAACGGATGATGGATGTTACATAAAATTTAGTCATCCTTCAGTGTGCAGGCTCGTCCCGGTGCTAGGCTGTAATGAAAACATCAAATTCTCTCAAGGAAGCCATTCCGGGGCTTTTTGCCGTTGCAAACGTGCTTATCACAGCGACGTGCTTTACAACGACAGCATCCCGAATTTTAGCACCCATTTCATGGCTGATGGTCGTTTTAGGTGCAGTAAAGGTGCGTTTTGCAAGCACTCCGTTCGATGGTTTCCGAGTATGGAAATGAAACGCACTTAATTGATTGATTGCCATCAACGGGAAAGGTCATATTATACGATTCATTACATTTCTGCGCGTTCTGGCGTTGAATCAGCATATTGCAACATTTTTCCAACCGAACGGGCGTAAATTATGCTTGCGTTTGTGTGTTTTCCACGTGAACCACGATTAGCATACATGATTGCGAACCATGGCTCCATTCGCTCTTTGGTCGTTCGCTCTCTCTCTCTCTCGTCCATTTTTCAAACCCTCACAATATTGCCAGTAATTGGCTTTCATGGCCAAACGTGAAGGTCAACATTGTGTCAGCAGTAACAAAAAAAAACGCCGGCAAAGATCGGGTTGATGAAAAGCTCCCTCCGAAAACTCGCTGTTTGACGTTTTCCTTTTTCACTGTTTTCTGTTAGTCATTCGTTTTTATTTTTCTGTATCTTTTTTTTGCGTGCGCTCGCGAGCTCCGTTCCTTGCGGGAAGCACCAGTTTTCGACCCCAGTCGGCCCCGATTGTGAGGGATAACAATAAATAATAACACTTTTGATCAAATTTCACCGCGAACAGAACCGAGCGAAGGCGAGCGAGAGAATAAGCAGATAGAGTAGAGAAAAAAGCGCGTTCTGTGGCTGGGCCAGTGGGTGTTTTTCTTTCTTCATATTTTGTTTGCTTTACGATGACTCCCGCTCAGATTATACCTCCTGAATTTCCCCGGGGGCGCATTGGATCCGCCTGCGGCTGCCAGCCGGCCGTTCGGAACATTTCCACCACCGCCTGTGAAGCCTGTCAAATATTTTAATGAACAAACAAACGGCCAACTTCCCTTATGTATTAAATTATTTTCTGTTCTTTGCTACGTGTATTTTTTGGTTCACAAGCTTTCATTATTGATTGCGTGTAAAATATTGGATAGAAACCTGGAGCACATTTTAATGGAATTGATGAAAAACAAAAAAAAACCAAAACGGAGCCTTGTTTCCAATGATGGGAAACAAATTTTAAAGGGACAGTAAAATGGTTTCCAGAAACAGTCAATATTCTCCTTCATTTGAAAATATAAATGTTAAACTTAAAAAAAAACAACCTCGAATCATTCAGATGTCTTTTTCGGTCGGGACGCGTGCTTCTGGATACCAATTAGAGCGGCAAATATTTTGATTGGATTTTCCTGCAAGACCATTCCCAAGCAGAGAATTCCTTCTTCCCATGCTCAGCCAGTTGGCACTTTTTGGACATTCTCATTTTTCTTTCCACACGATCCCCGGAATTCGTACCGAATACCACACGCATCTTCATTCGAGTCAGCGAATGGCAACAACATGCCCGTCCTTGATGGTGTCACCACTCTCATAATACCATTTCCGGGGCAAAAAGCATTAGCCCGGACGAGAGCCGCACGGATAGGCATGAAATCCCCGCCCGCATAAAAGCACACACTCTCACGTGGCTTAGTGGGATTTTAGAGCTAAAGTGCGGTGACGATGCTTAGCCCCCTGCCCGCTGGGTGGGCTCGTTATTTATCCCATTTCGGTGGAAAGCCGGGTCTGATTTTAGATACGCACCGTATGCACACGAGCAACACCTCGTGCTGGTTGCCTTCTTCCGGGGATAGTGGAGCACTAGTGAATGGGCTAACCATGGGCCGGAAAACATAACGCTTCTAATAAAACATTTAAGAAGATAAATAAAACCCCTTAATTCCGGAAGCTTTCAGCTGCACGCGTAACATTACAATGGAAACGGCGCAACGGGATCACTCACAAGCACTCCGGGAAGTGAGAGATGGCTGAACAAAAGCCTTCCCCGGGGATAATAAAGGAAACCCCGGGCCATTTGGCAGGATTCATCATCATCGCCTTCGGGTGGCTGCTGGGTGATGCGGTGTAGTGCAAAAACAATGCCACCATCACGCCCAGCTGGCGACTCCCGGTTCCGCTAGCGAGCCATTCCGGCGAGGTCCTTTTTATGTTCATTTACTTCAGCGCTGCCGGCACTTCACACTTGGAGCTGGTGCGATTTGTGCTGGCGATTTGTGGCCACCGGTTCGAGCAGGGGGAAGATGCAACCGTCGGGTCGGGACCGAGTTCCGCTTTTCCAGGCCGGTGTCAAACGTCGAGCTATTACAAATGATAGTGAGCGGGTATCCCGACAGTGCGCGCGCTCACGGACCACGGAGTAGCGGGAAGATGATTTATTTACACCCGGCCGTAGCTGAAGCCATTTTCCCGGCCAGCCGTCCCACGGAGGCGGAATGGTTCGAGCTCGGGATGAAAAACATTCCATCCTCGCTCGGTGGACACCGTTCCGGGCGGTGCATTTCTTCCGGGGAAACTTTCCGAAAAACAGGGGGTTTAAACTGCGCACATAAATCTCCTGGCATCCAGGGCTAAGAAATGCTTCTTTCCTCTTTTTTTTTTGATGAATGGAATTGCAAAATTCTTCTCCTCATCTGCCCTCCCAGAAACAGGCGTGCATCCAACTTGCAGCTGAGTAAATGCGAATACACTTTAACAACACTCGCGAGTAGTTGAGAAAAACAACTCGAAAACATTGCAAAATAGTTAAGCACAATTAGTAGCGAATCCGGCGCGCGTTTCTTAATTATTTGTTCATTTCAACGCTGCGCTCAAGTGACTACGCCAGACCAGACGGGTCTGGGACGTCTCAAGTGTTTGCTCCGGTGCGATCGCGCATCTGCCGCAACGTTCCGCTCAGTCCAAGGCAAGTGAAACAACATTCACTTGGCAAAAACTTTCGCCGAACGAAGACCTGTTCCCCAGAACACGGTCGATAATTTGCTCCCGCCAACAGTTGGCCAACTTTTCATCTGCAATCATGTTCCTGTTTTGCAAACCCGCCAAAGTTAGGTGGGGTTGAACGCAAAAATGAACAAATAAAAAAAATCGAAACTTACTCGCCCACCGAACGGGGCTGGGGAATACTCCTTTGCATGTCTTTCATGAACATGCAAATTGTTATCTCGATTGTTCTGGTGGGGAA
Source organism: Anopheles nili (assembly GCF_943737925.1). Classification (NCBI taxonomy): domain Eukaryota; kingdom Metazoa; phylum Arthropoda; class Insecta; order Diptera; family Culicidae; genus Anopheles; species Anopheles nili. Next base: position 19,282,921 of record NC_071292.1, read on the forward strand.
ACCTTTTCTCGAGCGGATGCAAAACCGTGTTCCCTACGGAACGGTGGCCGTTGGATCGTCGTTTGCTACATTATCGTTGAGATAACGCCACAAAAGATATGCCCGGTGAGGGCTCCTTCGCCTACTGGTCACGTTGATTTGAATACGAAAGCGCTTCATTTCGATGGTATAATCAATGAATATTTCACCCATTTCGATTGATGTTTCGTGTGGGGGAAAATCAACCTCAAGAAGCGGCTCTACACCCGAGAAAGGCTGTTGCTTGCCTCTCTCACATTATGCCTCTCTTATGGGCATCCTTTAGCGGTAATAAAGATCCTTAAAGGCCCTGCAGGCAGACGGAGATAGGCATGTTTCCGGTGAATATGGTCCCCACCAAAGTGCCGGTCCTGACCGCTGCTGGCAACAAATGGGCGTACAAACGATCACAATTCACACATTCGTCGTGCCCGTCGTGCCTGCCGATGACAGTGGAACCGAAAAATTGCCCATGTTCAGCCATGAGTCATGAGTGCTTCCGCCGGTTACGGTTCCACCATAATGCAGGCACACGCTACCAGTTGATCCTTTCTGTGGCCAAGCGACACACTCGGCTCGAGTTCGCACGAACGCAGAGTAACGCAATCTAATTGATCCACTTTGCCCAAGTGCCTGGATGACAAACGGAAGCAGCCTCGGCAGCGGCGATGTCCTTCACCGGTTCATCGGTGGGATGGGCCATTTCCATCCGGTTAAATGGCCGTCATCTGCCGGATCTGGGTAGCGTCGGGGCAGCTGGCCAGCTAGAACGGCTAGAACACGGTTCGAGTGCTTCCGGGAGCAGCCGTGTCGTGTGTGATGGAGCGATTAAGGAAATATTCAATTATACGCTCGTCCTGCTCACCAGGCTCGTGCTGTCGGGTGTTGCCATCGTATCTGTTGCCGTCTGGGTTTTTGAAACTTTTTTTAGTCACAAAAAAAGAGATTCAATAAGAAAAAAAAACTATACTTGAATAGGAGTTCACTAACAGTCTGACAACATATCCTTCCACGCCGCTGTCCTGATAAGTTTTCTATCAATATCCTTGGCGAGTGATTTTCCCCAACATGTGACTCATGTAACCAGTCCTTCAGTTCTACACTGGCCATACTGCCTCGGTTGCTGCTCCGAGGTAGCGACTGTAATACGTCCACTCGGCCAGGAAACCCTTCAAATTGGCAGGCAGAACCATGAGCCGTAAGGGTACTGGAACGACCACCCCACTTCCGGCATGTCCTTCGGCTGCATGTTAACATGCGTTCCGGGAAACGGCACACAGACCAACGCCAGCCGGAACCGTACCGGCCGAACTGGTTTCGCTTGCTACACGCGGCTCGAATGACCGACGGCACAACGATCGCGTTCCGGACCCCAACTCAGCGAACCGATGTAACGTTGAATTTCCGCATCACTCTCGCTTAGGGGTTGTTTCGATGCAAGTTTCGATTGTGCAGGCGGGTGAGAAGTCACACAAGTTAACAACTACCCGCCGGCTCGGTTGCTATGGGCATTTCGCTGCCATGCTATGTTCGTACACGAAACATTGCGTTTCATTGGGAGGAACCGAGACACTATCCGGACGGCGCAATGATGGCGTTGATGATATTCCTTCGTGCGTCACGGTGATGGTATAGCATCACATCGGTGGTGGGGAGAAAAAAAAACAAAACACAAATGATTAGGGAGTGGGAAAAACCGTTGCCTGGCAGCGTGATGACGTTTGGCAACATCAGCCCAGCCTACTTTGGCTACTCACGATAATAAACAACCGCCAGAAGCCGATGACGGCATGACAGTTTTCTTAACACACACGCATCGTATTCGCGCACGCAGCGTAATATTTCGTTCCAGACCGCGGTTTTCCTGGCAGCGGGGCATGATTTATCGCAACGTACTGGGGCAGGTACTGCCGGGTGCAGCTACCTCGAGGTGCTCTCGCACACGCTTAGTGTAAAGTAAACATTTATTGCCCATCAAACCGTGCGCGCCATTCCGAGGGGAATGTAATCAAACACGATGTTAATGATCGCAAGGAATGTGACAACGTAATGAGACCGTGAGTGAGCGAAGGAAAGAGTGAGAGAGAGCGTGGTAGTGTGCTTGTGAGTGTTGTTGCGTGTACGTGTGTTGGTGCTTTCTCGAAGAAGTTCGCAAGGATGCGAACGATATTCGCACGTGCCGTACCTCGTTTCGGAGCCTGCCCTGGTGCCTGGTGGGTCAGCGGTAGCGTGGCAGCGGGACCATGCAAAAATCGATGTTAATGGCGCCGCGCACTGGTACGGCGAATGCCCCGAATGCCCCGAGTGCCGATAATGGGGTCTGGATTTAGTGCGTGACCAGCATTACCACAACCAGAGTCGCGCGCCGGTTTTTTGGGGAGGAAAACTCGTGCGAGACACAGAGAACCGCGTGCTGTGCGTGTTGTTGCGTGTGGGGCGTGGAAATTGAGCCGAGACCGTGGAAAGCGAGCCGGTGGCACCAGTGAGCCATGTTGGCCATGCACCATCTGACGCCGGTGGAAGTTACCCAAATCTCCAACCTGCACACGGTGAGTTTTCTGTCGGGTGTGTATCCGACTGTCGATCGATGGGTGAGGCTCGATGGCTGAACCCAAGTAAAACACGTAACTGAAAAAGGCCCACCAGTAGTTCGGAGAAATGAAGCAAAACTTTCTAATAAACTAAATCCCCCCGGTGGTGAGGGTTTGGAAGCCATTTGCATGAAGCTCGGTGTGAAACATGGCGGTGTTCGAATGAACGAGCGTTCGAGGGCTGAGCAGATATGAAAACAAACCCTCAACTAACCCCTAACCCTTACGCCCTAGGTCAAGCGACTTCGAGGTACGGGTTACGGATTGCTTTCAAATTCCAAACTCCTCACGGGCATCAAAGGATGAGCAACTACTCTGTGGAGGGTAGCACAGACAGATTTGCCCCTGCAGCACGCTTCTTCTGGGGAACACAAACATGGGAATCTAATTAAATTTTCACATTCTCTTCTCACCTCACCACGCCACGTGGCACGTGAAGGCAACGCCCCAAAATCCATCACTAGCAACCATTCGGCACGTACAGGGCCACCCAAAAATGGCTCGAAATAAATATGCAAGGGTGTTGCGTTCCGAGGAAACACCAAAATAAGCCGCTCCAGTCGGTCCGCTCCCGCATACCGGGCATTTCGAGTGAAACGTGGGCTCACCTTTCCATTGATGCGAATATTACCCACCCACCGACCAGCCGGCTCATTTAAATCGTGGGAGCACAGCGCCTACCATTGAAATGTACCCCGCACCGAAATGCTTTCGCTTTTGGCGCGCTAATTAACGGTGGCTAACCGACGACGACGGGCCGGAGAAGGTCAACGCTAACGATTCCTGGAAGGAGATCGGAGCACTCTTTAGGAGCTAATTATCCGTTAACAGCTTTCGCCCCCCCGCGGGTTGTGGTTTCGTTCGATTCGGTGGCCTTTGGAGTGGCCACAAAGAGCAAAAAGTTTATCCCCGTTGTGATTTAATGCTGATATTCGTTAATCGTGATGCTGAGGTTTCATGTAAGCATTTTACAGCAGCTCGTTTATAATCTCAACGTTTGATGTGGCAGCTGGTTTGACTAGGATTTTCTGCAACGATTCCGTTTTTTCGTACACCGGTTGCTTTTTGCAAAACGTTGCCTCCCCCAGATTTATGCAACCCGCCCAACAGGTGGCAAAAGATCGCGCGATAGTGCTGCGAGAAGCATTTTAATTAAAATCTGCCGAACCAACTGGCGGTGCTTGCAGCAGATTCCAATTCACGTATTTATTTTGCACCGTTCCCTTTGGTCGCTGAGTGTGGACCTCGTAGAGAGTAAGTGGAGAAAATAAAAACAAACAAACGAACGAACCACGAGAGAATTTTTCTTGCTTCTGATTTTTTTTCTTGCTCTTGAATTCCTCTATCTATAACTGGTGGAAAATTCCAACACAATGCCCGGCCACATTCCCCGGCTGAGGTCGAGGTGCGAACGAATCGGCGGGTGTCAGACTTTCGAGTTGCAGCAATTATAATAATTAAATGTTCCTGCTCAGCTGCCGCCACCACCGGCACGTTGTGGTTTGAGGGTTATGAACACCACGCCATAGATAATGTGCCTCCACCGGTGAATCGATCGAACAAGAAGGTGCAGCGGGCTCGTTTCGGACGCTCGACATAGTTTGTCTGTAACGAAAGTGCTCACCGTTGCTTAGAAAGCTCAGCCGCAAATTGCTTTCACAAACTCCACAAGCGGGATCTCGATCCCGCCAGCCTGCGGGAGCCTGATGGTGAGAATTTATTATGCAAATTGCTTCATTTAGGGGTACCCCTCTGTGTCGGTCAGCCGGTGCAGGTGATCTTCGAAGGTCAGCTGGGTGAATTAATTTCGCACCAGCTAGCTGGGACTTAAGCGCAGGATTTATCGAAACGGTGGATGGAGCGTACCATCGGGCGGATAAAATCGATATCGATCGATCGGTACCGGACAGGGACAAATTGGGAAGAGCTTCGGGTTAGCCTAGGTCACTGGTTGAGTGCCACGTGCTTTAGGAGGAAGCGAGAAAGTGCTGTCCGTGTGCCAGCGCATCCCGGAAGGTGTAGCTTATGAAGCCATTTGTGCTTAATTTACATGAGCCACGGATGTGCTCGTTTCCCGAAGGGTGGCATCGATAATTAACCAGCTCATAATTAATTACTTCCTATGTGGTATGGTATGTAACGCGAGAAGGCAACCATTGAGTCGTAATTGGGCGAACAGACAAAAAAACACACACACTAAATGTTAATTGTTTTCGTCAATAAAAGAACGCACTCGTCAGCCAGCGATGGAAAAGTTTTCACAATGTTTCGTTATTTCGAACTTGTCGTATGGAAAGTGTACTCTTAAAAAGTGCACTCCGTTTGCCACCGACCCCGGCAGAGAATCGAATAAATCGAAGGCCATGCAAAACTCACCGTGACGGTTATGAATATTAATGCACTGGTTCGCGGCGGATGGCACCGTGACGGGTGATCGAAAACCCATGGCGGCACCATGTCGGCACCGATGGAACACCACCAAACCAGCAAAGGAATTAAATTCGGCGATACAGTGTTACCGTGTCCCTTCGAACATGGGTGGGTGGAATTTTAATACCGTACCTAGTGCTGAACATTCGCACACGGAACAAACATCCTGCCCGGGCTGACGGTGCAAATTATTGATATATTATTCATGACAGGCAAACGAGCTTGGATGCCATTCTCTGGGGCGTTCTCTTCTTTTTTTTTCTTGTACTCTTTGAGCCACCCATCACGGGGGCTCTGATTTTGGGTGAATTTCATTAGCCCACAATGTAACATGTGGCCAACTCGACAACGACATGTGTCTCGCATCCCTATATGCGTGCTGTACGATTTTAAGCCCCAGCTAGACCATAATTGCTGCCGAACGAGTTGATCTAATTTGCGCGCGGAGTGTAATCGCAGATGTTTGAGCCCATTTAATTTAATTATAAATTGCTATGGGACGCGGTGACGCTACGCGTGAGGGAAAAACAGGAAAGACATCCGCTTCAGAGCAATTAAATTGCTCGCTTTTTCCAAGGGGCGGCTGTCATTTGGGGAAAGCTTTAATTAATGGTCGATCATGTGGAGATTTCGCAAAACTCTCCAGCGCATGCTTCTAGCTTTTATCATCGCCAGCGGGACTGTCTATAATTTTCAAGCTGTAAATCTCGGAACGAACATGCATAAAATCTGCCACCCCGTGGGGTTGTGATTCCCTGCACGTGTGTTTTGACTAATGCATGCAGCATGACACTTACATCGGTGCATCGGTATGCATCGATGCCGGTGGTGTCGATGTGCGGTTCGCAAACCGCATCCCTTACGGTGCAATCCCTCCATAACACCTGCAAACGTACTCCGGTGGCATTAATATTCAGCAGGCAGCCTGGCACCCGTAGTCCTGGCCATTGCCGAAGGGAAACCATGGAAGGATCGTGTTACACTGCGAGTGGAGTTTTTGATGCGGTAGCAAATGGTGGAAACCGTACAACGAGGTTTAGTGGGTCGAGAAGAACCCATTACTAACAAATCGACCGAAGCGAACGCATCCTTGCTGCTGGGAAATGGTTCGCAGTAACGCGGCAACCGTGCATGCTAGTTCCGTGTTTACGAATGTATTATTTCATTTCCCCACAAGCCACCGGGATCGCTGTGCGTGCGTAGTATTTAAATAGAACTAGAGGCAAAAGTCAGAGTTGTAAATATGTATATACATTGTAGTCATGTTAGTTAGCTCACTATCTTTACGCTATTTCGTCCACACATCCACACAGCTCATCCTGGAAATCAACAGCGAGGTAGCGCTGTTCCGAGACCTGCTCATCCACGTCGGCCAATCACGGGATAGCCCCGAGCTGCGAGAGAAAATTCGAAAGCTGCGCCGATCCTGCGTCGAGGCCTGCAAACACACCGCCGCCCTAATACTGCCGCAAATTCGAACGTAAGTACGACTCACCGGGGTTTGGGTGCATTTGCAGCAGCAGCAACAGCGATGCTGCATTCCCATTGTCAACGGCGTCGTTAGGCCCAGGGCTGCCCCCGGAAGTTGTTGCTCTTGCAAGTCCCAGCACTTGTAGCGACTACCGGCTTGCTAATGTACTCCTGCTCTAACGCACACCGCAGCGGTAACGATCGAAAAAGCTCGCTTCCCGACCGTCGGCGGAGAGCGCACACCCTAACGAGATGCAAACAAGGCGGCCCTTCAAAGTGGCCGGAAGTTGTTTTCTCGAATGAGCTGTTGGAAATTGCTCGGCCAGTTTAAATATTTACCCGCGTCCCTTGTCCCACCGAGTGGGACAAACACAGACACACACACGTGCGCGCGAGGGGTCCTTCAGGGAGACTGGGCTCACTTCAGGGTGCTTGGGGATTTTCTTGGCCCAGCGCGTGGGCAAACTTTGCACTATCATAGATGGTGCCATTGTCGAGCCTGCCCTGCAGCAAAAAGGAAGCAGGGTCAGAGAGACTTGCTAAGGAGAAGATGGGGGAGAGAGTGTGCATTTCTTATTTGTAAAGTTTTAGCGTCTTTTTACGACGCAATGAATTATAGAACTTATTCCCGGGGGAGGCAGAAATGCAGCCAAAGTCGGTGGTACAGATTTTACGAATACCGTACCGCTGGCAAAGAGCAACAGTGTTCGTGAATGCGTGTAGTTCTGGCAAGAACAACAGAGCATTATGTAACACCGCATGGGAAGTAATGATGTCTTCCACACACACACACACACACACACACACACACACTGGGATCATCTGCTTCGTAATGTCCTTGCAAACAGCTAGCCTGAGTCTGTGCAGAATTATCCAACAGCGCTGGTACCTTGAGGGTGTGGGAAAACTTACATAATTTCAATTCGTAATGAAGACATCCGCAACCGCGTGCCACAAGTACCAAAGCAGCACCAACTGACAACGTACTGCTGCTTGCGAAGCAATGAACTCCCAAGCAAACCCAGAGCATCCGATCCGATAATCTGCCGCAGAAAAGCAAATATAATAAACAACAACAGGTTTCATAATTTATGCAATTTATTTCATTTCCCGTTCCCGTCACGTCCAAAGTTGTCCGAGGCGGGTGGGGGGGCTTTATTATTTTACATTTCTTTTGTACGCCCTGGGTCTCACAGCCGTTATCCTTTCCTGCTTTCGTGCAGCATTCACAACCACACACATACACATCGGACAGAACCGAACGGTGGTCGTTTGTTCGGTGACATTCGAAGACCTAACGAGCGGGCGTGCCGGACTCCGCTACGTGATCGTGACTATTTCTGTTGCACTGGGCGAAAACGAACGCGAAAACCACGCTCTCGATGCTAGTCCTTCTCCTAGTGGACGGGGTTTTTTTTTTCTCGACCGCATATGCAGCCCCGTTTGCACGTAGTTTTTGATAGAGTTAGCTTTAACCAATAACGTGTGGCGTGGAATTGAAAGCGTGGCTCATGCTATTTACCCTGAATTTACTTCCCGTTTCATTCGTTTACACGCAATTAGCGCAAAACGAACAGGGCGAATAAAATATTACCTCATTAAAAATTAAAGACCACCTTCAATCAGTCACTTTTTTCATGCAAATGATGCGCTCTGTTTGGAGCGATTTTTGCACCACCGTTCGCCGCGTGATTAACATCGTTCAAGGCTTCATTCATGCAACCCGTTCGGTGCGGCTTTGACTTGACTTTCGTACCATGATTGCTGCCATTTACCGGTCGCACCAGGCTCCGTTCGAAAGGTGCCAAACGTAAGGACGACCGTCGTATTCAGCACGAGTCCTGCCCGCGGCACAATCACAGGATAATCCTTGCTGCGCTTCTCATTTCATGCCACCGCACGGAATCGCCGTGTGTGCTCGCGAATGGTCGCAGGAATTGTGGCGTCGCGAGAGAGAAAGAGAGCAACAAAAAAACAGATGGCTTTTCTTGCGCGGTAAGCGTGCGAGAGCCGCACGGAATCCTAAATATTTCCCGAGAACGACCGGAGGCGTAAAAGCGCACCGTACCAAACGGGCAACGAGAAGCCGGTGGGCCATTCGCGCACGTCGCGAACCTTCCCGGGATTATGGAGTTCAAATAATTCCCCGTAAATCATCGCATCGCACTGCGACTGATGCCGGTGGTGACACCATTTGCACAGGTCCGCTACGGAATTTAACGGTCGGCTGGAGCTAGTTGGGCCGCCTGGGGTGGGAAAAAAACGAGCGATCGGTCATAAATTCTGCCGTCCCTCGTCGTAGCTTCGTGCGCCTCCGTGTAACTGGGAGCAGTGTTATTGTAAAATATTTATCGCACCATCGCCTTCTGCCTCTCGAAATAGACAAAATGCATAGAACGGGCTCCTTCCGGGTGGATTTTTTTTTATCGCCGCTAACCAGCTCTTGTGGAACGGACCCAATGGATTGACCATGGGTGAGCCGTCCAGCTGCTACCCGGCGGTGAGCACGTTCTTAATCCCTGTTGGAAGGATTTTTGCGCGACGAAACGCATAAAAAACAAACCCATCTGAGTTGATATATTGGTCAGTATTTTGAGAGCGAACAAATTTGGCAGCCCAGGAATGGTTCTTCACTAGAGATGGCTTTTCCGAGCGGATGTGCCGGACGCAGCTGTTAAATGGACCGGGACGAAACGTAACAAGTCATTCAAATGATACAAAAAAACGCTACGGTCAGTTGGAGAGCTAAAAGCCAAAAAAAGTATTGCAAAGGAGCTAGAAACAAGGCATATTATTTGTTATTGTGTATCACTCTTAAATGGAATGGATTAGGCTAGCATATACGTAAATATCACATGTTAGGTAAAACAAAGTCGCAGTAGGCCAAATTTGAACCTGAGTTTATTTGAATGGGATTGTTTTACGTTTGAATCCTTTTGCACAGGACAACAGGGCACATGCTATGCTTCGCATGGTTTCAAGCATACATTCTAAGGTTACACAGACCGCTGCAGTGGATTTTGGCTAAACACCGAGCCGAATTCTAACCGCAACCCGTCACATCATCTGCAACCACAACAAACTCGTCCAATTAGGGTACGAAGCAGTGGCCGACTGCTACCAGAGATCAAACAGACAGCATGCTGTCAAACATGCTCCACTAGCAGCTGTTTGCCTCGGCAAACGGTTGGGTACGGCTGGCAGGAGATTATTATTATCATGTTTCATCGGCAGAACGTGGATTTATGCGGCCCATAATGAATGGAAGGGCGCTGGAATAGAATACTTCTGCTATTAATTACACATTTTCCATAATAATTAATTATTTGCATGAATACTAATATCAATCTACCCGAAAACGAAACTTTATGCTCATGCGCTACATTCAGTACACAACTGCTGGTACTCCACTGAAACGTGTTCTGATTATTCTTTATTAAAAGTCCTCATAGGTACAGGGGTTCTACGAACTCTGGCCCGAACTTCGACTCTCTCACAAGCTATATTGAATTGATGCAAAACTTTCCTAACGAATTCATCGCTCAACCGAACGATCGTGTTCATTTCACCTGGCAGCACTTGGGGTGAAAAAATAGGACTTTAGCAAGAACATTTATCAGCTACTTCACGAGCTGCTTTCCGTCGATTAGCTCCGGTGCAGTGCTTTGTACACTTCCTACCGAACATTGACGAGGGTTCCTCTGCTAGAGCATCGGTAGTAAAAGTTGGACAAATTTTGAACAACAACCTCCCACTGAGCCTGAGATGTGGGATGGATAGGCAAAAGCCTGCGAAGCAATAGCGACACATGACGAGGGCCTTTCGAAGCAAGTGAAGCAGCCACGCTTAATGAAGTACATTAATTATGAACGCGTCCCCCTTACCGTGATGGTGTGCGATCGCGCGATACCTGGTACCGGGATGGAGCGCGTAAAAGTAAAGCACGAAAAAAAAATCCTCGTAAATTCTTGAGCGCGCCGGAAAATTGTTTTCCACGCTCGCACGTGGCCCACTTTCATGCCTTTCATTCGCCTGTGCCTGTACCCCTCACAGGCGCACATAAATTACGTCTTCCTTTCTCGGATGCTGGGTACGAGATTCGATCCGTTTTGATATTGTTTGACAATCGCAGGAAAAACACGTCGCTCGTATTTGGGTTTGGAAGGCGTTTGCGTCTCACTTGCTGGGTGGGAAACGATGGATGAAAAAACTCCTGGAAACTCCTGTCAGGAAACGATAACAGAGCTAACTACGCTGCGCAAACGAAGATAAGTATGATTACATTCTACATTCAACACCCACCTAAAACACGCCGCCCCGCCTTATCGATTGTTTCGATGGGTGGTTTATTTTTTAAGCGCGCCTGTGTGAGTTTGCGTGCGCTTTATTCTACGCCAAATTACGGTGCCCGTATCGGCTAACTTAATCAATACGGCACGCCGAGATTGAAGTGGCTTCACGAGCTTATTCGAAATTCTAATCAATTCCCCGCGCACCGTCCGTTCGCTTGTGTGCTCGTTTTTGCAATAAAAAAACCGCCTCCCCCGCGGACGCCATATGCACAAGAAAAGCGAAGAGTGTGAGATGGTCGCCCCGAAGCGTAGTCAAGCGAAAAATTCAACCAGATGCGCGATGTGGCACGGAAGCGAGAGAACCGAAACGGAATCGAATCTTTCCGTTTCACGAGATCACTCAAAAGTCGATATCATTTACGCGCAACGGTGGCGCCGTCGATCTCGGGTGGGGTGGAAAATTGATTGGTTATACTGTTTTCCCATCCCGCTCGCAACCCTCCGGTGACTCTTGACGGTTCGCCTTTTGTGCCACACCAGTGGGGTCGGGAAGGGTTTGAAAAATAAAAAAAAAAAACAGGACGCCCGATACGGCTCATCGGACGCAGGATGCTCGGTTGCCTGGGTTCTCCTAGAAAGCACACCGCCACGAGCAGCGATATTGTTTTCCCATTATCGGTGCCTCACCCGTTCGGAAAAGGGTGATCAACGCCGGAACGCCTGTGCCGACACGCGCTGATTGAAGATTTTGTGCCGCACGCCTGGAGACTCCTGGTGCCTTTTCACCTGCTAACGTCCGATGGAGACGCCTGGTGCTTTTCACCCTAGGGTTCGGAAAGAAGAGCTGACCGGTTGGGTAGGTGCTGCTCATTAATGTTCACAATGCGCTCGAAAGGAGCACCACGGTGCGGACCGATGTCGGATCGTTTGCATTAAATTGAAGCCCTGCGAATTGCCCTCGTGGATGGGGATGTGAATACGTGGACACCGGTGGTGCGCTTCGGTGAAGGAATTAAATTATGTGCTGCAGATTTGATCAATTCAAAACGTAAAACAATCAAATGTAACGCGTGTTCATTAACCTGCCTGGCAAATGAAGCTGCAAATTCGATTGTCATACGCTCTAATGATTGCCCTTTGCCTGAACGGGTCTATTTTCATGCCCCAGTGGATTGGAAAAATATGCACGAGAGCGATAGGAAAAGGCACAAAACGCCATCTCGCTCTTTCAATTGTGAGTGCACGAATGATAAATTCAATACATTCATTTGCAAACGAACATCCACGCCATTACGGTTTTCCCTGCCAAGCTGAAGTGATGTGAGATTGTATCGTTGAATTTTCCAGAGAATATCGAAACACTCCCGTAAGCTCATGAGAATTTCAAGGCGTATTTTCATTTCTACACGATCGTCTTGCGGGCTGCTTCCTAGACCCCGGCAAGTATCACGAAAATGGAGAAAGCGTGTTCAGCCGCAAAGGGCATGCCATCCTTTCACCATCTTTGGCACACATTTCGCGAAGGCCTACGCCTAGAGGGAGATAGTTTATTCCCCAGACGCACCAAATCCCAACGTCTTTATGGCTACTCTTCCGAAAACCTACCGCTTGGTAATAAACCGTCCACACTATTACGGTTCCCTAGCGCACGTTCTGCAAACGGAAGTGATAAGTAGAGCTTTCGAGTCTCTTTCCACAAGGGGGTCAGACGAATCTCAATAACACCCTCTGAGGCTGATGCCAGGATAAAACAATTAGCCTCACCAGCTTTGATCGCTCTTCAACTTGCCAGTCTAGTGTGGCATTTATTTAGCTAATTAACTGCCTCCCAATCCCAACGGTAGCTCGCACGAGTGGTCTGAAACCTGCCAGTTGTCGATAGGTTTTTATCTTCACTCACCAATAATCCCTTACGCTGCTGTTTCTCTCTTTCTCCCTCCGTTTGATTGCATCGTCAGTTCACCCACGACACGATCGTATTTCATCATTCTTGTAACCGTAACTTTTTTATGCCTCACCGGATTGACCACAAACCGATATCTTGGGTTGCACTTTCCGTTTCAATCTGTGTGACCTACATTCACTGGAAGCGGTAGTGCATGTGTAACTGTTTCCCTTGCTGCAATCCTTCCCTTGGGTTTTCACTCGGCTTTCGTTCGTACGCTCGAAGCTCGTAACCCAATTACGATGCCACCGCTGCTAATAGGAAGTCCATTCCGGACAGTCAGCGAGCTAACCAACACGGCTTGGTTCGAGCTCGACGACGAAGGAAATCCTGACTGCCGCCCTACCAGTTCGTTACCGCTTTTGTACACTCCGACCACGCTGACAATAACGTGCGCGATAGGGTGGCTCTGGAGAATAGGGTATCTTGGTACGCGTTAGGGCAGGCTCCAGTGTTGAGGGAACTGTGTCAACGTACATCGAGAGCAGCAAACATTCGGGCAAACATTATTGGCTATTACCAAGGCGGAAGATTGCAGCAAAACGAGGGAGAACGGGTTTCCAACTTTATGGGGGTTTCTACTTGTTCTGTTTTGTTGGCTTCATTTTTCGTCCCTCGCTTTCACACCGAAGAACCGTAGGACGAGTTTGGGAGCTCGTTTCGTCGATGCTTCCTTTTGTAACACTTTCCAACGCTTAGTTGGAATGATAATCCCCCCATTTTCTCGCTGCACCATGAACAATGCGCGAGATTGGGAGCGCAAAAGGGATATAAATAAAAATCGATACCATCGTGTAAACACAGTTAAACAGCGGCTTTCGTTTTGTTCATCTCTCTCTCTCTCTCTCTCTCTCTCTCTCTCTCTTTCCATCCTCCATCAACAGCGCGATTGCGGAAGGCATCCTGACCGACAACCCCCATCTCGTGCTGCTGTTCTATCTCGCTCAGCTCTTCCTGCGGGAACTAATCAAAAGCCACCGGTTGGTGCAGGTAATACCGATGGACATGTCCGGCTATTACGGTAAGTTCGACGACCTACATTACCGGCCAAAAGCCCTGCCCATCCATCAGGCGCATCTTCCGCTTCATGTCGTTCCAGAGAACCGCGCCGGCCCGTCCAATCTGGGCAACGTGATAAGTCAGATACTGCTCTGCAAGCAAATTACGCCCGACTTCAACCAGGAGGAGCTGTGCAGCATCACGAAGGACTCGCAGGAGATCGCCCGAATACTGCAGGAGCTGCAGGAGTTCATGCCACAGCAGGAAAACTACCTGGGTAGGTACCTACCGGGGGTGAGATTGGGATTTTCGTCCATTTTTCTTCCTTCCCTACACAACCCTATCCATCACTGGGTTGCTGAGGTTTGCTGGATCTAGGATTTTATCTTATCCCTTGCGCTGGTCGATCTCCACCCCTGGTCGATGGTTCTCGGTTAAAGAAATATCGTCCACCCCCCCTGCTGAGGAACAATATAGCTCCTACTGACGGCGGGCGGTCCGAATGCGATTGATGCGATTTCACGTGCCCGTCCGTTCGACTCTTTCCAGAGCGCTCCATCGCCCTGACGGCCGAAATCAACGGACCCTGGCCGGCGAAGCGTCGGCGTGGTTCACTCTACAAAAACATGGGCCTGCTGTGCTGCGTATCACGGCCAAACTACCTATGAACGATGACGACGACGGACGGGACGGTACCCTTCCGATGGCCATCCGGTTGATCCACAACCGCAACCTGCCCGCCACCGACCGAATGGCCTCCCATCCTTCGCTCCCTTGGTTCGTTCTTTAATCAAAAACCCACCGACACAACAATGAGCTCACGCTCGCCCCTACCACAAGGACACTCACTCCGTGGATGCAACGAAAAGCGGGCCGCGGTTCCAAATTTACCACCCGGTAGGCCCGTTACCATCGCACCCATCGAGGATGGATCGAGCGCTGTAATGGAATGAAAAATAAGGCCAACCAACCTGCGCCTGCACCTGCGCGTTCCATTTCACCGGCAGCCGCAGCAGGGGCTGAAATCGGGACCCCAAAAATAGCCGCTTCGAGCGGGGAAGGCTGCTGCATCCGAGCCGCTTGATACATTGCGGCAATAAAAAGTGCAACCGAGTGGAACGAAATCGAGGCTGCGACGGTGGCTGCGACGGTGGCTGCGGAAACAGGACACACCGACAGGAGCCGGAAAAAAAGAGTGGACGAAAAACTAACGTTATCGTGCCGGCGCATGGAGCGAGCAAAGCGTGAAACATTCTGCCCACAGGTATGAGGAGCCTTTTTTTTATTATTATTTTTTTTATCTCTACTTTATTTGCCATTTTTCGTTTCGGGGTTCGCTGCTCCACGGTTCCCTTCGGGTGGGGCTGGTTAGTGTAAGGAAAATTTCCTACGGTTTGGCCGTTCATTGTTTTTCCTCGTGTGTTACCGCAACGTTACGGTTCCGTTGAGATTATTCGATTATAGCAAAACAACAACAACAAAAAAAGCTCGGAGAAAAGAGATTGATTGGTTCCAGCGAATCGGTCGACTGTGGTTGAAAGCCATGACAAAAAGCTCGCCTTTGTTCCAAAGCACACATGCTGCGCACAAACATGTTTCTGGGAATGGGTGATAATATTTATGCTTTCAACCGTTACTCAAGCCCGCTGGGTTTTTTGTTCGCTGCGGCCTTAATTAGTGATTTGAATTTGAAACGTTCCAATTGCTGGAAATTTAGGCACGTTTTGCGTGGTTACATTTGCATAATTAAAAGCTCGGTTTATGCTGGCGCTCACAACGGGTAGCGATAATTGCAACCGATAAACCACCGGTGCTCGCTGTACCTCCTGCTCAATCACTAATCCCTGATCATAATTATGCTAACAAAGCGGGGCATTATGATGAAGTTATCAATATGTGAGGCTTACTAGGCGAAACATTTGGACGGTCTATCGATAGATCGTGTTTTTCGTCCTCCCAACGAAAGGTGGGCAGACACGGTACGCTTTTTCCTTAATTTCCATAATTCATGTGCATGTGAAAGTCCGGTAATTATTATCGACGTAAACAATTGCACGCTAACTAACGGTATGACGAGCATTATTGAAATGATGTGATTAGAAAATACACCCTATGTATAGGATTTCGTTTTATGACAAACAACAGGATCGTTTACGGAACATCTGGAACGGTATTTTGTGTTCATTTGATTCACATCCTCCTTTCACGGGAGGCTTGAAATTTTCTACCACATAGATTGAGGGGTGAAATTACAAGAAAACAGAAAAACATACCTTTTCAAAGAAGTAAATCCACCAGCGTAAACATGGGAACCTACCGTAAACGGGAACACATAACCATTAATCAAAGGCGGCGGGGAAATGAAAAGAAAACAAAAAAACATACGGCTCGCTTCCTTTCCTTTGTGTGGGTTGTGGCACGCGATCAGGCAGTTCCGAAATTCACTCGACCAGCCCAGCCAAGGACGGGAGTGTATCGTTTATGCTTAGTTCAACCACTCACTTCCCTTTCCGGCACAATTACGCCGCCATTGAAACGGCTTTGGTTCATTTGTTTGGCTCGTTCACCCCGGGACGAAACATTTAATGGAAGTTTAATCAGGCGGAAAAAATATTATCCCGGCCAGTGCTCACCCTTCGAGCCCTGAGGGATTGGTCGCTCCATTTCGGGCGAGCAGAATGATTTCATTAAGGCAATTCCGCGCCGGAACGCCATTTCCGGCGAATGCGACGATCATTTCAATAACCATAACCACCTAATGGTCACGGCGTAAATATTGGATTAGAATTAGTGTACCGTTGTGCGCTTGCTCACCCCCGAAAGGGATCCTCCATTTCATGGTGAGCATTCGAAAATGGATTTAAATGCTCGGAAGCACCATTGGTCTGATGCACCAGCCGCCAGATGGTATCAGCTAATTACTAGATGACCTACAATGGGGGGTGAGATGTAGAGCTTCTTTTTCGGGTGGAAATTAGAATGCCTTTCCATTTTCACGGTTACCTCGGGAGTGAGCCGATCCTCGCACAGCTTCAGCAGGTCAAAAGCGAATGGGGACTACTACTTGATTGAATTTAGAACCGATGCATTAGTTGATCTTCGTTTGTTTTTTTTTTTGTGATGCTTGTTATGTTCTTTTATTTGTTTTATCTATTTGCTCCTGATGGGTAAATGTTTCACGTTCTAGTGAAAATTAAAACAGGAAAAATCACAACCGTTGGCCGACGACGTCGACGAGCAGTAGTACATTTGTCATAAGAACAAAAAGTTCGACAAACAGACGAACAGATTAAGAAAATATCAACATAAACAAGTTCGTTCCCAATGAGAGATAAACATATACTCGATTGTAAAATACTGAGCAAGACGTCTTGAGCGAACGTGAAAATAGTACAGTAATGGATGTACAAAAGCAATATTTTCGGTATATGTTATTCAATGAGTTTTGTACGTTCCCTCTAGCGAGGTTTGCTCAGAAAACCCCACAAGAACGAGTTTGCTAATAAGGACATGCAAAGCATTGAAAAATGTACGGAATGCCGGAATGCTGGGAGAATATTTTCAAAGAGGCGTTGAAACAATATGAAATGAATCAAACGATCTACAGCTAGGATAGTCAGTCTGCAAAAACGTACGATTTTTAAACTGCACTAAAACACTTTCTAGTACAGATTTGAGATTTTTTTCCCATGGCACATTCACACCGACACGCACACCGACGGACACGAAGCAAACGTCTCTAAAATGATAAAGTATATGAATATGAAGCAGTACGATCATGTTGTTGTTTTAATTTTTTAAGAGTAAAATTTACTACCTACTATAGTGTAATCATTTAGCTAATCGCCACTTCCCACCCGTAGTAGTGGATGGATGTGGTTAAAAATGGTGTCGCAAATGTCATACGGTCATAAGGTTCGATTGACTTTCCCACACAATCCTTTTCTCACGTGATAGCAGATGAGAACGCAGTGGAGAGAATCGAGCGATCGCTCTGTTGGATAATTTTAATTCCATTATGCACCCTCGCATGGTGTCGAAACCGACGCGAAACCGGACGGGCGAGGGATTTAGTTTACTAAGTTTAGTGATAACTGTGATATAGATGTCCTGTTTGTCAATTTGAACAGAGAAGAAAACAAAAAGATGTATGCAACACGTTATTCGCGGCAACCATGCGGCTGAATCTAATGAAGCTGACTAACCGGTCAAATGGGCCGGTGAATTGAGAGGTATAAGTTTCGGATGAGTTAAAATTTGAGTATATCGTCACGATAGCATCCATGTGTCCTAGTCGTAGCCGTAGAATGTTAGAGCACTAGCGAGCCCTCCGGCCGGTGGTTGATTGCCCGGGGCTCGTGCCATGCACACGAACAAACACAAACACCGATTATTCACACTTTACGCAGTCGTCCCGTAGCATCGTAAATCAAACAATAGAAAGTTAAATCAAATCATAAAGCACGCTAGAACACTGTTACTAGAGAAACTGTCATAGTGCGAAACAATGCCAGGGCATCTTCGTTTGAATTTTGATGGTTAATTGTTCGGGCCGTTTATTTCCATAGCACCACAGGATCACGCATTTCATTTGATCGTTTAAAGGAAGAGATGCTTTTTATTTTATTTTTCCCAAACTTTAAGCCTTCTTTGCGTGAATATGGTGGTTCAGAAAAATGATAAACACAACTCGTAGCATTGTTCGCACGCATCATTACAAGTCGGTAACACCAATCAAAACAAATAAGAGTAAACCAAACAAAAAAATGAATACAATACAGCAATCAAACGGAGCATAGCGTTGTATTTTACTTGCATCAGAGTTAATCAGATTCAGACAAATATCGACACATATACACGCCCGTCACGCAAAACCACGAGTACACCAATGCCGCCGGCAACATGGCAGGTGGGCAGGTTAATTAGTATGCAATCAAAATAATATACATATAATTATCGTTCCATTGCGTAAGAAAGGAAGTAAAACTAATACTGCAAACGAACGCCCGCACGTGTCGGCTTAGAGTAGGATGCACCGGATGCAGCACGGAAACGGCAGGCAAACGGGCAGAAGAGCAAACGGATCAATGTAAACCAAAAAGAAAAAAAAAGCAACAAGATGTGTATAATGTCTTATTTCGTGGACCAATGTTTCTTACACACAGAAGCCAACTCACACGTACACACACACACACACACTCTTATGGATACATCGATGCACGCACCGGAAACTCTCGTGTAACGCATAGCATCGGATGCATTCGAGCGTGTTAAGTAACGAGGTAATCAAATCGGATCATTTCGTCCTTCGCACAAGCTTCGTTTTTATTTTTCCGCAGTCCATGTAGGTGCGATAATCGGTTTATTCGTAGGCAGAAAGCATAATGGAACACGTAAAGACGTACAGCCGTACAATTTTCGGTATAGCCTCCGTTCCCACCGGCAGCGCTATTTTCAGCCAAGAGAACTCCCTCTTCCTAAGACTGACGAAAACATGCACTATTTCGAATGCGGTTTTGTTTCCTGCCCTTACCACAAATGCCACTATACCCCTACCGAATTACGTTCGGATGGTTTTTGGTTTTCACAAACAACAACAAAACATCTACAAATAAATTGAATCTCTGAAGGAAAAATAAAGAAAATGCACACACACACACATACACGGCTCAGCCACCTACACGTGACTGCTGCCGAGCTGCACGTTAATCACTGTGTGCGGATGGGAAGCGAAAAGCCAGAGTAAACGAAATTACTGCATACCCTTCCGCACTGAGCGATGGCAAATGAGACCGAAGAAAAAAAAAGCGGGGAGAGCGAAAATAAAACACGCATATTACCATGTTCTGCTGACGGCAAACGGCAACTGTATAATCAAATCAATTACGAGCAAAAGGCAAATCGATCCAGTAATAAAAAAATCAACACATAACAGAGAGTACATTAAAAAAAAAACAAACATACACACAAAGCGAACCACTGCGCACCACCCCCTGGGGTTGGATGTTGCACTGAGTATGAAACAAAAAAAATATTGAGAAATGCGATGTTGCCATGGCAAATCCAGTGCTTACTTGTGTAAATCGCTGAGCTGAAAGCTCGCTCAATTACTCCATCCAATCGCTTCGAGAGGAAAGTAATCACCAACGGCTGGAGCGCAACAGAGCTACCAATCCAGGCGAAGGAGGTAAGTTTTGTGCCAATTCCCATGTTTGATTGCTTTACTTTTAATCAAGTGATAATCGGTTCTGCAACTATTCGCTATATTTAAAGGGCAGTCGATTAGCGAGAGAAAAAAAAATCACAATATACGCAAACACTGAAATATCCGAACAATCTCTGGCACGGATAATCTGAGAGCATTATGCTGACCGCTGGACGGAACACCCTTGGGTGATTAATTTGAGCTGAAATGAGGCACGTTTCTCATCAAGGCACGGCTCAAAGTTCAAAGTAAAACCATTCAATTCATCTCATCAGCGAAGCGCGAGCCTCTCTTCCACATCCAAAACCCACTTATCGCGCCGGCTCTTATCGTCGGCTTTTCACCTTCCGCAAAACTTTTCGCCGGCATCTTCCGCCGAATATTACGCGACTTCACGGCACTCGCCGGCCGTTCGAAACTTTGGTCCCCGGTGCGCAACCACAACATCCACCATGGAGCATCCTTCACGCGGTTCCCGCAACGGCGAAGCACTCGAAAGCCCCGGCTGGATGATGTGTTGTTTTTGTGCGAAATTTAATTTACCATCATAATTAAATTTTCCCGACCATCGGGTTCATTTGACTTGCGCGTAAGCACGCGCGTTGCAAGGAGACCGAGTGCCGAGTGAACTTCTGGTCGATTGCCAAACACCGCCAGAGCACGCCTCAAGAGGACGAAGGCATCCTTGAACGGCATCCAAACGGCATGCCGAAGCCAGCTTTCCGGTCTGGAACCGGCTCATTGCGGCTCAAATGACCACAGGACTTGGCCCTTGCCAACCGGAACCGGACGATAAAATTTCACCCCACCGGGTGAACATGGAGCGCACGATTAAGATTTAGCAGTAAAAAATAATTGCTCTCCCGTGGTTGGGCGCTCGGGATGGCACGATCAGCCTTAAAGAACGCACCCGAAGGAAGCCACCATATACACCCCAGGTACTTGTTGCTGGTTGTCTAGCGGCCGACGGTGACGGTGCGGCGTTTAATATCACCCTGTTGGGCCATTCATCATTGGAGGCTCTGGTGGGAAAAGGACCTCATCCCGGCTGCAGGCTGGGGTTTTTCTCGGCGTGCGGCAAATCGCATGCTGATGAGCAAAAGAGAACACAAACGGATACTTTCAGGTGAAGGTCGTTTTTTTTTGTGCGAGCTCAAGCAAGCATAAATAAGGCAAGATAACAGCCGCGAGCCTTATTTATGGCACTGCGCAATTACAAACAAGATTAAGGTCGATTTTGCAACACACCGAGAATAAAGCGTATTGCGCTCGCACGTGTGCGTGTGTGTCGGTTGCCATGGTGATGGCGCTCGTAAAAAAGAATGATCCATTCGTGACGGCGCAAAGTTGGCGCACGTCATGCTGCTCATCTCCATCTTTTTGGTAAGCGTCCGTATGAGGCCGACAATCGAACCGAAACAGGCACGGCGACGGACGTCGAGATGAGTCCTTGGCTTCACGGCTAAAACACGATCCAAAGTTAACGACCGTATACGCACACACAAACCTGTGTCCTGTGCCACGATGCGACAGTTGTCAGAAGACCGGTACGTGGGTAACCTGGTGCGTGCTGGAAGTTGGTTCGGAAGGTGAGCATAAACCAACTGCAGCCACCCGGGGTTGGCATCTTCATAATCAGCCCGTTCCGAGGACGGATCTCACCAGGACGAAGTACCGCATAAACGAGAGAAAAAGAGAGATATACAGCGAGCGATATCCTGAAGTGCCGGTTGTGCGTCTTCGTCCCCATGCGGTCGCAGGATTCCAGCCCACCGGGTGGGTTTCGTTAAGAATT
Source organism: Anopheles nili (assembly GCF_943737925.1). Lineage (NCBI taxonomy): Eukaryota > Metazoa > Arthropoda > Insecta > Diptera > Culicidae > Anopheles > Anopheles nili. The sequence goes on from NC_071292.1 coordinate 19,304,666, forward strand.
CCTCCCACTCTGCTCAGTCCCTCCCCTTGGGGTATGCCAATAAAAACCCATCACCTTCTTTGATCACGTTTTATTGCGTCGAAAAGTAGCCGCCACCGACACATCCGGTCCCAGGGCAAATAACCGGTCGTCGGTTGGCAGGGCCCTTTGGCCGCTTGACGGAGGAGATATGCTCCGTTCACGTGCTTGAGGGACGATTTTCCTTTCGCACATTCTGGCCCCGTGAGACTACCCTCTGAGCCCACAGTTTTCACTGTTTTCACAAACCCACCAGTGGCGCGGGTGAGTGAAGAAACTTCGTGCCATCGATGCGGTGCGTTCGAGAAATCGATTTCACCAAAGTGCTAACCGTGGTCATTTCGCAACCCGAGCCTCCCCAACGGGAAATTGTCCGGTGGGATAAGGAGAATACAAAAAAAAAGCATACCAAAAAGTTCACCACCGAGTTCGGGGACGTCGTGGGGTCGAGGGGTCTCTACGGACCCGTGGAAATGGGCAATGCCGTTGGGAAATGGCGATAATTTACAGCGGAACTGTTTACCGGCCACTTGATGGTATCGGGGAAAGTTTTTCTTCTTTGCTCCATCAAATTAATTTGATAATTGAACTTTTTGGGCATTATCGTTAAATAAAATGAAACTGTCGCAAAGCACCACTCCTGGGGTTCAGCCAGCGGATTGTTTGGTGAATTGTTTTGAGGGTGTGTGTGTTTTTTGTTGTTGTTTTTGAACAGGTGGTGCTGTACGCTGTAAAAAGTTGTTAGCTTCGCTCAGCACCAGCAGTGTTTATCGCGTTACTTCTATAACACGCTCATTTCGTTCAATATTTTTCACTTCCACGGAGGTGTTGAACTCATTGAAAGTCTGATGAGATCATGAGAAAGGAACACCACCGGTGAAAAACGATGTTTCCATAGCAACCATTCGACATAACGGCTCGTGAATTAATATGGATTGATGAAATCATAAATTTAATGTTTTTAGTACACATTTACTAATTTGAATCATTCATTCCATATGTCATTGATTTTTCACCTTTTCAAAACATGTCTGCAATGCGTGTTTGAGGTGCGTAAAATGCCACAAACCAGGCACGAATTATAGCGCATCAAAAGGTCAAAGGCATGAGAAGAACCGCTCAACTGAGACACCACGCACCGAACTAAACCAAATGAAATTGGTTGAAAACCACGATAGGTTATTCATTTCATTCCTAACGCTGCTCACCAACCGTGCAGTTGTGGATGGAGCTTTGCGTATGCGTTGTCATAACACGCATAATTTTACGTCTGAAATGATGCTGCGTTTTCAAACCCGGTTTGTAGAAACTGAGCTAGTGCAAGGCTGCACGACGAAACCAGCACCATTACGATTGTGTTACGATATAAAACCTTTTCAAACACAAACTTAAATTCAAACTTCCCAACACTACCCGGGCACATAGCGCATTATGCATCATCGAGCTCGTTATTTAATACCACGCCTCAAAACTCGAAACTTCTGCTGCCAGCTTCAAACCAAATGCGTACTGCAAATTAATTTCAGTTTTGTCACCGCAAGGTGTCGGCTTTCAGTCTAAATCACGTCTTCTCCCGACGCACGGAACGAATGAAACTCGCGAAAATGAGTCATGGGTGCAAAGACCTCCCACGCGTTATCGGTCCTCATTTCCGTCGGTCGGAATGGTGTGTCAATTTCAGGTACGTGACTCAATCTAACCACACCGCTAGCCACCGCTTCCCGGCCACTAATAGACCGTGGCTCAGTAAGCACCTTCTCGCCCACAATTTAGTGGTGGTTTTTCGTAGCCCCTCACGCACCAGAAGGACGATGGGTAAAATGTGTTTCCCGGCCGGTTCCGGCCACGGTCGCTTGGGTGCGAAAAGCCACACTTCCGTCTACGAATCCCTCGCCACCTTGGGCCGCGATGCGGCGAGTAAATTATAAGGATATGAGGAAATAATAACCGTAACGATCCCCACCGAGCAACGCTTTAAGCCTTCGTACGCCCTCGTGCCTCGATTGGAATCCTGTAAGTCTGCGAGGGAGTTTCGTCCCACGCGACGCGGTTTTGGCAGATGGGGATCGGACCGAAAAACATTTCTCACCACCACTAGCGAACCAACACACCGGAAATGGGTCCGAATAGTGATGGTGCCGGGTCTACCGACGCGGAACTTTGCATCCGCGTGAAGACGTCTCACCGCGAGGATTACTTCGCCCGTCTTAGGGCGGTGCTTAGGTTACGGTTCCTTTTGGGCTGGCTCGTGGGTGCACTCGTCTCCCGGCGTGCTTCGCGAGCATCATTAAATATGGACCAAAAAGACGGAAGAATAATTACGATATGATTACAATTTACATAAATTATGAGAAGCGTTTGCGAGCGGCTCGTGGTTCGTGGTTGGGTGGGTTTCGTCCTCTACGGTAGCAGTACCCAGTAGAGGGTTAAGGGTTTCGCTGGGTGCTTCTGCTTCAGCAAGAAGAAATAGTGGGGATGCTGTGGGTGCGATTCTTTTTTTGTGAGTCGCCCCAACCCGAGGTTAAGGCACCTTAGAGTTGTGTGGTTTACCGTTAGGGCTTTCTCCGCACCGAGTTTGGGTCTGCTCGTTGTAGGCATACCGTCTGTTTTTTTGTTTTTCAATGGAACGTAGTGAATGAACTGCGCGGATTTGGAAAGACATGGAGGCAATGTATTAGCGATATTCTACTGCAATTATCTATTGCTGAGGAAAGTGAGGATGCTATGAATTAGATGTCTTTTTCATGATGTTTATTTATCACATTCCACTAAAAATGAGGATGAGTTTGTATTGTAGGCAAATAGCTGTGAAAATGAGAAATAATCCTCCACAACAGGGAATGAAGACGATGTAACTATAAATAACGAAAAGCAGGAGTCAATTTGTATCCAAATAGCTCTGCAAACAAAGCTAACGTCACACCTGCAGGAAGTGTCGATATCGGTTTCAAAGCCGCTTATTAATAGCTTTATGTAGTCGTGTTCAAAAACGTCGCTTTGAAGCCCGAAAACAAGATTGAAAATCACTCGTTGGGCGATTTTGTTGATGTTGCAGTGCTTGACGTAACTTTGAAATTTGAGCCCCATTTATTCATCCTCTTTCGGTCGGAAATGTACTTTAAATGCTCGTGCTACGAGCCACCAGGCGCCTCCATTCTCGGAACATACATTTTCCGAGAAAAAGGATTTTGTAAGCCTGCCATGCTTGAACGCATGTAAATATACCTTGTAAGCTATGAAATTGCCGTTTGAGCTCCTGCCCAAGCCCTGCCCTTCTTCATGTTCACATGGGATGGGAAGCCTCAACGAGCGTGAAATAAAGTGACTCCCCCGGCGCGCAATGTTCGCTGGCGTAATTTCGACACGTTACACACACGAGCACCCCGGTGGTTCATTTAAGCTCTCGTATTCAATCCGGATAGAAGATAGCAGACCAATGTTAGATGCAAAAGGAAATATTGAAGCAAATGTAACAAAAAAAAGACCTCCCCGCACATCTAACATTTACCGAAAAAGTTTCCCATTCCGTTGAACTTTGCTTCAAAAAGTCAAAATGTTAATGTGAATCCTGTCCTGTCGCTAGCACCATGTGCGGGAACATTCGCGAAATCAAAAACTTCTCCCCCGGGGCTCCGGTCGGCTCGTCCGCTGCCAATGTAATAGTGACATTTTGTGGAGGAAGTGCGAGTTGTCAAACATCGCCCGGAAACCGGAAGACCGGGCAGGCTGGTTTGAAGAAGATGGCAACAAAAAAAACAGAATAAAAAAACGTACGCCACAAACGTACGCGCGTTCCTGGAGGGACTCCGGGATTGACTCATTCGGTGTGGGGCGTAAATGTCACAGGATCATTGCCGTGTCGATTCGTCGTAGGGGCGAACGCAAAAGTTTGACCCAATGGTTTGATGAAGGAGCCGAATGGTCGAAGTGGCGCGCGTACCTGGAATTTTTTTCCTCCCCGAGCAATGGCACATACACGCCGACCGCCGAATTGCAATCAGCGATAGAGCCTGGTAAGGGTAGTGGCGAAAAAAGGAAAACGGAACAAAAAACAACACTCACACAATGCCAACGGTTGTGGGAGGGCCAGAATATTTGCTTTCTATCACACCCTTTTTGATGATGTTGGTATTTGTTTAAGGAACTCTGTTGCTTTTTTTGCTTCATTGTTGCTTCACTGACGGAAACAGCAACAAAAAATACAGCTCCCGATTAAGGACGATGTCGGGTACTTTGCTGATAAAAATCGTGCGAACAGCATCACTTCTCTGTAAAGCGCACTCTTTTCCCCATCACTCACATCACTTTATTTTGCTCTCTTTCTCTCTCTCACTCGGTTTCGTACTTCAACCTACTTGAAGAAAGATCAGTCTATTTATATCACTCCACTGGCCACCAATGCTACGTCGGCGGGTTATCCTTTTTCCGTTTCATCCCGCTCCGAAGGTGCTCTCTTTCGGTTTATTAAGTTCATTTCCGGATGCTCGTTATTTTGCAGCCGTTTTCACACTCTTTTATTTTTGTTTTTGTTCTCGCACACCCTCACTTTGAAGAGACATCTCCATCATCAATCATCAACCATCGGCTTTCATCGTGCCGATCATCAGCCCCGGTCGGCCGTCAATGGTGCTTTTGGAAAATGCTCCACAAGTCCGTAAAGCAACAGCTGACGAAGCTTTTGCCGTTTTTTCCTCCCTGTGAGAGAGTTCTCATATTTGTTCTCTCTCTCTGTAAATGTGCGTCCTAGGCGGGTTATCAGTGTAGGGGAAAATCGACGAACGCGCGTTCGTACCCGAGAAAAGCTTTCTTTTGGAGTGACCCATTTTTTTGTTTGTTTGAAAATTCCCTTCAAAGTCACTCACGAAGTGTAGCAATTTTAAAGCCACGTTCTGCAACCGGCATGCGAGCTTTATGGGTCACGGTAAGCCTACTACGATTCTCCCTCGACTGTAAAGCCGTTGATTGGTCCTCTCATCCCACCGGAACGGCTTTACTCACCAAATCCTGCTCCTCCAGCACGCTACAAGCTGTAATTGTAAACCAACCGAGAGGCACCACCGAAGTACCGGTGAACAACGAGCACTGACTGAATAGGGACGCCGCACTAAAGCGGACATCGACAGCAACGACACTTCCTCACAAGAGAGTTAATAACGGATCCAGTGACGGATCGCATGTTGGGGTTAAAAGTTTTTTTGCGCTAATGTTGTTAATGTATGCATGCTTTCTAAAAAAAAAATGTTAACGTGATTGTAATGGAGCGTGCAACGTGCACGAAACGCAACTTTGACATGCCGTGTAATGGGGAGTTGAAAATGTTTTCCCTACAATCCAACCTCAATTGGACCAAGGCGGCCCTCTTACGGGAGGGTCTTTCCTTTAACGGCCGACTTATCGGAGCCAGCAAATTACGGGATCAAACTGGCTTGGTTCGTGTAATTTACCGATCAACGACGCACCGTTTGCGTGAAAATCGATAAGGACGGCCGCTTGGTTCGTGGAAACTTTTACACACAGCAATCTGGAGCGAATTCGGGGAAAAGGAATCTCCTTCCCAAAACACACTCACATGCAGGTGTTTACATTGGTTACGCTTTTATGCGATATTTACCAAACGGCAAAACGGTAGGTTTTCGCTTCCTTCGCATGTCCTTCGAATGTGAATTCCTTCGCATGTGAAGAATGCTGCTGGAAAAGCGGCTAACCCCCTGGGTGGGTTGGTGCGAAATTAATTAAAACTTATGATAACGCCTTTTTTCGTCTCGCCGCTTCGATTGGTCTGACGAACGTGCCCCTTTTGCCGGTGTTCAGACTTCTGCGCCCTTTCAAGGACCCCCTCGGGGTACACGGCAACCGAGATAGGGAAAGGCCAAATGAGGATGGGAGCGTAATTTTTCCTGCGCACCCACTCAACCACCCACCCTTTTGGCATTAGTGACCCCTTACGCTCATACATCTTTGATGGGCGCAATCAGGCACATTCAAACAATAACCGGCGGTTATTTTCCCCTCGCTTATCCGGGCGTCCTCCACACATCGGAACGCGTGCGGGAAAAACCATTGCATGTGTAACCTTTTACGGCTCAGTGGAAGGTTAGAGTGGGCCGAAACGTGGGGGGTTTTCTGGGTGCATTTTATTATCCTGCCTCTGGTTGGGGAGCAAAACGAGCCCGCCGTTCGGTTGGTGGGTAATCGCGTGATTGTTGATTTACTCACAAAGGTGAAATGGAGAAAAAAAAACAATATAACACGAGCAGTGGCGTATCCATCATTTCACGATCACAAAGCTGATTAAAATGCGTAAATCAAGCACCGTTTTTGGGGGGCAATGCCTTGAGGAATGAACCACGTTACCGTACTATAAGCGATAAGAAGCATTTTATTTTGTCTAACCCTCACCCCCAACAATGATACCGAAAATTAAAAGTTCAGTAATCACATTACACCGCACAGAATGTGCGATGTGGCGCGATGCCGCAAGAAATGGTCCGTGTAATCGCTCAATTTCCCGGCCCCAAGCTCCCGTTCGCTGATTTGGTTGTTTAATTTTTCTTTCTTTTTTTTGTTGCTGATAGCAAAATTCCTTATTCAATTACGTGCGCCCCCTCGTCACGGGCCCGCTCGGGTGGCTTTCCCGTCGTGAAACGATTGATCGATGAAAAAATAATGTACCTCATCCATTTACATTTGCGGCGTCTCCTTTTTTTCGGGGCGCCCGAGAGAAAAGCCACAGCCGAAGATGTTTGTTTTCGCTCGTTCGCTTTTTCGATGTGCTTTTCTTTCCTATTCTTCGTCGCCTCGTTTTTGCGTCGTGAGTTCGGTTCCATTCTTGTTTCATCTTGACGCACGTTGTTTTCGCTCTTTCTTGGTTTGGTTCGGCCGGCAGATGCCGGCAGGGAAATGAAATTAGCGATCTTTCGAAGCGATCGTGGTTCTGCACCCGCGGTTGAGCTGCTGCAGCGCACCATCTCCGTCGCGCTTGACGCTTTTTCATCTTGCGCGCCGTTTGCGGTGGGTAACGTCGTTAAAATCCCTCGCAAACCTAATTTATTAGCGCAAAACCTCCCGGAGTGGGCCTTGCGAAACCTGTGCGGTTTACACGGAGTACTGTGTGGCGTCACAACTCTCTCTTTCCGGGAGGACTTCAGGACGAAGTGCCGAATGCTCCCCAGGGCGAGGCATTTTCTCTCTGAATGAATGTTTTTTTTTCCTTCCCCTCCCAAGGGGGACGTGTCCCAGGGTCGCGCCTGATTTTGCTCATCATTACGCATTGGAATTTTGGAGCCAAAGTGGGGGTGAGCCGTGGCAGTGAAAAACGGCATTCCGTTGAAAAAAAGAGAGCACTCGTGAAGTGGAGGGATTTTGGGGAAGCCGAGTCCTTTCCTCACTGGGTCGGAAAACTCGGGAAAGTGTGCGCTTGACATTAGAGCGCCTAGAGAAGAGGTGGGAACTAACTACGAAATGGGGCACCTCCGTTTGGGATAGATTTCGGCTCGACCCGTCGTTGCCTCCAGGGAGCAGAGGCCTTTTGCTTTTGCTCGTGGAAACAAGAGAGAGAGATAGAGAGAGAGAGAGAGAGAGAGAGAGAAAGAGAGAGAAATAAAAGAAACCCACGTCCCATTGGAAGGATTGAAAGCGCGCTCCATCAGCTGATGGTTTATTTTCGCCGCCCAATTTCCCAACGGGGTGTTGTTTTGTAGCCCTCGTTGAGCTTTTTCTGGTGGGTTGTTCCGGGAAAAACTAAAACAAAACTCGAGAGGAAACAGAAAGCGACCATGAATGAAGCCACCCACAAAAAAAGGGGTTGAAGAATGTTTCACTTTAATTGCGTTACCGAGCAAATGGAGAACCAAAAAAAATGGGCAAACGGGCGCTCATTTGGCGCACGAGAAAAGGATTTGATTCTAGCAAGAAGCGGTGGGGAAAAAAAATCCCAATCTAGGGCACTCGGGAATTGGGAAGCACACGTATCACATTTGCCCGTGGCCCGTTACAGCTCCGGTGATAAGAAGCCGGTGAAGCGAAGAGCACGCGGCACCGAAAAATTGGCCGAATGATTGAAAAACAGATATCACAGCCAGTTCAATCTTCACACGCGCCGGGTTTTCCGAATGCGATGTGGAAAATGAAGTGCAACCGAGCACCGTGCGGGCTTCCGTCCGCAATTCGATACGCGCCGATTGCTTCGGATTTCGATCGGTGGCACACACGGCGGAACATTACGTTTATTTCCGCGCGCGGTTCCTCGAGATTCGATTCCGAGCACCAAAAAGGGCTTCAGATGGGGAAAAGTCCTTTTTCCGATCATTTTTTTCTTTTTCTGTGTATATCACTCCTCCACCTCCTTCACGGGATCGATATCGCCGTCAAGGCGCGTGGTGAAAAAGCCGGTCCGCGGGCCAAACGAAAATCCCCACCATAATTGGGTGTTGTTCCGGCCAATTTGTGTTGACGCGAGGCAGCAACCGAACAAAAAAAAACCTGCACAAATAAATGTGTAAGACTCGGGCGACCTCCGGGATGTCAGTTTGCGATCGGAAAAAATAGGGACTTTCGCGGCGTGGTTCGCGTTTGCAATCTTTCCTGCCTTCTCTTATCGAACCGCGACCGGAAAGGGCTTTTCGTTTTGTGATAGAATTTTGTGGGTCTCTTTTTTCTACGTTTTCCTTTTTTTGTTGGGCTTCGTGTTTCGTGGGCTCCTGGGCGCGGATGCTAGAAATAAGCTGTTTTCTTGTTAGAATGCTAGTTACGTTTTTTTTTTCGCTGACTCGAGTGTGCAAGGCGCCGTTACACGTTCAATTTCCAGCTCATGATGCTACCTTCCGAACCCCGTTTGGCTTTCGATTTACGAACATTCGAAAACTAATTCACTCTCGCTCCATTTCTCTTTGCTTCTTCGACTCCCGTGACGGGAAGGATTGTTCCACCCCATCGGTTTGCGTTTTCCTCACATGATTGCGGCTTTTCCCGCTCTCTGGGGAGATCCACATGATTCGCGTGGAATCATTATCCTTCGGGATGCATCGGTGAATCGAAGATTTGTAGCCGACATACGTTCGACACATCGCCAAGTTGTTGCTACGTTACAGCACACAGCCTTTATTCCAGCGCTTGCTTGGATCGGGCACTCCAGAAACACCTTTCTGCGCCACGTTTTCTAGGCTTTGTTTGCTACCCATGCCTTTGTTCGCCTTTCTGTGCCTTCCCTGCGGACATTTAATGTGATTAAATGAGGGGCCATCCTTCCGCCCCCGAGAGATGCCGACGACGCCGGCAAGAAAGGAGTTTCGAAACCGGGCGCACCCACGGGGAGATTAAGAACTGGGGAACTCCAACAGTGCGAGGGGGAAAGTGCGAGAAAGATCATCGACACGATTTCTCACCAACGGTATGGGACGCCCCCGGAGGGGGGTGGGTTCCGGGAAGCAACGGGTAAATGAACTCAATTTTCTCGTCCGCAAATTATGGTTTTCCCTTGCGCACGGACGGGGTGGGCCCCAAACCCTCTGAAGGTGGATTGGGCCGGAAGCGGTCCTCAGCCTAGGAGCAACTTTTTCTCCGAGTTTTCTACGTACTCCGGGTTGTTCGATCTTCAAGAGGGACCGATAGGACGGGCCCTAGTGCTGGGATTTAATTAGCACTTTGCCCGACGAGTTCCTTCGTGTACGCGCTCTCTGTCGGGGTGGCAGGGTGGAAAAAAATGGAAGTAATTGCAGGTGGCAATTAAGTGTGTGTAACTTTAATCGCTCCGCTGACGATATAGACACAATCGAGAGAAGTGAAATCTCCTTCGGCAGCTGCGGCAAATACCGTTGCTTTAGGTGCTTATATTACGCGGATTTTGTTTTACTTGCTTGAAATTGAGAAGTTTATCAACGTCTCCGTGGCTTAACAAACGTCAGAAACAAATAGAATGAATTGAACACACACTTCTATGGTTATTCGTGGTCTTTATTACAATCTCTCTCGTTCGTACATCGTAGAATTCCCTTAAAAAACCAGTGATATAAGTTTTTTTTTACATGAACTATTCACGTCCATTTTCATGCTCGTAACATACCCATAACAAATCGCTGAATTAGCCTCAATTTCATCCCATCATCACCAAGGATGTGGGCTTATAAACCCCATTGACAGCTTTACGATTTGATTCATTCAAAACGCTACGCTACCAGCCGACCCTTTCTTTCGTTTTACACTTTTATGTGCATTTTAACGACGACCTGCACCCGTTTCCTGCTTCACGCCCTGCGCCGAGCGTGGAAACCGATACTATATACATAATCCTGGCGCGACCAGCTTTATTACAGCACAAAAGGACGGGCGAACCTCGAAAGCACGCGTGAAATAAGTGACACTTTCGAGGCCAACCATCGAGCAATGGTTCGTTGCGTGATGGAAAACTATTAACCTTAGTGCTCGCGCTCCCGTTGGGGCAAAAAAAAAGAATTTTACCACGGAATGTACCCTTCCTACACTGACCTGATAGATTGCCCTGGTGGCGAAATGTCCTAAAAGGACCTTTTAGTAATGGTAAAACTTTTATTATGCACAGAAACCCTAACTAACCACGCTGTCGGGGGCCACGTGGCGCAAAGATCCGTTCCCAGTGATCGGTTGGCGCGGGCGGGTTTGTAGTTCATAAATGATCATTTTACGGTGCAGGAAAGCGAGAACCAAGGGCGATGAGACAACGTGAAAGTGAGATTTTTCAGATAGTATGACGGGCCACCCAGTTTCGCAGTCAGCAACGGGTGGGGGCGTCGAAAAAAAAGGCCAAGGGCGCACAAGTCATCACGCCGGGTTTTTTTTTACGATCGGTAGTTAGCGAACTAAATTACGCATCTTGATAGCCTGTACTGCGGCGAACTTTAATGGCGCGTTCGTTTGCTTTTTCTCCTAGCACCGAGTAAGGGTTTGTTTAAAATTTGGCGATAATAACGCGAAGGCAGGAAAAGCGCGTTCACGATTTTATGGAATACCGTTTATTGTGTTTTTGGCTAAAATAAGGCAAAAATTGTTATAACATTAACAATCCCACTAGAAATGAGAGGCGCTAATACATTCGCTTTAAAAATAGTAATTGTAACGAGATAAAACAGCGCGCTTCCGTGCTGCGTATTCGAGGAGTCCATCACCGCAATAGACGAGCGAGCACGATCGTCCTGCTCCACGCTACGCCCCTCTGATGCTTAGGTAGATATGGTTCTTGTGTATTCTATTTTTCCCCCGGGTTGGGAAATTTACTTTCGGATCTGCTATGTTCCGGTCCGCTCTGGCGCTTCCTGGCTTTTGTTTGCACCGATCCGGCCATACTTACTACTTCGGGGCATCATCCTCGATCAGTTTCGAGTGTACATCCATCAGACCCTGTGGGATAGGAGGGGCGAGAAACAAGATCAAAGAAAGTTAGCGCCACCGGACACACCTTCAAACCCCATGGTGGCCTTCGTACACCAGCGTTTCTGACCGCAACGTTCTCTTCGTTCCACGGGTGCATCCAGAGAGGGAAGCCGAGCAAGAAGGAAGTGGAGAGTTTGAAGGAACCAAATGGACAAAATGGGCGATTCCACCGGGGAGGCAAACGATAGGAGACGGGTGCGCACAAATCAATTACGAACGGTTGCCTGCTCGAACCCATCGGCCGATAGTTTGTAGCAATCCTAAAACGCGTGGTGGAAATATTTTTTGGGCGAAAGAGAAGAAAAGAATTGAAAATAACACACTGCATAAATGCAACCAACAACAACAAAAAAGCGTATCATCTCCCATTTTCAATTCTTCTGCCCATTAGACGTGCGGGTTTTGGTTTTTTACCACCAGGTCCAACCCGCCATCTTGTTAGCACATCCAACAAACAAACCCAACCACGTGCAGAAAGAAGTAGCGAAATGAAAGAGCGTGGGAGAGAGCACAAAAAAAATCTTATGAGCCTAACTTTGGTAATTGCTTTCCTAATCTAACCTGACCGATGATGATTGCTTTGGATGCACCCGAGTGGAGGAAGTATTCCGTTTGTTTTACACTCCCCGGGTCCAGTTTAAGTGTGTACAGTGTACCAACGATGGTGAAACGATGCGAAATGGAAGCCATCCGAACAGTTCCTTTCCATTCGATGTGCAGTGTTTTAGTGGTGTAATTTCTGCACATGCAAAAACACCGTCTCGTTGCAACAGCTTGTCGATGGTATTGGAATTTTGAAACCAACCGAAATTACGCTAGCTTCTTTGGAATGTAGGAATGCTTTTTAAGGGATGCATTATGCGAATATATATTTCGACAATAAAAAGGACACATTTTTCTCCACCGCTACCACGATGCGGCCGTGCGCCAAATCACAACCGGATCATCCGCAGTTACTTGAACTTTCGTACGTCGGCTGAGTCCTCTTCGATTAATTTGTGGTGCACGTTGCTCAGAGCCTGCGGAAAAGTGCCACGTGTCACGCGCGGGTGTGCGCGCAACGGTGTTGGAAAACGAACGAAATTAGACCAAATGCGGTCGGATACTTATGCCCGGTTTACCAGCACCATTGCTATCGTTTACATACTAGCACTATCCCAGCAACCCCAACCGAAAGGATACCAAAAAGCACCAAGTCTTGCTTTAGACTGTACGTGTAAGTGAGAGAGGAAAAATGTATTGCTACCGTAACCGACACCTGATCGTGTATGTGTGTGAGACAGGCCGGAAGATCGGGCAGCATTTTATGTACAGCGGTACCAGGAATACGCTTTAGACCAACACCACCAACAAAGAAACCCCCTTTATCAACGGAGAGTGTTTGCCCATCACCAGCTACGAGATCGCACCTACCTTGAAATACTTGACGGTCTTTACACGCAGCTCCAGCGTCGCGTCCTCATCGCAGATCATGATCGTGTGCGGGTGCTGCTGGAAGGCGCTCACCGTCCACATGTGATTGACGCCCTCCTCGATCGCCTTGTACAGCGCGAAGGACTTGTGCGTACCGATGATCATGATCATCACCTCACGTGCGTCCATCACCGTTGCCACACCGACCGTCAGGGCTTGACGTGGTACTTTGCTGATATCATTACCGAAGAACCGTGCGTTCGCTTCCAGCGTGTCCTGGGCGAGTGTTTTCACCCTAGTCCGAGACGCCAACGAAGATCCCGGCTCGTTGAACGCAATATGCCCATCCGGCCCAATGCCACCGATAAACAGCTCGATCCCACCAGCCGCCTTAATCTTCTCCTCAAACGCATCACACTCGGCCACCAGATCGGGCGCGTTACCATCCAGGATGTGCACGTTCTCCGGATCGATGTCGATGTGCTTGAAGAAGTTGTGCCACATGAAGAAGTGGTAGCTCTCCGGATGATCCCGTGGCAGATCCACGTACTCGTCCATGTTGAACGTCTTGACGTACTTGAACGAAACGCGACCCTCCTGGTGGAACTTGATCAGGTATTTGTACATGCCGAGCGGGGTGGAACCGGTCGGGAGACCGAGCGTAAAGTACCGATCCGGACCGGGTTTGAAATCGTTGATCCGCTTCATCACGTACTTGGCGGACCACTCGCCGACGTACTGGGCCGTGTCGAGGATTATCAGACGCATTTTCAGAGCCGGTTTTCTGTGGAGAAGGAGAGTGCCGGAGGAAAACGTGATTAGTCTGAAGCCGGGAAGCGAACACAGGACGCAGGAGCGTGAAATATCGACGAGCAACCCACTCCTCGGGCTGCTGGTGACTCATGGGACAGAAACACACATAAGTGAAAGATAATGGCATTAGGTCGGGAGTGTCCAAAAACGCACTCCAATCCGCAAGTGAAGCTCGTCGTGGTTTTTTTTCTTCTTTCGGTCCCCTCCCAATGGGACCCCCAGGTCGGGTGACCAAATCCGGAAAGTTTATTAAGATTGATGACTACGAAACCGAACTGGCAGCGCCCGACGTTGGGAGGCTTGTTTGCCTGCCAAGGACTTCCGGAGGTCCCGCGGGCCATGTGACACTGTGTCATGGCATCGCATCGTTGGTACGAATTGGTATTCATGTTTACGCAGGCACGCACGCACGTTCGCGCGAGCTCGAGAGCCCGCGGGACGGACGGAATTCAATTAGGCCGAGTATCGAACAGCAATTTAGCCACTGTTTGTCTCGCCAATTTTCGGGGTGGCCTAGATTTCTCGAGTACCGTGAGGGAGGGGGAAGGTACACACAAACAACGCATCTGCACGATTTCATTAAGCTTTTTGCGAGCTGGAGTCCGCGTGGTATAACGAGGGATTGGAGGCTGTGTAATCGGAAAAAAAGTGTTTTCTACACACGATGACTCGAACAAAATGCCTTTAGGGAATACTAAGGGGCTATTTAAACAATATTTTCAACTCAAAAAACCACTGTACTATATTTGCACAAACACAGAACACTGGCCAAGCATGGTGATAACGAAACATTCATTTTCAATGTGACCCACTTACGGAGTAATCGGAAAAAATCGTCAAAAATCAGAAATATCTTATTACCGCAAACACTCCGGGATTCACTGGTGGATGGGAATTTAATTTTTACAAATAACGGAAGCTTTCTCTTTCACACTCTACTGCAATCCAAGTCAAGGTCCAAGCACCGCAAAAAGAAATACTGCGCACAGCTTAAACTTTACACCGCGCGTACAATATTCCAACTGATGGCGCTCAGAGCGGCCACTGCCAGCTCGGGTCCGGTTGTGTCCGTAAACGACGACGAATCAGCTGAATTCGGGTCAATGTCAATATTTGCCCACCAGCAGCAGCGTGGTGAGCCGCTCGTTACGACTGCTGATGATATTTCTTGCCCACACCGAGGCCCGCAAGTTCGCGAAACGCACCTTAACCGGATCGACAAGGCGCAGTGGCAGTAGGTAAGGTTAAACTCCAGCAATTGACGTGCGCTGCTGCAAAAGGACGATCGTACGCTCGAAGGTGGTATGATCGGTTGCGCGTGAAACGATGGCCGTTTTATGGTTGCGTTCTGCACCACGTTATTCGTGGCTTGTTTCCTCGCAATTAAATGCACCTCATTTGCAACGGAGACACAGATGCCAATCGGAAGGGCATACACACGCACGGCACGAAACGAGTTCTGATGCAGTTTGGCTCCCTCGGTAGAAGGGTCTCATCGTGGGACGACTAATAAACCCCCGGGGGCATGCATCTCTTCGGCGGTGACCTACTGGGAGAAGCTCGCTGCTTATCAGCACCGCCGTCGATTTTTGTAGGTCAACCCGATTTTGTGTTATCAATGCCCGATTCCCCCGAGTGCCTGTTGTAAGGGCTGACTCCAACAGGGAGGCGTTTGGTGCTGATTTTTGGTGTGGCTTTCTTGTTGAAGCCTCTTTGCCGGACGGTACATGAGTCGTCTCTCGGATAGAACAGATAAGACGCGAAAACCCACCGTCAATTGCTTTGTACATAAGAAGCGTGGAAAAACGGCCGGTCGACGCTTGCCTTGTACGTGTGAGCAGTAATCAAAGCAGCTCAACGACGACGCGTACTCAGCGAATGGATCCAAGGCGACTTTGCGTGACCTTGAAATTGAAGAAGGTTTTGGCCTTTGCTGTGGCATAAATTTTTGCCAAACCACCTCTTCCGCTTCAGAAACAGCGGCATTGAAGCGCGCACGAAACAACGGCCATGTAAACAACAATTTACCAGCTGGTTCTACAACGCAAAACAACATACCCCAACCGGCACCGCAGGTCATTGACCCAGCGGCGGCTTGATTCGGTCACAGTTGGCACGCGAATAATGTACCGATGTTCGGACTTAAACCAACAGTCGTATCACAGAGATAAACCAGGTAACAGCTAGATAAGACGATAAATATGGTTCCCATGCACCGAAGCTATTTTCTTACCGTACGTTTTCTTATCACCACACGCCGCTGCGAATTAAATAGTGAAACCAACAAAACAAACTGCTGTTTTTTGACGTCGGTTTGACATCACGGTAGTACCGGTACCGAACACCCACCACGGATGGCGTTGTCGTGCCGGTACAATTTATTTTAACCGTTCCTCCATCGGGGACTAATTTTCTTACACACTAAGCGGAACGTGGGATAAGTAAGGAGCTATTTGGTAAGTTTTTTGTAATCCTTGCGCCCTCGGCAAAGATACGACCCCAGCTGTCCAACGAATCCGCCGATCTTTATCGTGGACACGAGAAGTATAATAATGCCTCCGACGAGGTATATGGTTAAAATGGTGTTCTCTTCCGGCATGCGGCATCGCGAAACGGTGTACTCCTTTAATGATATGCGAGCCTGCAATTCACAAAAGGATAAATTAATGAACGGGAATTCTTCACGGCCAACCGGTGGTAATGCTTACCAATATAAAGCTGGGATTGTTTTTATTGCGCCAGCTAAACGAAGGCAACGTGTACTCTTCTATCTTTAAACGATTCTTCACCATATGGCAGTAGTGATGCGAGTGGCCACTGAAAGCCAACCGCGGGTTGAGTAAATCGCCAATCAGGTCCGTCGATTCCTTCGACAACACTTCCCACCGTTCGCGATAGAGGTCGACGTGAGGAGAATCATGCTCCTGGCACTCCTTATCCGACTCGCGATACATGGGGAAATGCTGCAGCACTATCGGTCTGCTGTACTCCTCCAGCAACGGTACATCCTTGCATTGGCCTATTCCTCGGCCGCATTTGAAGATTGTCTCTATCGATTTCAACTCCTTCTCTGCCTTCTCACAGAGGTAACAGCCGTCACCTTCCATCGCGATCGAGTTTATCGCCACAAAGTGCACGCCCCGCAAACTGATCAGCGATACGCCCGTATTGTTAAACTGTTCTCCGAAACGTTGCACCAAATTGGGCCGGGTAGCATAGTGGAAGCCTATATCGTGATTACCTACAATGCTGTGCAGTGCGACGCCTCGAGGCGTGTGAAATAATTTGCGAAACCGTTCGACATAGATATCGAACTCTTTTTGGTTGACCCAGTTCCCTTCGTCGAACACATCGCCCAGGATGAAGATAGCCTCTGGTTGGAATAGTGTAATGGCGGATTGGAAGGCTCGATGCATCTGCCACTCACGGCGTAGCTTGTCGAACCAGTGGCCCTTTACGGGTCCAAGCAAATGCGTATCCGCTAGCAGCATCACGCTAACTGGTTCCATCCCATTCACCGACACGGGTTTTGTGGGCCATTGACACTACGGAAAAACAAAGGATATTCTTCATCCTGCAAAGGTTTAATTAAAACACCGAATATTACTTACTTTTAAGAGCACGATGTAGTAAACAACAAACTCGTTAAACACTACCAACGATATGAGGCTTAGCAACAGCCGCAATAGGAGGGTTTTTAGCTTCATCTTGGTTGCGTACCGTCTCACGCTTTATGTTCAAAATCATCAACAACGCTTAGACATGGTTCAAACAGTGATTTTGGCACTGAATACACCAAACAGGAGACGTCTACAGCACGAGTGGAAAAATAATGTTATAACATCGATCGAATTGTTGTGATAAACAAAAAAATGTCAAAATAGCGGAGCATGAGTAAAAGCAAGGTTAGGCCGCTACCTTTTCTGATAACGATATCAAACAGTGTGCGACGTATTAGAAAAGTAAATTTAAAACGCATTTATATACAAAGTATACTAATCTAGAAACTCATCAGTCATAAAAATGGAACGACTACATCACCAAGCAATTAGCTAAAATACGTGGACGTGCCGACCATATACTTCTATAATGTTTATTGCGATGTTATGTATTTTCAATAACTTTTTCAAGCTTGTGAAAAAAAAATTTAAATAAAATTCTGCCAATTACAGCCTCTACTTGCCATCAGGTAAAATATAATGCAATAGAACAAAAAATACAATGTGCAGTACGACGCAAAACTAAGTCTCCAAACAAGCATCGGTTAACTCTCATCTGCATCGTTGTCCGACGATGACAAATGTCAACGAACTGTCAAATGCAAGCATGGGTGGGAGCGAAAAAAGTCAGATATAATTAATTGCTTCGGTCGAACGGGAGGATTTTTCGGGTTGTTGCTGAGAAAGACGAAATACCCATCCGCTCTGGGGAGGTGTTCTCGGAACGAAACGTGCGTGCATTTTCCGTTCACTTTTAGTTGCACCCGCGGGTTTCTAGTCTAGTGCTTCCGTTTTCCGGTGCAACTGGGAGCTAGCACCCGATCATTTGCGTTATTGCATCGTTTTCTTCGCCTTTCTCGTACGTTCTTCAGGTGGTGGCGCACGCGAAGGAAAGTACAACCTTCGTCCGCGGGTTTCGGCAAATCTGGGAAGCGTCCGTGAATATCGCATCGTGACGCACCAGCCAACAAAGAAGTGAGCAACACCACACCACAACCTTCCTCGTGGAACAAACGCAGCACAACCATGAAAATCTGGACATCAGAACACGTCTTCAAGTAAGTAGAGCACGCGTGCATCGGTGATTCGGTGCAGGCTTATCATACAATCCCCGGCCGTGGTTGCTATGCGGCTCGGCAGCATAATCGGGTGTTATGTAAAAGAGCTGCTGCTACCCCGTCGCATTTTTGACAGTGCGCCCCTGAAATGTTCTATTCGAGATGCGTCACATGCACACGGGTGCTATTATCTTTCGCTGATAAAGAGAAAGTTCCCAATTGGATCGTTGGAGGAGAAAAATTGATCAATTGGACTTTGTTACGAAATTAAGCGACTTCGGTGTGCGTGTGGTATGGTGGGGGAAGAGGGATTGGCCCGAGGGCAAGCACGGTGCTTGAGAAACGTCAAACGCATCCCCGCAGTACACGTGCGAGAGCGAGAGCGAGCGATTCGCAACGCAATCGCTCTGTTTCCGTCTCGCTCGTGCCCATTGTTCGTCTGTCGCTGCGAACAGCTGTCGATCGACGTAAAAAAATGAAGAAGGGATGGTTTTTTTGCTTTATTCATTGTTACTGTTGAAATTTTGCTGAGCTTGACTTAGTTTCATAAATGTGTATCCATTTCATGGCGGGTTTTGCCCGTGCAAACGTCCCACCAACAAGCGCGTTCGAGGAAACGCGATCAAACGCGCGAGTTCACTAATCTGTCGCTCGTCGATCGTCTTGGCGGTCGTTCAATGGCCGGAATTACGTTAACCTTCACTTTCTCCACCCGGCTCAAGGTGGACGAGTTTCGAGTGGGGCATCCATGCGGCCGCAATTGGCACGAACTGGTCGAAGAGTTGCATAAATGCATTTTTGGACTACTTTGATTGAGATCGCATACAGTGCCACACGCAACATCCCTTTATGCCACCCGAACACGATCGATGGACGGGAAAATTATCGCTCGATGGTAACCGGATCGCTAACCGAGGTTCGTACATTATTCCGCTTTAATTACAGCCATCCCTGGGAAACCGTAGCACAGGCCGCCTGGCGCAAGTACCCCAACCCCATCAACACAGCCGTCATCGGAACCGACGTGGTGGAACGAAGGGTCGTCGATGGTGTCCTGCACACGCACCGGCTGGTCAGCTCCAAATGGTACTTCCCACAGTGGGCACAAAAGGTAAGGCACATCGCCGTTAAAACGGAGGAAGGCAATTCCTCTGTCCAGAGAGCATAAGATATGCATGACCTTCCCTGCGACCCCGAGAGGAGTGTGCTATTAACCCCAGCTCCACCCGTAGCGCGGATAGTAGCGGGGACTTATGTTAAAAATACGCGCCAACGCCAAACCAATCCCCACGACAACCACCCTGGCGAGGTGGTGTTTAAAATCTAAAAGAAAAACGGAAACGGACACTCTCTAATTTTACCGCGACACACGATTCTCGGCCAGCGTCACGAGCACGCGTCATCGTTTCACATGGCTTGTCGGTCTCGAAACACCACCCCCAAACCCGGTGCCCACCCACATATCCTTCCCGGTGTGTCCATCTTACGATAGGAATGATAGGAAAGGTGGTCCGCGCGTGTACTCTCGAACTGCGACCGAGCGCACACGAGGATGTGTGACGATTTGTGACCAGCAACGAATAGTTGTACAATTTGTTAACTCTCTCTCTCTCTCTCTCTCTCTCTTTGAGCCTTCCCTGGGAGACTTTGTTAGAGTGTCAACGCGTGGTGCTCGTGCTCTCGTGTGCACGAAATTCCACACCACTCTAATGGGGATCAACCGGTAGGAAAAGGTTTCCACATTCCTTGGACGCCCGTCGGTCAGTTCTACTACAGCGTCTGGGGTTTGCATTACACGTGACCGTTACATGACCGCCTCTTCCTGGCAGGGCCAATCTATGTTGCCCGTCACTGTTGCCAACAATCGGATACCGGTTAATGACGCTTTTGGGAAGCTTCTCGCTTTTTTTCCTTTTGCTCTAGAGAGAACATTTTTAGGAGTCTTTTCTATTCTAACTTCTCGAAGAATACCCAATTCCTTTTATTTGCAAATGGCCTAATGCCTAAAATTATCTCCATAACTTTAGCACCTGACCAATGGTTTCGTGCGGCCCAGTAACAGCTTCCTCCTGGGGGGGTGACTTTCAATATTATTTGGTGAGCGAATTATCGGCGATTATCGCACGCTCGCGATACGCGTGACTAAGGCAGACTTTACGCAGCCTCAGACGCCCAGCAAATGTGGCTTGCGTGTGGTGTTGAGCGAACAGCACACGCGCGCGCAGCTGATAAGATAACGACGGCGATGCAGTTGGTAAAGCCGCGTGAGTTGACCTTTGAGCTGTGGGAGCAAAAGGTTTGGAGGTAGTTCATACCGTCACAGTTTTCGGCGGCACGAGTCAAACAACAAAAAAAGTCCCAGTAAGATTTATTTAAGAAAGCTAAGAAAGTATTACAGATTCGTGAAACATTTCTGGTAGGCGAAACTTGATACTAATGATAAGCAAAGCGATATGATCGCGCACTTTTTTTTGCTTACTTTGGGAAAATGTTTCCGAGAATCGGTACCGTTGTGGCAGCTAGCTGTGTGTTCCAGTTATCGAATCGCAAAAGAAAGCGACATCAACATTGTTTGGTTGAAATGAATAGCCCTCTATGTGTAGCACAAACGTTCGAATTATAAACAATACTTTTGGCGCTTGGCGCGCAATTATCGCGCTAATCAAACCTCAGCAAAGGTCAGCTACTTTTGCGTTTCCAATTACTATCCGCTCAAACTGACGAATGTTCTTTTGTTCCCATTCCAGCTTATAGGCTCGCCGAACGTTTGCTACGCGAGCGAAAAGTCCACCGTCGACCCACGGGAACGATTGATGACGCTGAAGACGATCAACCTCACCTTTGGCAGCTTTCTCTCCGTGTACGAAACGCTCAGCTACGTCCCGCATCCGACCGATCCGACGAAGACGCTGCTCAAGCAGGAAGCAACCGTCCAGGTCGAGGGTGTTCCGCTCAACCGGTACATGGAGGACGTGCTGACGAAGAACATCAGCACGAACGCCGGCAAAGGGCGCCAGGGGCTGGAATGGGTGATCGGGAAGCTGAATGCTGAGGTAAGTGATCTTTCCATCGAAAGCGAGATCACCATTTTGGGGTCTGTACTAATGATTTTTTCTCTCTCGTTTCCGCGATCCGGTAGATGAAAGAACTGGCCAACAGTGCGGCGACCAGCACGAATGAAATCCTCACGCAGACGAAGAAATCGCTCGACGACATCACGGACCAGGCCCGCAAGAGTATGGACGAACTCAGCGCCACCGCACAAAAGATACACATATAGTAACAAACGCTGCTGCAAGGCCACACCTCCCGTGGCCAGTGGTGGCGGGAGTGAACGGAGAAGCGAGCATGAGGGCAGCACCGTCCGGGGTGGTGGAAAGCCGACCAACAATGGCCGTAGCTGTGAGCCAGGACCATCGTCATCGAAAGCGTATCCGGACAGGCGTTCACCGGCCAGTTCGTTCACGGCACGTCCTTCCAGTAAGCCTGCGGGTGCTTCCGGTTCCAAAAGTACCAATTCCGGGGCCACCAAGGACCAAGGATCATCGGGCACGTCGGGAAGAAATAATGCCACACCGTTTTCCGGTCGTCAAGCTTCGGCCAGTGAGATGGGACCGGCTACGTCATCAGGCCGCAGGCAGTCACCGCCGGAAGAGCCCTCGTCACGGCCGTCACCTAAAGCGGCAGCTTCCTCTTCATCCTCGTCCTCCTCATCACCTTCGGCTGCGTCGGGCGGAAGGTGATGATGTTCCGTTCCGTGTTGCGATTCCATTTCGATTTTGTTTCAATCCACGCCCATGGCAATCAGCCCCTCTCCCTTGCATCTGCTTCTACGTCTCTCTTTGTGTCTCCCGACTCTACCGTATTTCCTCCTTCTCCTTCTCCTCCTCCTACAACCCCCTTTCTGTCGGTCAGTATGCCATTTGTTTGTATTAGTAATTTATAAACGCAAATACTGGTGATAAAATAGTGTAAAGAACCGCGCGAGCCCGAAGCGAATGCTCTAAAATCAAAACAAAAATCGAAGGCAACAAAACAAGCAAGCAAAACGATGGCCGGCCTCTGTGTCGTGTGGAGAGCGGGGGTTGGTGCGCGTATCTTTAGGATCCTGCCGGGTGCGCGGGTCGTGCGACCGGGAGATGCTGTAAATATAATAATGTACGCCTGCTGCGCAAATTGTTACATTTTTTTTTAAATATCAAAACCTTTATCTGTACAGTCGAGTGACGAAGAGAAAGTAGGGATACGCGCGCACGTGTGTGTGGCTGTGTGTTTGATGCACGAAATAGCACGCACGAAAGCATAGAGACGCTCATGATTTAAGCAAAATGTTCTGTTTTTCCACCGTCCCAACACACGCCGCTTGATAATTTATGAATTGCACTCTTTTTCCCGCGCACATCCTTTGGGATGCTTTTCCTATTCTCCCCCTAAGAAGATCCCTTTTTTTGTAGATGCGTTAAGTTATGGAATAATTAGGATGTTTTCGAATTCGTTGGTACTTTGGAAGGGCCCAGGAAGTAGGTTAAATGTGTTGAGGAATAGTAGGGCAAAGACAAGGCATTGTAACGCGTTATCATCGCGGTAGGGATTGAGTTTTTTCGAGCCCCGTTGAACACATTCTGCGATCCCCAGAGATTAGGACTTGTTGTTGTAAGTTTCCTTGCGACATCTCACGCGCGTGCGTGTGTGCCGACAAATCACAAAGCAACACCGTGTTCTTTGGTCACAATCAGCGATATGCTAGTGCGCGAGGGCAGATAGAGATTTTTGGTGAAATTATGTTCCGTGCGAGGGCAGGGAGAGAACGCGAGAGACCATAGCAAATAATTATGCGGCAAGCAAACAAAGAGTTTAAGAAAAGAAACAAAAACTGCATTATGAAAATGATTTAATCGAAAGCGATGTAAAAATATAATAATAATAAAATGGAAAACACGAAAAAATTCTATGTTGTTGGTTGTCTTTTATTTCGTTTGTTTGACGAAACGCCGAAAATCGTTTTTTTACAATTATATAAAGCGCAAACATTCGCTTAGTTATGGTAAAAGTCACGAAATTAATCTAAAAAGTCCACGCAAAACAAGTGTGTGGAGTGTACTCCCGCGGTAAGCGCTCAAAACACTTCCGGACACATTTTAATTTTGCTTTCCAAGCACCTCAAAAACCAACCAAAGTAACAGGAGCGCATGAATCTCAGCAGGCTACCGCGAGTGACCAGCGCGACCGATCTCACTCACCCGCTCACGCGCGTGGCGAACCGATCGGGTACTCACGCTGAGATCGGCTCATCGCGCGCTCACGCTCACCGATCGGGTACTCACGCTGAGATCCTCTCATCGGTGAGTGCCCCGCGAGCCGGCGGTCGGAAAGAGACCGCACCAATTTGGTAGCCGCCTCCTCGGCTCATGCGACCCTGGTAGTAGCGAAATTTTCGATTGTCGCCGCGCGCGCATGGTTAAGTGCCCTTGACACGACAACAATTTCGCGTGCAATAAGGCACGTGTACACGTTAGCAATAAGGCACATGTACACGTTAGCAATTATGAAAATGTACACGTTAGCAATTATGAAAATGTACACGTTAGCAATCTTTTATTGCTGATCATTTTTATTAATTATAAGAAATTATTCTCGTTCGTTTTGCAGCAGTTTGCTAACTTACCATGTTTGTATTGTATATCATTTTTAACGCTTTCTTTCGTGCGCCTGGGCGCTTTTTCTTTCGTTTTCTCCTAAAGTTTCTTTCAACTGGAAAACCAACCCCGAGGGCTAGATAAAAATTATTTTTATTTTTTCATCATATATTTACAAATGATTTTTGGGCTTTTTTGTTTGTTTCTTCATTTTTTTTTCATCATGTTGTTTTGTTCTTGTTGTAGAGTTTTGAGTTTGGGTTTTTCATTAAATTTTTAATATTTGTTTAAATTTAATTTAAATGTGGCAACAATAAAGAATTAATCATGTTTTTTTGCTTGTTTTTTTTGTTTTCTTTTTTGCTTTTTTTCTGCTCATATCAATTATATTATTCGGTAAGTGTAAGGGGGGCGTGTAAGTGTCGGTGTGTGTGTGTATTTCTTCTTTGTTATGCTATCCGTTCCGTATTACATAGTATTTCTTCTTAGCTCTATTTGCTCCTTGCCTTCATTTCCTTGCTACTCGGTCTTTCTTCACTTTTCCTTCCTTCGAGAGTATCATCGCGTCGGAATTAACCTATTCCTTTCCAGGTAAGCGTTTCCATTCCGGTATTTTCATGAATGAGTGTGTGTGTGTTTATGTCGGTGTGTTTGAGTATTTTTTTCTTCTGTGTGTGTGTGTAAAGAATAGTTTGTGTGTACGTGTATGTGAGTGTTCTTGTTATTCTCTCTAAATGTATTGTAAGTCAGCTCGCTTTTTGCATAAAGATCAGTTTGAAATCTTTTCGAATTAATCTCCCCCCTGCGCTTCGTCACGTTTTTAGTCTAACTATTGGGATTTTTTTTTTTGGTTTTGTAACTTCTTTTACAGATTTTCTTCTTTCTCCTGCAGTCTCCCTTTTTTTTGTTTTGCTTTGCTTTAATTTATCATGATCATCCCGCTCTCGCCCTAGCCGCGCGCTTAGCTTAACCGCGTATGTGTCTGTGTTTGTTCTTTTTTTTTTTGTCTTTTCAATTTTCGACTAATGTGATGCCACTGGCCTTAAAAGCGATCGGTTTGAATAAAGGGACCCGTAACCAATTTCATCGCCCACCATATAAACGCTGCTCTACATTCTCCCTCCCCGTTAGCCTTCTGTGTGTGTGTCTGTGTCCAAGAGTATGTGTGTGTGTGAGAAAAAGGGGGCGGGGAGGGGGGGAAATATATTTTAGTGTGCCATTGCCATTTCTGAGTCTAGCCTCCTCGACGATATAGGAGCAACAAAACAAAAAAGGCTTTATCGATTTCAATGAAGGCGCCCGGGAAAACTCCGGGTGTTGCGAGGAATAAGATCAAGAGCAAAGTGTAGTGGGGGAGTGTCTCCTTTCTTCACGGTCCACCACTACCACTCTCAGGGAGCAAAAAAGAGCGAAAAAACTAGTTTAAATGTCGCTCGTGCGGGAAAACACGAGCTAAGGACTAACTCGGCTATATAAACCATTACGAAACGCGCGAGCGATACGTTTCCTAAACGAACTTACAACATACAGACGGGGGCCGCGACGACGTAACGTAGCCTGGAGCACCCTTCCCGGGATAAGCCATGAACCGGAACTGGCCAACGGAAGGATCCGCAAACACGACACGACACCACTAACCAAAGGAACCGAACCGAAAAACTGAAACAGTAGTAACAAACACGTTAAGCAGTAAATCTCGTAAGTCTAAATATGTATATATGCACGTTGTCCCTTGCCCCTTAGCACTTAGTTTGGTAGTGGCTTTTGTTGTTGCTGCTGCTGCTTTGCGACAAACCGAAGGGCACGATCGCGTTACAAACGAAAGGGCTGGTAGAGGTGAGTCGCGGGTGCTCCCGTTGGAAGAGTGTTTTGTTTGTTTTTTTGTGTTTTTTTTTGTTCTAATTTAATTTCCTTTCTTTGCTTAAGCAAACCGAAACCGAGAACACGGACCCTTACTTAAACGTACGTTGGCTAAATATCGTCCCTGGCAGTAGCTCGACGCTTAGCGCGTGTGTGAACCCAACAAAACGGGCGAAAAATTGGTGTGTGATTGTTTTAAATGAAGTGTGTAGCTCGCTCGCTCCCTTTTTGTTTGTTTGTTTGTTGCTGTCGGTTTTTGTTCTGTTGGGAGCCGATCGTTCGGTCGCTTTTCAACCCCAGCCGCTCCCAAAAAATGGTGTCTGTATGTACACGGTTCCGTAGATGCATTCCTTCTTATCACCCTGCTTCTGCATTACCCGCTCGAAAAGCAGCCCCAACCGCTGGGAGGGTACGTGTGTCTGTGGGAGATGTGAGTGTCTGGGGAATTTTCTTGTCCGTGTCCGTACCCCAAAACCCACAGGATCAGGTTGCTCCTAACGGATCCTGGTGGCATGACCGAAACGAACTAGAATCATGTGACTTCCGCCGTCGAAGCGTCGGGATTTCTGTGTGGCGATGCTCGTTATTATTTGTATTTCTTTTTTTTCTCGTTTTGCTGCAGCGATTAAGTTTTCCATCCTTTTTTTTTTCCTCATTTGTTTTGCGCTTGCCGTTTTTGCTTTTCGCGTATTATTTTGAACAATATTTCAAGGGAAATAAGAAGAAACTGCATGTGTTCAGTGGCGTATTAGAATTTTTACATGTCCTTTTTTTTTTGGTATCAATTTTTTAAATATTTTTTTTTCTCGCTTTCCTCGCTCTTTCACCCATCAACGCACCTATTAACCATGGCTTACTTTGTTTAACGCGTAACACAATCTCTGTTTTCTGCCTCACTAACTCTCGCTATCTCTCTTTCTATATCGTGTCCCAAACGTTAGCGATCTCTTCCTCTCTGGGCTACTTTGTTCATTTTGCTAGAACGAATGCGGGTAAAACTTGGGGAAAGAATAGCTTATTTCTTTGTCTTGATTCTATATTATACAGCTCTTGTGTTTTGTAACGTTCTTGTTATCTTTTTTTTTTCTTTGAAAACACGCACTCCCTCCCGTTACAGCACACACCCACACACCGGGGGAATTTGGATGCTCGCATGTGTGCCGTTCAATCTACGGGCGTGCGTGGATAAATGTGTGTAAGTGTGTGTTTTCTTTAATATGTTTTTCTTTTAACTTCTTTACACAGTTCTCCTGCCTCCTGCGCTCATCGCATTCATTTCAGTTATATCAGTGCAAGGCAAATGGTATATAGCAAATATATTTTTGTTTTGTTTTCTTTTTCTTCCTCTCATGTCCTTCTTTCCAGCATCGTTCAATGATTTGCTCAGCGTTCATCCCCGTTACGCGATAGTGTAATATCCATAAGTTGGACTGTTCTTTTTCTTTTGTTTCCTTTTTTTCTTCTTTCTTTTTGTTTGAATTTCATATGGCTTAGCTTTTTACAGGTATTGAGAAAGTTTCTTTTATCTTTCGTCCTCCCTTCCTCCTCTTTCTAATCTTCATTTTGTCTTGTTTTTCTCTAAGCATCGTTCTTTGAGGAAAATGGTTTCCCCGATTCGTAATGTATATATTTTTTCTTACTCTCGTTCCCCAATTTTCCTACGATCTTCCCTTGCCCCCATCTACTCGGCTTATGCAGGGCCTGGGGATCGAGGTCAGTTTTTTTTGTGTTGCAACCTCTCAAATGGGCATGAATGTGTGCTCTACACGTGCTACGTTTTTGTTTAATCTTCTTCTTTCCATAGTACTCTGATAATAAGTATTTATAATCACAATTCAGCAACACGCTCACTGTCGTTTGCTCGGGGATCGCGCCCTTCCCGTGGGAAGATGCCAAACATTTTGCTTCCGCCAGCCACACGTCCGTATCCGTCTGGCGATTCCTATCCGCTCGTCACTTATAATTTTACCAGAAGAATCCAGAGTGTGTATGCAACGTGTCCATGGGGCGGTGTGTAATGGCTAAATGGTTTGTATAAGTGATTGAAAATGTACCATGCGCGAGAGCGATTCAATACCAATGGCGGGGGTGTTGTTAATGGAATGGGGGAAAATGTTGCGTAACTAGTTAAATAGTGAGCTTTAGTTAAGTAGTATAGTGTCACGTTATTGTTCGTGTTTAGCTCGTTGGAAAACGACGTAGTGTAAGGTTTCGGTTTGCTTGCTGCCACCTAGGCATGTATAACGCCTGTCCTTTATCGAGGATTAGAGTTGCGCTCATGTCCAGTCGTTCAACATCCAAGATGGCGATCTGACGAGTCGTTTTCTCGACGATTTCCCAATATAGCAACGTGAAAAGAAAGCACGCGTTCTACTTAATCGCCTCTTCTTCTCCTATTTTGTTGCTTCTTGTGTTTACGGAAGAAAGAACCAACCAAATACGATCGTTCTGTTGTTTGCGCTATTGTTTTCCTTCCTGTTGGGGACATTTTAAACCGCGCCTGAATTCATCTCTCTGTTGCATGTGTGCTCCTGTTAGTGTGTGTGTGTGTGTGTGAGTATGTGTTGTGGGGAGTGTCTCGTTGTGCGAGTCAGAGGGCTGAGCCTTTTGTCGAAACCGTATCTTCTCAGGTGACCGGTACCACGTCGAAATCCGGTGCCAATAAATTTTACCATTCCTTTCCGTTCCGGTGTCTATCACTTCCCTTCGTGTCCGGTAATTTTAGTTTTGTTTTGCTAGTTTTGTTACAATTTTGTTACAGGGTTGATTTGTTAGTGTTTGTCTGCGCTATTTGATGCGTCGGAATTTTCGCATGCTCCAATTTTGTTTCGTTTTCATTTATCCCCATCCATAGCGCGTTTCACATGTTTCTACTTCTCTCTTGAATCATCTGAAATATACTGAAAACAAAACACTAAAAGCCTATACCCGACAACATTGGAGCCTTGCACGAAAAGTTCATTAGCCTGGTTTATAGTACTGCATCTGCGTATGTGGATGCTTTTCTTGTTTCTGATCTGTTTTTTCTTCTTTTTCTGCGGATTCCTGTCTGTTAAATAGAAACGGAGAAGAGTCACGTGACTCCTCTGCACGAACTGTTTTGTTCTGTGAATAAATAAATCACGGCGATGTAATTCTTTCGCTCTACAATTTACAACTCACCCCTAGTGCTCCATACTTCTTCTCTTTATCTCTCTTTCTCGAATTTAACTCGTCACACACGCCCCAGGGTGTAATGTGTGTGTGTGTGCATAACGATGCAAACTGCTGCCACCGATGCGTGTGTGTGTGTGTGTGGCTCCGTGTGTGTATGGTTTTTCTTCCTTGCTGCACTTTCATTAATCTTTACAACTTTACCTAACGTTAAATTTAAAGCTTTTTTTGCATGCTCTACTGCAGGGTTCCTTCGCTCATCTCGCAATGGCCATTATCGACGAAGGTTTCAAATTCGGAGGCCTTCTAGATTTTCGTTCGTTTCCGCTCCGCGTTTAGCGTTCAAGAATGTTGCCACACCGTTTGCGTTTTTCAATCCGCTTGACGCTCGTTTGCCCGCTTGCTATGATGCGTTCAGTACTAAGCTACAACCCAGACCTTTCAAACGAAGAAAACGATCTTTTTCACCAGGAGGGTGTGGTTTTATGTGTCAATGGAGTAGATCAGACAAACTAAAAGCTGCCAAGTAAGCTGTTACAAAGTTCCTTTCGTACGCTGTGTCACATGGGGTCACAAAGTTTGCTTTTTTCATTTCTTTTTCATTCTTTTTGGCACAATTAAACATCGTTCTATGGGCTTCCGGTGTAACGGGTTGAATGTGTATGTTTGTGTCGAACGAGATGGAAAGTAGTATGCGAACGTGTGCAAAAGTGTGTCCTGCCATCTTTCTTGTTTCTACTTTTCTTTTGGTCGAACAAAACTCACGCATAACGGTTCAAGCAAACTTAAATGCACCTCCGAGGGTGAGCCATTTCGCTGTTACATTTGCAACACTTCGCTCATGGATGGGCCACGCGTCTCGCGGTCGATATCTGTGTCTTGTTCGAATTGAATCGTTCAATTAAATGTTCCAATGGGCAAGAGAGGTTATTTTACAAATTACTATTTCCTAACAACTCCTCCCATCTCGCCTTTATCAAGAGCGGCTTTTCCCTTCCATCGTCCAAGCAGGCCGGCGTTTCCCCGTGGGTCTCGCAGGAAGTTGAGGGCGACAGCGGCAGCGCAGGATGCGAACGTTTTCATCTTCTTCTTTACCCGTTAAAGCAGCTTCCTTTTGTTTTTGCTTTACATTCGGAAGCGAGAGCGAACGGGAACCGACGGGACTCGCGGGCTGTTCCGCAGGCAAGGGGGCGGTAAAATAACAGGTGGCCAACAGGATGCGCCCCCGTTCTCACCAAGGTACTGAACGCTAACGCTCTGCTAGGACTACCGGGACTCGTCTAACTGCGGGAACTATGCAAGCACTTAGGGAAAGTACCGAACCGAATATAACAAAAAACCAAAACATATGGAAAACACACTATTGAACAGACGGAAGAGGAGGCGCGCGCAAATTTGGCTGCATTTCGCTAGTGGAAGAGCGACCAGGAGTAGTGTGTGCGTGTGTGTGTGTGGTCAGTAAAACTCGGACATCTAGTAAAACTCGGACAGTATGAGATCTAGAGAAAGAACGGGAAGATAGAATGAACATATATGCACACGCGCAGAAGATCGCCTGCGGTTGCGTAAAGGACGAAAAAACATACTACTTTTTGTTTTGGTCACTGTGCGAAAGATGGGCACGTTTCGACTAACGGAAGCTAGTGAAAATGAATGGGTCGATGGAAGAAAAATACCACACTACTGTGACGAGGTCTAACATAACACGAAACCGTGATAAACCGGTGAAGATGAAGAGGTTTGATTAAAAAAAAGGAATTCTAACCAACAAACCGAACAAAAGCACACAAGAGGAACGTATTAACTATAAAATAAAAGGACAAACTAAGAAACACACACCCGTCTTAAAGAATACAATAAACAACACCACCAAGCAGCCGATCGAAACGGCATGAACAGTACAAATAAAGGAAAGAAAACTTCCTTTTCGCGATCGTGCGCTGCTCCTATATTACCGTGCGCAGAGAAAGGACCCTTCAAACGCCAATGCGAACCACCTTACGATCGTGATCGAACACGCGCATTATCACACCAGCTTGCCAGCGCGCCACCCACCCGTTTCAGCGGCCACTAGTGCGATGCGTCAGTAAATGTACCCTAAATGCTCGTATGTACACGCACAACGGATTATGTATGTGCATGTGCAACTCCTAGGCGAGTGCACGCTTCAATCACGCGATTGCCTAGTTAAATATAGGAATTGGATCAGGATGAACTGCACGACGCGCGTCGAGTTTTTCCTTCCTTTGCTCGCGCGTGGTGATCGATGATGCGGCGGGGTTTTCCGGGAAGGGTGGTCTTTTCCCATCACGTGTCAGTGTAGGTGTCCGTGTGGGTGTGTGTGTGTGTTAATAAGAGAGAGAGAGAGAGAGAGAGAGAGAGAGAGAGAGAGAAGAGAAAGAAGCAATAGGACAGGACTCGTCGTGGAGTGTCTTCATTTTCCGAGCTATGGAAAAAGGAAGGAAAGCCATCGAGACCGTCGAAAGGAACGACAGACCGTGTCTCACAGGAAGATCGTGGAAGGATAGCCAGTACTAGCTAGAGCTTGATCGTGTGGTGTGTGACGTGTACGTGTGTGTGTGGGTGTGTTCGGGAGTTTTTTTTTAAAATGACCCGCTCAGTAAAACTCGTCGTACTCGAACCCATCGTCCTCGTCACTGTCCGGTACGAGTTTTTCCTCATCCACCGCACCATCACCGCCGGTTACCGCACCACCCTGCCCACCAGCAGGGGTACCGCCATCGTCACCATGCACCCGGCGGCACCGGCTCACGCCCTCACCCGCGTCGCCCTCATCCTGATCCCATCCCTATATCCACGATTCCTACATGGCGTTCAGCACCCTTCTATTGTTACCGCCGCCACGGTGCGGGCTGTAATCGTCCCGATCGCGGTCCCGCTCGGGCATACCACGGCGCATGGCTTGCGAAGCCGGTGCGGCCACGAGCTGGCGCGGTCCGCCCTGCACCGCGTACCCCCGGTTCAGCTCCCGGTCTCGCTCCCGTTCGCGTATCAGCTCGCCATGGTCAAGGATGTCGCTACTGAGTGTGTGCGCTCTAGCGTGCGGTGCGCTACTACTGCTACTGCTGCTCGCCCCCAGCCCCAGGCCCATGCCGCGGTCCCGCGCCCCCGACACCGGGTCTCTGAGGTCGCGCATGTCTCGGCTGTCTCCGCGCACCATTCCGCCGCCCCGATCACTTCCGCCGCCGCCGCCACCACCACCACCACCACCGCCGCCACCGTAATCGGCCGGGCCGTAGTTGCGCTCGTTCAGCAGATCGTCGTCGTTGATGTCGTAGTGGAGCATGTCACGTTCCCGGGCGTGCAGCCGCTCGCGATCACGCTCCCGGTCGCGCTCGATACGATCCAGCCGGTCGCGGTCCCGGTTGTCACCGTGCCGGTTCGAGGCCGGCCGCCTACTACCACTACTGCTATTACTATTGTGATGATATGATGCACCTAGAACGGGGCGAGAGAGAGAGAGAAACACACACACACAAACGGTACGGTGAGTTCGGGAACCGAGCAAATCCGGGTCCGGAGGGCTACTGCGGACGCTGTTAGAAAAGCGAGTTAGCAAGTGAGTGGGCGGGGAGGAAGGTTTGGAGAGGTTTAGCGAGAGGAGGAGAGAGGAAGAGACAAAAGAGAGCACGGGTAGGATCCACTCGCATGGATCCTTCGAGTGGCAAACATCGGGACATCGCAAGCAGGCAGGGAAACCCTTTGGGACGGGAATGTCCTCGTGGAAAGGATGAAAGCAAC